>NW_023601653.1:47770171-48090127 GCF_014898055.3 Talpa occidentalis
AGTGGCTGGGAGCTGGGTCTCTTGCGTCCTGTTGCTAATTCCATTTCGTCTGCCATATACTTCATGTGTTCCTGCTATTGAGCATAAGCACTATCCCACTGTCCTGTCAGAAGCAGGGCATGCTCCTTCCTCCATGAAGCGCTCTGTGATCCTGATCCTCTGCCAGGGACCATCTCTCCTTCTTTGAATTCTCATGTTAATTTTCTTATCCTTCTCCTATGGATTTTCCTTCTGCTTTGCACTATGGTACAGAGGCTGTGTAGCCCATGGTTGAGAACTGCGGATTCTGGACACAATTTGTGTGATAGGTGAGTTTCTCAACTTCCGTGTGTCTCAGTTTCCTCCTCTGTGAAATGGGCTTTACATGTAGAGTGCTTAGGCCAGGACCCTGGCGGATGCTCTGAGTGTCTCCTGTTTGTTCCTGGGCATTTGTGTCTGCGGCAGCTCATGTGAGGACAGAGTCGAGTCGGTCCTTAGTTCACTTAACTCGATTTGTGTCCCCTGAGGTCCAGCCCAGGGCCTGACCACCACGGGTCTCACTGCTGACCGTGCCTGGTGGTGGGGTCCATGTGACCTCTCCCGCTTCGCTGCCCTCCAGCTGGCTCCTGCAGAGGGGGCTGGCCGTGGCTGCGGCCTTCCTCCCGCAGCCCCGCCTGAGCTCCAGCAATTTCCCCTGGCAGCTCCCACAGTGTGGACTAACTTTAGGGTTGTTTCCAGCTGTGGTTGGATTTTTCTGTTTGAAAATATTTTAAGCAGCTGGTGGCAAGGGATGGAGAGGTGGGAAAAAAATAATATATTATGCTTGTGAAAGGAAGATTGTCTAGATGACTGGAGCTGCCCTACCTACAGCTTGGACTCAGGGCCGTGCCAGCCACTGGCAGCTCCAGATGGTTGGGGTAAGGAGAGGACACCCTGGTGGCTTCACAGGCAAGGAGAAAGACCGTTTGCTGCTTACAAGCACTCTTGTGCTTGTGTTCCCTTTATGCCCATATGAATCCTGAGGACACAGGAAATACACAGATGGGCAAGAGCTAGCTTTGCAGCAGGCCGAATGGAGGTTAGACACAACAAAGCACTTAATAGCAGAACCTATCCAGAAACCGCCTCCCTTTGTTTTCACCCAAGACCCTGTTTTTTCCCCAGAACTTGACCTCTCCTTAGCACTTATTACATGATACCAGACAACCCTCACCCCACTTGCTCTTTAATCCCCTACACACCATTCCATTGCTCCCCACTCTCCTTTACCTTTCACTCCTCCCTCTGTCTGCAGCCCAGGTTTCACCTGCTTCCTCTTACTTGCAGCTCTGCTCTGCCATTGAGGCCCTTGGGCTATTTTCAGAAATCTTCACCTCGGTCACCTCCCTGGGTGGGGGTAGGGCTGGAGGTGGGAGGCTACACAGTAGCAGTGGCCCAGCACCCCTACATGGGTGGAAGTTTCCTGCTGCCCTCTGAGCGGACTGGAGAGGATTGTGGGGCCAGAGACCCACATAAATCAAAGATGGGAGAGAAACTAAATCACAGAGTTGAACAGAAGCTGTCAACTTCCTGCTTGCAGCAAGGGAGGCAGATGTGGGGGAGGGGCTGATGGTCAACAGGCAGGGCCCTGGCCAGGCCCCATGGAAATTCCTGTGGCTCTGATGGCAGGGTGGGCTCAGTTATGAGGGCTGCCTGGTGCAGCAGTGCTGGGGCCCAGCATGGGGTCTTGGGCCTGTAGGCAGGGAACTTTGCCCTCCGTGCCCCTTCTCCTGAGGGCTCCCTCCACTAGAGACTGAGCCAGGAAAGGGTGCCATGCCCTTGTGGAGAGCCAGCTCTGGAGCATTGAGGGTGGCAGAGAGAACCTGGCTATCTTGGAAGACAGCAGCAGGGGCAGAAAAGAGGGGGAAGTGAGGAGCTGGCCTTCCAGGTGCAAGGTGGGTGCCAGTAAAGTAGGAAAGTGCTGGGCCTGAGGACCAAGGAAGGGGCCTATTGAGTAAGGGGGTGGGTGAATGTGGAAAGAAGGTCCTTAAGGGCTCAGGGAGCTCTACAGGGTCCAGGATGACTCAAGCCAGGAAGACTGGGAGGGAAAATGTACCTGTAGTTGTCAGTGGGGAGGGGCTGTAGAGCTCAGTTTTGGGTGGACTAAGAGGTCTTTAAGGCCTCCCCCAAAGTGACTCACTCCCCAAAGTGACTCTAAACACTGCCATCCTTCTAGGCCGCCCCCAGCAAAGAAGGCAATATGGATCTAAATTTATAACTGAAATCTCTACTTATAGTAGGTCCCTTCCACCCAGCTAACTTGGACCTCAGCAAAAATTTAGAGCTTAGAGTCTTCCCAGAGGGCATGAAGAGTGAGAAGTTGTCCTTCCTAATACTGTTTTTACATTTATGGTGCGCATGGAAATTTCTAAAACATTTTTCTTATTATAAAACATAACATACAGGGCCTCCCCTGGTGGCGCAGGCAGTTGAGCACCGCGCTGTGAAGCCTCTGCAGTGCTGGTTCGATCCTGGCAGCTAGCAAGACACCCACATGGTGCGGCAGACCTCTCCGTCACGCCCGCTGCTCCCCTCGGCAGTGTATTTCAAATCAGTCTGCCTTTTCTGTTCGCTCTGTCTCTGGTGAGTCCTCTCACCCTCCTGTGCATCTGGCCTATGCCCCGGTTTTGCATGCATGAATAAATAAATCTTTAAAAAAAATAACATACATAAATTATGGATATATAGTTTAATAAATAATTATAAATCAAAAATCCATGTTCTACTGTCCAGGTCAAGAAGGCATTTAGTCTCTTAGATATCATCTTTGAATTTCATGACATTTTATTCTTCCCATTTACAGGTGAGGAAAGGAAAAGTGTGACTCAGGAAGCTTAAGTAACTAGCCTGAGGCCACCCGCCAATTAAACAGCAGAATCAGGATCCTATTTGGATTGACTGAGCTCCTGGGGCAATTTCTTAGTCAACAAAACCCAAAGGAAACAGTGGGACAGCCCCAGTTTGGAAATAGATACCCTAATATCTAGAGAAAGGGGGGTCACCTTTACAGCCAGACCCCCAGCCTGAATTTGTGTGATTGGCAGGAAGTGATGAAAACCTAGGGGGAGCAAGAGGAGGCTGGGAAAGCAAGTGGAGCTGAGAGCTGACCTGGGATGAGACTGATAGCTAGAAAGAGCATCAGGCTCTCAGCCTAACACACACAAGGGAACCTGGGACTGTGGAGATGTGCTGCACCAGGTGTGTGCCCAAGTTTTGCCAGATCTACCAGTGTGCACTCCTTAGTGGGCCATGTATGCATGTGTGAGCATGTGCATACACAGGCAGCCGGTACACACCCAGCTCTGTCTATGCACTTGGATTGCTCTGAGCCTTCTCCCCGCTGCTCATCGTTTCTCTTAATATAAAATTATACAAGCTTATTATAAAATATTCAGAAATAAAAATTTATCCTTTTGTAATTCTTATCCAAATTATCCAGATGTAACTTTTTTTCACAATACATCATTTTCCTCCATACTTATTCCAAGCACATTCAAACATATACTTAAATATACCACCCCAAAATGCAGTTTTAGGTATAATTGTTAACCAAATGGTATCCAAATCGACCTCTTATTTTCTCACCTTTTTTTTTTTTTTTTTTGAGTTATTGTTCCTAGGTCATCTTTCCTGCCAGTGTGGGTAAGATTTATTTCCCACCACCACTTTTTTTCTTTAAGCAGCTGAAGAGTACTCCATTACATAAATGTACCAATATGTGTTTAATTGGGTGGACCTTGTGTGTCCCAGCTCAGCTCTCCCAGTAAAGGCGGAGAGAGAAGGGTGCAGGAGACTGGGCCAACGGGGAGACTGGCCCCACCCAGGAGTCGGCCAGCCCCAGCTGCCCTTTGCCTGCCTGCAAATGGATTCCCCACAACCCCACCCAGCCAAAGTCCATACCTCCTTCTGGTCTCCTTCCCCTTCACTCTTCTAAAAAAAACCTGTTGACCCTTGACATCTGTGCAGTGTTGCAGATTTTGTGGGTTGCTGGGGTGAACTCCTTCTTCAGATGCTGGTCTCTGTGCAGTCTGATCTCAGAGAGCTGGAGAGTTGGGGTTTGGGGACACAGAGTTCAGGACATGCGCTGCATAGGCAGCTTGGTGGCCATGAGCTCACCACCTGCCAAGGTCACCCCAGGAGAGGGCGCCATGCTGATGTGGAGGCTGGCAATGCCCGTGCCCAGATGGCAGCTTCCTGCTTCCCAGCGGGCCTGGGTGGAGGAGCTGTGCCAGATAGGCATGGTGCCCCCGCCCTGCACCAGTGTCATGGAAAATCTGAAGCCTTGATCTTTGTTCTTGATTGTTCCTCCCAGATTTTTACAACTGGAAACTTGCGGCCTCTTTGTTCCCATCTGCTTGGAGGGGAGGTGTGGAGAGTGGGGGTGGGGGATTGAGCCAGCAGCTGGAGGTACAGGCCTTGGAGCTTTGAGGACCAGGCAGGACCCCCCTCTCTCACACTCCTCACACCCTTTACCTTAAACAGACCTCACTACTGTGCTGAGAGGCAGGGGAGCGGGCACTGGCGAAACTTTCTCCTCCTTCCTGGTAAACCATGTCCCCGGCGTGGGATCAACCCAAACGTCCATGGTAGAAGGGGCTCCCAGCCCTTCTCACCTCAGGCAGGTCCAGCATGTCTGTTTACCCCGGGATCCAATTACAAGTTTATGGTACTAGAACTGTTTTGTGAGGTCGCTGCCCTCCCCCTCATCCTGCCAGCTCCTGTACCCAACCCTCCCTCTTCCTCATGGCCAGAGTTCATGGAAACTTCTCAGGTCAGTGATTCTCACCTTCCTTTCCTCCTTGGAGAGGGGCCCAACCTCCTTCTCTGGAGCCCGGCTACTGCTTTCCTGAAGACCTTGCACGGCTCTGGCCACGGTGTGTCTGGGTTGGTGTGGGACAGGAGATGCAGACTCCAGGGCCGAACCCTGAAGAGCATTGCTCCTGTTCTCACCTGGTCTCTGGCACAGTCTGTTGGATGAGCCCACGAGCCTCTTGCTGCCTGTGATCTTAGAGTTGAGCCTGGGAAGCCAGAGGAGAAGCAGAGATGCAGATCCCTGGCCCAGGTGAGGAAGCACAACCATGCTGCAGTGCAAACAGGAGGTCGCCCAGCCCCTCCTTCAGCAGCTTTCCACTCCAATACCAGCCCATCACCCTACCCTACTGAAGAAACTGATCTATCAGTTCCTAGATGCTGATAGATCAGCATCCTCTGAGGACCCTACTACAAAGGTGTGTGGAGGTGTGTGTAGGGAGATCTGAACAGCACAGGTTTTGGATATCAGAGGAGGGAGATCCCATAGGGGATGGCACGGCCAGGTCTGCTTCCTGGGGGCTGGGAGGAAAGCTGGAGTGGTTTGTGAGGCAGTGATGGTGGGGGGCAGGAAGCAGAGCTGCCTATCTGGAATGCTCTGCCAGGCCTTCCTGCGTGGCTGGGACTTGGTGGGGCTCTGCTCTGCCTGTCTGCTTGCTTCTCAGGGCAGTGGGTTTGCCCGCCGAGAGCCAGCGAGGCCGTGGGAGGATCTGGTGCTGAGTGTATGACCTTTACTTGATGATGGTGGGTCTCGGGAGCTGTGCTCAGGGGGGGTCAGAACAAGATGGAGAAAAGCAGTGCTCACCCCTGCAGGCCAGGGAGGGGTGCTGGGGGAGGGGCACTGCAGGTGAGCCCCTCCCCACCAAGTTCTCTCTCACCTCACTGCCCAAGCAGGACAGATTATTTTTGCTCTGTCTGACTCTGCCAATGCCTTTGCCCCTCTGCAGGAGTTACTCAGTGACCAGCTCCTGCTTTCTATTTCTAGCAGGCAGGCCCTCCCCACTTGGCTTCCTCTGTCCAAGCTCCAAGTTTCCCCTCCATCCAACGCAGGGGGGCAGGTCACTGGGTCCAGATCCAAGGCCAGGTCTCCCTCATCTCCATTGGAGAGGCAAAGGTGTCTGTTAAGAGGGGTACCTGTTTCCTCACCCCTTCACTTTCCTGCGTCCTCCTAGATCACTGTCTCTGTCTTAAAAAATGTCTCCTCAGAGACCTGCACCCTCTTCACAGCCCCTCTGGGTCACCCTCCTCACAAGAGGGGCCATCTCTTACTGCTACTTCTTCCTCCCCAGCCATTCTCTCTTTAACCCAACCAGCCCTGCTCCTGCCCCCCCCGACTCCACCCCATCCTTCAGGCTTCACCAAGCCCACGGCTACTTCCCGGCCTCATTTGACCATTCTCAGCAGCTTTGGCTGACTGAGACCCTCTCCTTCCTCTTGATTTCCCAACACGGCTCCCCCTGCCTCACTGCTAACTTTTTTCTCAGGATTCTTGGAAACTTCCTCTTCAAAGTGACTCTAATGCCAGTGCCCGTGAACTTGACTCTCCGCAATTCTGTGTGGCAGACACCCCCATGGTGGCAACCCCACCAGCCCTGTCCTCCTTGAGCGCTCATTTCAAGAAGCAGCCCCACTTGGCATTTCTATTGGCGGTCTCCCAGACATTCAGAATTAACCTGTCCAACTAGAACTCCTGATTCTCACCCCATGGCCCCCTAGTCTAGTCCATATCACCTCCACCTTCCACTTGCTAAAGACTGTGGTCCTCATTCCTCCTTCCCTGGCACATCCAATTTACACCAAATGCAGTAAATTCTACCTTCGAGGTGTACTTCCAACTCCACCATGTCTCTCAATTGCCACCATCACCCCATGTCTCCCCCTGAACTCTTTTGCATAGACTTACTGGTGGCTTTGCCACTGGCCTGCCTGCTTCCCAACTTGAGGGTCCTACATATCTTTCCCCATGAAGCATTAAGAATCATCGCTTTGGGCCTCCCTGGTGGTGCAAGGGGTTGGGCACAGAGCTGTGGAGCTGTCTGCAGCCTCTGCAGCACGAGTTTGATGCCTGGCCTCCCAGGAAACTGCCCACATTATGCAGCAGACCTCTCCTGTCTCCCCGCTGCTCCCCTCAGCAGTGTATTTCAGTCAGTCTGCCTGTTCTGTTCCCTGCTCTGTCTCTGGTGAATCTCTCCCTCCCCCGACCCCCGCATCTCTGGCCTGTCCCCCAGTTCTTATATGCATGAATGGATAGATCTTTAAAAAAAAAAAAAAAAGAATCACTTTAAATGGCACTTAGCCTATCAATGTGCTTCTCTGAGTGTTCAGAATGTTCCTCTAGCCTGTAAGTCATTGAGTGATTCTAGACTTTTTCCCTGTTTCATCTCATGTCCTCCCCACCGGCCAGGTGCTCGGTCTTCTTTCTTTTCCTAATGGCCAAAATTCTGTTCCAGCCTCAGCATTAGAATTCCTTCCCCACATAGCCAGCTCTCTTCTTATCCTTTGGGTTGGCCTGAGTCTCATCTCATGAAAGTTTGCCCGGACATTCTCTCCAAACTAGTCCTCCTACTTTAAAGGATAGTTCACACCTCGAGTTTATTTTCATAATAGCACTTAATACATTTATAATCATTTTATTTACTTGCCTACTTGCTTTTACTGTCATGACTCACCTAATGAGGGCAGGGACAATGACATCCTCAACATTGTACCCCCAGTGCTTAGAGGACTTGGTACTTGGTCGAAATGCAAAAAAATTGTTGAATGAATAAAGGAATAAATGACTGAATGACCTTAGCTGCTAAAGTTAGGTAGGTTCTGGTGGGTCTGGAAGAAGAGATGTAGGAAGGGAGAATTCTGGCTGGTGGAAAGTACTCCCTAGGCAGCGTTGCAGGTTTAGCAAATAAAAAATAAAGGATGCCCAGTTAAATTTGAATGTCAGGTAAACAACTTTTGGCATGTTTGAAATTAAATTGTAATTGGGTTTCCTGTATTTTATCTGACAACTGGATGGGAGTGGGGGTAGGAGCCTGATGGTGCAATGGGCCATGGTGGTATGTAGAGCTGTGGAGCCAGTGGGAGCTGTTGTGACTAACTGGGTAGGAGCAAGGTGGGTCAACAGTGCATCAGCATGCAGTGCCCTCCAGTGAGGTGAAGAGGAAGCTCCCTGAGACATTCACTGGGATCTGGGTGGGGGCTGCGGGGGGTGGAGCGTCCTTGCCCTTCTAAAGTTCCAAGCAGAACCTGTGGGACCCTTCCTTTTCTATGACCTTCTGATTTGTCAAATTTCGTTCGTTACTATATACCCTGGGGCATACAGAGTGTCAGGTGTTGAAGGCGCAAAGATGAGTAAGACTTGACCCCTGAGCTCCAGGGCTGGATCTGGTTCCGGGAGAAGCCATCACCAGTATCCCCTGCCCCCAAACACCTCCCATGCTTTGTCTTATTTAATCTTCCAATAACCCCATAAGGTAAGGTCTGTTGCTGCCATTTCATAAACATGGAAACAGATCTCAGGTGATTCTGTAACTTAGCAAGTTCACACAGGCAGTAGGCGATGGAAGTGAATCCAAACTTGGTTTTCTGGTCCCTGGTGGAAGAACTCTTCCCTGGTGGAGCATTTCAGCTATCAGAGCCAGGTCAGAAGCTGGAGGGGATGGCGGAGGCCAGTGGAGGGAGGACTCTCCTGACAAACCAATGTTGCCCTGCAACAAGGGCAGAGTCCACATTTCCTGAAAGCTCCTTTGCATATAGGCCCAGCAGAGCTGCCTTGACATATGGCAGGGCCATAGGGCAGGCATCAGCCAGGTCTGCTGGCATCCCGGGCTCCCAGGATCTCCCAGTGATCTTACATATTGCTTGGTGGCCCCAGTCCTCCAGAGCTTTCTGAGCCCAGGGTATACAAGCAGTATGGGAAAGGGACTGCTGAAATGCTAACCCCCATCGTGACCCCCTCCCACCTCCAAGAGTCCTGACAACTCTAAGTCTGAGGCTGCAGTTGGGCTCATATTCCTTTGTATGGATATCCATGTCTCGCAGACTCTTGGGCTCCCTGAGGGAAATCTTACCCTCCTTCTCCCTCCAGGACGGTCAGGCCCTCCCCCTACTTTGACAGATGGACTTTTGTGGCATCAGAGATCCCTGGGAAGGAGAGGCCTCGCAGTTCATCTTTCTCATTTCCTCCTCTCCCCAGGGTTTATGATGCCCAAGAATAGAAACTTCTACCCAACTTTGTGCCTCAGTAGCATTTGTGGTGAGTGATGCAAGTCTCTGAGAACCAAGATCTATGAACTTCCTGTTCAACTGATTCGCTTTCTGTTTTTCCAACCTCCCCATGGCTTTGACTATTTACATTTGTGTCTCTATATTGCTTCCCAATTAATTGATTAATTTTTAAGGGATGTAGCTTAGGTGTGGGGCATTTCCATCTTGAGTTCTTCATGAGAAGGACCCATGGAATTTCTCAGCATTAGATCAATACCTAAAAAATGAGACTGGACACACATTGCACATTTCCTATCATGTTTGGTCTAATTCTCCATCTGCCCCTACACTTATGTGCCTCACACAGTAATAGATAGGCACACTTGCACATACATATTCTTTCATCCATGCTTGCATACATTCGCACACACACACCTGCACCTGGATGCCGTCCTTCTTTCAGTTTGGCAACAGAAGGCATCACATTGTCACTGATAGTCTGTGGGAGAACTCGCCTTCAAGTGCTATGTTGAACAAATAGTCTGATAGGCCATTTGGGTTGTGGAAAAAGTCCTTGAATGGGATGGCTTGGACTGAGACAAATAATCTGCACAGGAATTTACAAATAAGGGCTGCTTAGCTTGGAAGGAGCTTAGATGAGGAAGGAGTCCACCACATGATAGGATGCTTGAGCCCAAACAGAAGACAATTCCCATGGATTGAAAGACAATTAAGGACAAAGATTCCAGTAATCAATCTTATAAGCTATTCTACATCTAATGCAGCAATAACTGGTCCTCAATTCCTTCCCTTTTTGCAGGAGAGTCTCCTGCATCCTCTGAACAAATGAGTGATGTTTTAGGAAAGTCAAGGAAAATGGAATGAAAGAGCTGTTTGAATCAATGAAGGTGGAAAGTGGAAATGTCCACAGGTCAGACACGAGAGAGAAAATTCTACAGAAGTGACTGGGCAGGGTGTGGGCATAAGGCCAACACCATTCCCACCCTAACCTTTCCTAGAGATTGGGGGAGGGACCCTAGATTTCCCATCACCTGTGAGATATTTGAGTTGATGTTATCTCAAAGAACAAAATGATCCCAGCTGAGTTACCTGCAAAGGCACACACTAAAACACAAGAGTGCTAGCATTCACATGAGCATTTCTTTCCCCTTGATGGAGCACAAAATAGACAGAGATTGACAAGTATCAGATTAGCTTGATAAATGAAGATAGCTAAACCAAACTACTTAAGTTAAAAAATCTCTCACTGGTTTGAATTATCTATTTTGGCCATCTAGGTTTAGCAAATTAACCAGCAAATTGCTGAAGTTTTGCAATTGTGCTGGTCGGATAAATTTTAGGGTGGCCTGCATCCTTGCAGATATGTGGATTTCTCTCCACACGTTATTAAGTATATCTCTCCACGTTATTACATCTAATATATATTTTGTAACTAACTTCGTGATTGTCCCACATTACTAAGGGCCAATCTTTCATAATAGAATAGTTTCCAACAGCTCCCTGTCATGTGACTGAACCATAGATGTAAAACACTGAAAAAGTGGGACGAGTTAGAGAAAAAGTCATTGTTGCTTCTCTACTTATTGCTTTCGTTCTCTATTGAGTGTTCTCAGAAAATGTTAAGAAGTTTGCTATTAGGCTAAATTGCACGTAACTGGCAAAGAAAGCCTATTTAAAAAACTGAACCCCAAATAAATAGCACTAAATAGGAAGGTAAAAATAAAGCAATAAGAAGAGGGAAGGTGGAACACTAACCCTAGGATTCAAAGAGGAGATGTGGGATTTCACCTCAGTGCCACTGGGTAATTGCTTTGAAAAATGTCAGTGTTACCACATGCACCTGGATGGATGGAACTGGTTTCAATGCTTTTGAGAAGTTCCTGAAATATGAGGCTGCCCAAGAGTGAGCAACTTAAAGCAGATCATCAAGTATTCTGAGGAGTGGTCTGACATGGTGGACACTGTGCTTCTCGGGCTTTGGACGTGAAACGTGACTTGCCTGGGCATCTAGTTAAAACACAGTTTTTCTTCACTAGGTCTGGTTTGAGGTTCCTCATTTATAAGAACCTCCAAGAGTAGGCCAATGCTGCCGGTCCAAGGAACACACTTAGAGAAGCAAAGGCACAGATAACACTAGTTCTGGAGCAAGAAGTCCCAGATCTGCCCCTAGTTCCTTATCTTTGCTGAGTCTGTTTCCTGTCTTAAGTACATAGTCCCAGAGGATGATGTGTGCCCCAGAGGAGGTCATGTATTTTGAAAACCCTTGCATAGCGAAGCGCTTTAAAAGTGTCTGTTATTATTGTTTTGGAGTTGCCCAGCTTTACCTTCAAAGACTCTTGAGCGCTGCTGACAGAGCAGAAGACTGATGGAGAGATAGCAGTACGGCCTGCATCAGCTCCATGGCACTCACGTGAAGCTGCTTCCTTGGAGGCTGCTGTTTGCAGAGCCAGGAGCTCTGTGTGTTTCCCCCACTCTCTGATTCCTGGTTTTCTTGGACTTGTGGCTGGCGACCCAAGGAGAAGGCATAGCTTCTGGCTGTGCGGGGACATTTTGAAGCACTCCTCTCTCAGTTGGACTCTCCCTTTGCTCAGCTTGGCACGCCACCAGGGCTGACCCTGCAGAGCTTTGCACCAGGCAGGCAGTTTTTCTCATTTCCCTCAGGCCACGAATGCCCTCATGCCCTCACACCATCATACCCTCATCCATCACATCCCCACACCAGCAAGGATCTGAGACTCAAATTCAGAGCTAGCACTGATAAGGCTGAGGGTGACCTCTCCTTAGTGGATAATGCCGGGATGGTGTTTAGAACCACAAGGGAAAGGGGCAGGAGGCCTCTGGAGTACCTCTGAAAGTGTAAACTTCAGTGTCAGATTTGTTAAATGCCTTGTCATTTGCCATTTTCAGCCAGAAATATTCCAACCTTGCCATGTTACTGATCTTGCTCTTAACCTACTTGGTGTTTGAGAAAACTAAGACCAACTCCTTTGGTTTCAAAGATAAATGTGAAAATCTGACTGCTAAATGTTCTTTGGCCATGGAGAAGCCTGGGCACAGCAATCATTATCAACAAGTATTACCCTATTCCCCCTGGAAAACCTTGGCTTTTGATGCTCACAAGCGAGAGTCTCCTCCAAGAGCCCTGGGCAATGAATACCACCCCCACCCTTCACCCCTGCCCCTGCTCTAACGCTTCCCTTTCCTCCCTCATTTAGGCAAATCTCGTCGAAGCCAGCAAAAATAGATTAAAAGTACAGCCTTGACTCTCTCTGGTTATTATTTTCTAGAGTATAGTGTTCCTAAATCCCATTGCTTCATTTAACATTAGGAACAAATAGGGACATATGATGTGCTATTGGGAACTCTGCCCATGGACCTTATTTGCACCAATGTTGAGGCCATGGATTGTCTGCTCAAGAAGGGAATTTGGGGCCTCCCCCGGTGGCACAGGCAGTTGAGCGCAGCACTGTGAAGCTGTCTGCAGCCTCTGCAGTGCTGGTTCAATCCTGGCCGGCCGGTGAGAATCCCACATGGTGCAGCAGACCTCTCCTGTCTCGCCCGCTGGTCCCCGCAGCAGTGTATTTTGTCAGTCTGCCTGTTCTGCTCCCTGCTCTGGTGAATCCTCTCACCCTCCCATGAATCTGGCCTATACCCCGGTTCTTGTATAAATAAATAAATCTTTTAAAAAATAGAAGGGAATTTGATTCTATATAATAAACTCGTTGAATATCTCTTATGTTCCAGGCTGCCTGTCTTTGAAGATACAATGATGAAGAGGCCTTGGGTACTATGTAGCCAGCTAGAAAGGGGGATGGTGTCTCCCCTGAAGACATGATATTCAACCCAAGTTGCATGGTGCCTTCACCTTCATGGCGCTGCTTTCCGTCTGTGCTCTTCCTCCATCAGACTTGCTGTTCTATTTTTTCTTTAAGTTTCAGGTTTAATCATTTCAGTAATTAGCTTTTGAGATTGTCAGTTAATTGTCTTCAGATTCACTATTTATGCTTTTTATTTTGTTTCTACTTTGAATGTCCTCTTGGTTTTTTAAATTGATAATGCAGTTCATTAACATTCAATTTTATTTTCTCATCAATGTATTTTAAACCATATGTTTTCCATAAAGACTGTTAAGTGCATTCACAAACTTCGATGTGTATTGTTTTCATTATTATTTGTCAACTTTCATAACTATACTTACTTTTCTTTGACCTAGTTAGGAGAACACTTGATGTTTGCCAAATGAAAGTTTTACTGATCATTTAGAAATTGAATTTTCATTAAAAGGAACTCCCCTACATTGCTGGTGGAAGTGCAAACTGTTCCAACCACTATGGAAAGCTGTATGGAGTTTCCTCAGTCTACTCAAAATGGAGCTACCATATGACCGGCAATTCCACTCCTAGGGATCTGTCCAAAGGACACAAAAACATTGATTCAAAAGAACACCTGGGAGGAGTGGGCGGAGCAACATGGCGGCGAGGAGACGCTGCGAGTAAGATCTCCCATTAAATAAAGTTAATAGGGAGGAAAAGCGGCAGGTCCCAGTGAGAACTGGGACACGGAAGATAAACAGACGACTCCAGCAAACTGCCCGAAGAAGAAAGTTGCCATAAAAGAGGACGAGAAGGGAGGGAAGCGCAGAACCCTGCTCCCCTCCCCCGCCCACAAAGTCGGCACTCTCCGACCGGCAGAGAGGAGGAAACAACAAACCAAACGGCCAACAAGAAAAACGGACACAGCAAGCGGGACTGTGAGTGGAAAGGAACTATTGCAGCCACCACACCCCGTGAACGGGAGCTGAGGCGAACCCTGCAGGATCCGCCGCGGAGGTGAGCTCCAGGCGCCATTAAAGAGAGCCCCGCCCAGGAGGAGACCAGCCCCAGCACACAGCCCGGCCGCCCGGCTGCTTGAAACTGACAGATGACTCCTGGAAGAACCAGAGGGGAACAGAGAAGCCCAACCAAGATGCCGGCCAGTCCCAACAACACAGTGTCCCAACGCATACGGCAAATTAGAAAACAGACAGTAGGGAGGAGAAAACCACACGCAACCTAGCAACTCTCCAGAGAAAAAGCACACCACAAAAGAAAGCCAGCCCCCAGATTGCAAAGACAATAACTTGGAAGAATTTCTGAGCCTTCCAGAAAGAGAATTTAAAATTGCCGTGATTAAAAACTGACAGAAGTCATAAAGGAAACAATGATAAGGGAAAAATAATCAACGATCAGAAGAATGCAATTGAGTCCCTAGAGAGGGAAAACAATGGTCAGAAGAAAGAAATTGAGTCCCTAAAGAGGGAAGTAAAAGAAATGCAGGAGATCAAAGAATTAATGGAAGAACTAAAGAATTCTGGAAAAGCAATGAAAGCAGAATAGATGAAATGGAAGAACGAATAAGTAATCTTGAAGACACAGAAATAAAAAGAACCAAAACAGAAAGGAAAGAGAAGTACGAAGGAAAAAGAACGAAGAAAGACTTCGGGAACTATCTGACTCCATGAGGAAAGGAAATATAAGAGTTATAGGAATACCAGAAGGAGAGGAGAGAGATGTAGGAACAGAGAAAATATTCAAAGAGATAATTGAAGAGAACTTCCCAAATGTGAAGAAGGAGCTGAAAATTGATATACAAGAAGCAAGAAGAACACCAAACTTCCACGACGAAAGGAAAAATACAGCAAGACACATAATAGTAAAGCTCCCAAGAATCCAGGACAAGGAAAAAATAATGAAGCTGGCAAGAGGGAAGAAACAGATAACATTCAAAGGAAAACCAATCAGGCTGACATCAGACTTCTCCGAAGAACACTACGGGCAAGGAGAGAGTGGAGGGACATAGTCAACAGACTCCAAGAAAACAGATGCCAACCAAGAATACTCTATCCCGCAAAGCTCTCCTTCCTCTTTGAAGAAAGAATATGGACCTTCCCAGACAAACAGAAACTCCGGAATTTCATTGCAACTAAACCCCCACTCCAAAAAACTACAAGGAGTCCTAAAGCCAGAACCTCAGAGGGACGAATAATAATGAAAGAAGGCCAAAAAAAAAAAAAGTTATTAAAAAAAAAAATAAAAAAAATCAAAGGAAAGACAAACACAATGGCAAATACAGATGTTAACATATCAATATTAACTCTAAATGTAAATGGACTAAACTCTTCAATAAAAAGACACAGAGTGGCAGCCTGGATTAAGAAACAAAACCCAACCTTTTGCTGTCTCCAGGAAACACATTTAGCTACAAAAGATAAAAATAGGCTCAAAGTTAAAGGATGGAAAACAATCCTACAAGCAAATGGACCAAAAAAGAAAGCAGGAACAGCTATACTTATATCAGATAAAACAGATTTCAAACTCAAAAAGATAAAAAGAGACCCCAATGGTCACTACATTATGATCAAGGGGACAATACTTCAAGAAGAAATAACACTCATTAACATATACTCACCAAACGAAGGAGCACCAAAATATATCAGACAACTGTTGTCCTCTCTGAAAACAGACATCAGAGAAAACACATACGTAGTGGGAGACTTCAACACACCACTATCAACAATGGATAGATCAACAAGACAAAAAATAAGTAAAGAAACCAAAGCTCTAAATAAGGACCTAGAGCAATTAGGCTTAACAGACATCTATAGAACACTAAACCCCAAAAAAACGGAGTACACATTTTCTCAAGCGCACACGGATCATTCTCCAGGATCGATCACATACTGGGGCACAAGACAAACATCAACAGATACACCAAGATTGAAATCATATCAACCATCTTTTCTGACCATGAAGGCATCAAACTAGAAATAAACCATAAAAAGAAGGCAAGGAACTTTCCTACCTCATGGAGATTAAAAACCACACTACTGGAAGACCATTGGACTAATGAGGAGATCAAAGAAGAAATTAAAAAATTTTTTGAATTGAACGACAAGGAGGACACTAATATCCTAAATGTATGGGATGCAGCAAAAGCAGTAATAAGAGGAAAATATATAGCAATAGAAGCTCACATCAAGAAACAAGAAAGAACGCAAAGAAACAACCTCATCTCGAAGCTCAAAGATCTAGAAAAAGAACAACAAAAAACCCCAAAACCAGTAGAAGAAAAGAAATAATAAAAACCAAAGCAGAAATAAATGAAATTGAAACTAAAAAAACAATCCAAAAGATCAATGAAACCAAGAGCTGGTTTTTTTGAAAAAAATCAATAAAATAGACAAACCCCTAGCCAGGCTCACAAAGGAAAAAGGGAGAAAGCACAAATAAACAGGATCATCAATGAAAGAGGAGAAATCACAACGGACACAGCAGAAATCAAAAGAATAATCAGTAACTACTATGAACAGTTATATGGAAACAAGTTTAACAATCTAGAGGAGATGGACAAATTCCTACAACTCTACAATCACCCAAAGCTAGATAAAGAAGAAATAGAACACCTAAACAGACCAATTACAATTAGCGAAATTGAAATGGTAATAAAAAACCTCCCCAAAAACAAAAGCCCAGGACCTGATGGATTTACAAATGAATTCTACCAAACATTCAGAGACGAATTAGTGCCTATCCTTCACAAACTCTTCCAAAAAATTGAGAAGGAAGGGACAATACCAAACACGTTTTATGAAGCCAACATTACACTAATACCAAAACCGAACAAGGACAACACAAAAAAGGAAAACTACAGGCCAATCTCCCTAATGAACACTGATGCAAAAATCCTCAATAAAATTTTAGCTATCAGAATCCAACAATGTATCCATAAGATAATTCACCACGACCAAGTTGGATTCATTCCAGGGGCACAAGGATGGTTTAACATCCGAAAATCAATCAACGTTATCCAACACATCAACAAAAAGAAATATAAAAACCATATGATAATATCAATAGATGCTGAGAAAGCTTTCGACAAAGTGCAACACCCATTCATGATAAAAGCCCTTGAAATTCTTGGGATACAAGGAACATACCTCAACATCATAAAGGCCATCTATGACAAGCCAACAGCCAGTATCATTCTCAATGGTGAAAAGCTGAAAGCAATTCCATTAAGATCTGGAACAAGACAAGGATGTCCACTCTCACCACTGCTTTTCAATATAATACTGGAAGTCCTAGCCAGGGCAATAAGACAAGAGAAAGACATCCAAGGAATCCAAATAGGAAAAGAAGAAGTCAAACTATCACTATTTGCAGATGATATGATAATATACATAGAGAACCCCAAAATCTCCACAGAAAACTAATTCAACTCATCAATCAATTCAGTAAAGTGGCAGGATACAAAATCAACACGCAAAAGTCAGTAGCCTTCCTATACACAAACAATAAATCTGAAGAAGAAGAAATCAAAAAAACCACCCCTTTTATTATCGAAACAAAAAAAATCAAATATTTGGGAATAAATCTAACAAAAGAGGTAAAGGACCTATACAAAGAAAACTATAAAAACTGTTAAAAGAAATAGAAGAAGACACAAAGAAATGGAGAGACATCCCCTGCTCATGGATTGGAAGAATAAACATTATTAAAATGGCCATCCTACCAAAAGCAATATACAGATTCAATGCTATTCCAATCAAAATTTCAATGTCATTCTTCAAAGAAATAGAACAATTATTGATGAAATTCATATGGAATCACCAAAAACCCCGAATAGCCAAAGCTCTCCTGAAAAAAAAGAAGGGAATGGAGGCATCAGACTCCCAGACTTCAAACTATACTACAAAGCCATAATCATCAAAACTGCATGGTATTGGAACAAGAACAGACATACAGACCAATGGAATCGAATAGAAAATCCAGAAATAAACCCACAGATTTATGGTCAACTAATCTTTGACAAAGGAGCAAAGAATATGCATTGGAGCAAAGAAAGTTTGTTCAATAAATGGTGCTGGGAAAACTGGGTCGCTACATGCAAAAGAATGAAGCTTGACCACCACCTCACACCATACACAAAAATCAACTCAAAATGGATTAAAGAACTAGACATAAGACCTGAAACCATAAAATATATAGAAGGAAATATAGGCGAAACACTACGTGATTTGCACATCAAAGACATCTTTACAGACACATCACCCAAAGCAGTGATAGTGAAGGCAAAGATAAACAGCTGGGA
The DNA here is from genome assembly GCF_014898055.3 of Talpa occidentalis. Classification (NCBI taxonomy): domain Eukaryota; kingdom Metazoa; phylum Chordata; class Mammalia; order Eulipotyphla; family Talpidae; genus Talpa; species Talpa occidentalis. Next base: position 47,788,349 of record NW_023601653.1, read on the forward strand.
CTACATCAAATTAAAGAGCTTTTGCACAGCAAAAGAGACAATAACAAAAACAAAGAGAAACCCCACCAACTGGGAGAACATTTTTGCACCCAACACTAATGATAAAGGACTGATCACAAAAATCTGCAAAGAGCTGATGAGACTCAACAACAACAAAGAAAATAATCCAGTCAAAAAATGGGCAGAAGAGCTTAAAAGAAACTTCTCTGAAGAGGAAATGCAAATGGCCAACAGGCATATGAAAAAATGTTCAACATCACTTGTCATCAGGGAAATGCAAATCAAAACTACCATGAGATACCATCTTACACCAGTGAGAATGGCACATATTAAAAAAACTAGCAACAACAAATGTTGGCGAGGGTGTGGAGAAAAGGAACTCTTCTGCACTGTTGGTGGGAGTGCAAACTGGTCCAACCACTGTGGAAAGCTGTATGGAGATTTCTGGACCTACTAAACATAGAGCTTCCATATGATCCAGCAATTCCACTCCTAGGTATTTACCCAAAGGACACAGAAACATCAATTCCAAAGAACACCTGCACCCCTATGTTTATAGCAGCACTGTTTACAATAGCTAAGCTTTGGAAACAACCCAAATGCCCAAAAGTAGATGACTGGATCAAGAAGATGTGGTACATATATACCATGGAATATTACTCAGCATTCAAAAAAGATAAACACATGCAATTTGCAGCAACATGGATGGCGCTGGAAGGGATCATGCTCAGCGAAATAAGCCAAAAAGAAAAAGAAAAATACCGGATGGTCTCACTCATAGCAGGAATCTAGAAAACTTAAATAAGGGACCAGGAAAATGAATAACTATAAGAAAGTGAAAATCAAAATCAACAAAAAACTATGAACCAGAGACACTTTTAGGGGGGCGGGGTGGGAGGGGAGGGATTGGGGTCAGAATGGGGGGGCTGCAATTGTATGGGGAATATAACAATAAAATTTATTAAAAAAAAAAAAAAAAAAAAGAAAGAAAGAAAAAATAAATAAATAAATAAATAAATCATCTCATATTCAAAAAAAAAAAAAAACAAAAGAACACCTGTACCCCTATGTTTATTGCAGCACTATTTACAATAGGTAAAACCTGGAAACAACCCAAGTGCCCAAAAATAGATGACTGGATCAAGAAGATGTGGTATAGGGCCTCCCCATTGGCGCAGTGGTTGAGCGCTGGGTTGCGAAGTTTCCCGCGGCCTCTGCAGTGCTGGTTCCATTCCCAGCTGCTCCCCAGCCACCGGAGGAGGGTCCCACATGGCATGCAGACCTCTCCTGCCGCCCGCTGCTCCCCTCAGCAGTGTACTTTGGTCCTTCTGCCTGCTCTGCTCCCCGCTCTGGCTCTGGTGAATTCTCTCACCCTCCTGCGCTTCTAACTGTACCCAGTGCTTGTATAAATAGATAAATAAATCTTTTTTTTTTTTTTTAAAAAAAAGATGTGGTATATATACACAATGGAATATTATTCAGCAATCAAAAAAGATAAACTCATGCCATTTGCAGCAATGTGGATGGAGCTAGAAGGAATTATACTCAGTGAGATAAGCCAGAAGGAAAAAGAAAAATATCAGATGGTTTCACTTATAGCAGGAATATAGGGGACCCAAATAAAACATCAGTGTAAAAAAATAATAACAGTACAAAACATAACAAAGCAAAAACAGAAAATTATAAATCTGAGACATACTGCGGGGAAAGAGGAGGGAGCGGGATCAGAGGGAGGGAGGGAAGGAGGAGAACATGGGACTGAAGTGATGGTGCACAGTTTCATTGGTGAAGGAAATTCTATGGGCACTACACCTGAGGGGATGGGGAGAAGCAATTATTCTTTAAAATTGAACAATGATGTACAAAATAAAAATAAAATTTAAAAATAATTTTTATATATTTTTTATTTTGTACATCATTGTTCATTTTTAAACATATTTGCAAAAAAAATTAAAGTATAAAAAATTGAATTTTCATTTTGCCTCATTGTAGTAAAAGCACATATAAAAATTATTCATTTTTTATACTTGCTTTATGGTCTACTTTTGTAAATATTTTTGAAAGAATGTGTATTCTTTAGTTTTGGGATGCAAAATTTTATGTCTCTCAGGGCAAGATGTTAAGTTCTATTAAAATGCTTATATTCTCAGCCAAAGCTCTCCTGAAAAAAAAAAGAGAAGGGAATGGAGACATCACACTCCCAGACTTCAAACTATACTACAAAGCCATAATCATCAAAACTGCATGGTATTAGAACAAGAAAAGACACACCAACCAATGGAAGCGAATAGAAAATACAGAAATAAACCCACAGATTTATGGTCAACTAATATTTGACAAAAGAGCAAAGAATATGCAATGGAGCAAACAAACTTTGTTCAATAAATGGTGCTGGGAAAACTGGGTTGCTACATGCAAAAGAATGAAGCTTGACTACTACCTCACACCATACACAAAAACCAACTCAAAATGGATTAAAGAATTAGACATAAGACCTGAAACCATAAAATACATAGAAGGAAATACAGGCAAAGCACTATATGACATGCACCTCAAAGACATCTTTACAGACACATCACCCAAAACAGTGATAGTGAAGGCAAAGATAAACAGCTGGACTACATCAAATTAAAGAGCTTCTGCACAGCAAAAGAGACAATAACAAAAACAAAGAGAAACCCCACCAACTGGGAGAACATTTTTGCACACAACACTAAAGATGAAGGACTGATCACAAAAATCTACAAAGAGCTGATGAGACCAACAAAAACAAAGAAAATAAAAGGAACCCTCCTGCACTGCTGGTGGGAGTGCAAACTGGTCCAGCCACTATGGAGAGCTGTGTGGAGATTTCTGGACCTACTAAACATAGAGCTTCCATATGATCCAGCAATTCCACTCCTAGGTATTTACCCAAAGGACACAGAACATCAATTCCAAAGAACACCTGCACCCCTGTGTTTATAGCAGCACTATTTACAATAGCTAAGCTTTGGAAACAACCCAAATGCCCAAAAATAGATGACTGGATCAAGAAGATGTGGTACATATATACCATGGAATATTACTCAGCATTCAAAAAAGATAAACACATGCAATTTGCAGCAACATGGATGGCGCTGGAAGGGATCATGCTCAGCGAAATAAGCCAGAAAGAAAAAGAAAAATACCGGATGGTCTCACTCATAGCAGGAATCTAGAAAACTTAAATAAGGGGCCAGGAAAATGAGTAACTATAAGAAAGTGAAAATCAAAATCAACAAAAAACTATGAACCAGAGACACTTTTTGGGGGTGGGGGCGGGAGGGGAGGGATTGGGGTCAAAATGTGGGGTTGCAATTGTATGGGGAATATTAAAATAAAATTTATTATTAAAAAAAAAACAACAAAAAAAATGGGCAGAAAAGAAACTTCTCCAAAGAGGAAATACAAATGGCCAACAGGCATATGAAAAAATGTTTAACATCACTTGTAATCAGAGAAATGCAAATCAAAACTACCATGAGATACCATCTCACACCAGTGAGAATGGCACATATTAAAAAAACTAGCAACAACAAATGTTGGCGAGGGTGTGGAGAAAAAGGAACTCTCCTGCACTGCTGGTGGGAGTGCAAACTGGTCCAACCACTATGGAGAGCTGTGTGGAGATTTCTGGACCTACTAAAGATAGAGCTTCCATATGATCCAGCAATTCCACTCCCAGGTATTTACCCAAATGACACAGAAATGTTAATTCCAAAGGGCACCTGCACCCCTATGTTTATAGCAGCACTATTTACAATAGCTAAGCTTTGGAAACAACCCAAATGCCCAAAAATAGATGACTGGATCAAGAAGATGTGGTACATATACACAATGGAATATTACTCAACAATCAAAAAAGATAAACACATGCAGTTTGCAGCAACATGGATGGAGCTAGAAGGGATCATGCTCAGCGAAATAAGTCAGATAGAAAAAGAAAAATATCAGATGGTCTCATTCATAGCAGAAATTTAGAAAACCTAAATAAGGGGCCAGGAAAAAGACTAATTAATACAAAGTAAAAATCAAAATCAACAAGCAACTATAAACCAGAGACACACCATGGGGGTGGGGGAAGGGCAGGGGGAGGGAAGGGGAGAGGAAGGACTAGGGTCAAAATAAGGGGGGAGCGGTGCAATTGTATGAGGAATACAACCAAAATGACAATGCATACATTGTGCAAAATGAAAAATGATATAAGAATTATATAAAATAAAATATTAAAAAATAAAATAAAATGCTTATATTCTCATTCAATTTTTAAATTCATAAGCATTGAGTTTCTGAAAAAGATGACTGGAAATATGCTCTCACTGTGGATTTGTCAACTTCTCCTTGTAATCATGTCAATTTTCTTCATGTGTTTTAAGACTATATTGTTAAGTGTATGCAGATTTAGTTATTACTGTATTTTTCTGAAATAATGTCTTTAAATACTTATCCTCTTCATGTAATATTTTTTTTTGCTTTAAAGCCTATTTGATCTGATATTAATATTGCTATAACAACATTCCTTTCCTATCATTTCACTTTCAACATTTTTGTGTCATTATGAATTTTGAACAAAACATAGATTGATTTTAAAAAATCCAATCTGAGTCTCAGTCCTTTAGTAGATACATCATATCTATCAGAATTATACATGTTTACTGCTTTAGTATCCCTGGGTGTTTGAGCAGAAGGTATCCAGAGAAACTGAGGATGACATGACCGTTTCTCTCCTGAGTCTTGGCCTGGACATGACCTTATCCTCAATTTATTGCACCTTTATCTACATTTCAAGTATAGTCATCGTCACTCTCACTGAGCTTGGTCCTGCATCTGTCCTGTGTACCTTTGTCACCTACTGCTTGGTTCATACAAGGTGGGGTGGGGGGCAAGAAATGGAATGTCCATTTTTTCCAGCATGTCAGAGGAAGGTACAATGGGCTGATGAGTTCAAGAGTGAGCCCCATTGACATTGCAGGTCTGAGCCAAACCTTCTGTTCTCACAGGCTTTGCCCACCCAAATTGTCCTCTGTTCTCTCCATGTTGCTGGGCCTTCTTAGGCCAGTTCCCTCCATATCCCTCTGTTTTTGCATACGTTGCACACATGCACACACAAGCACACATGCCCAGATGCACACCAGCATAGACTCCCGTGCAGCTTCAGTATACGCTAGCTGAGGACAGAGTTGCTCAGATGAGGCCCATGGTAGGAACAACTCTGTTTTTCTCTGATGTCAGCAAAGCAGATATTTTTGTCTAGGGATCAGAGTGGGGCAAGGGAAGTATAGGTAGGGACTCTGATCTGGTTAGCAAATCGCAATGGTGGGAGGATTTAAGAAGCATCCTTTAACTCACTTGTGAGCCCCATGTTTCCTGTTCACAATCAGTTGAACTTGGAGTGTCCAGCTCTCTCCCTATCTGTAGTGCCAGGAAGGCACAGAGCAGGATCTCTAGGATCCAGGCAGATGGGTGTAGGGTAAAGAAAATATCAGGCTTTTCTGCCCTTCCGCCATCAGGATAGATGATGGATCCTTGTCCTGAATGCATGCCTGATGGCGGGCACCTGGAATAGGGTGTGGGCATAGGTAGATGGGATTCAGCTGAGCTAAGACTGTGCTTTTAAGGGCGGCATCACGGGGTGATGCCAGCAGCCCCAGCCAGCAGCAGCAGAACCTGAAGGAGAAGCCGACGCAGAAGCAGAGAACGCCAGATAGCCCAGATAGAGTAAAGACTTGCTGGGGGCTGGGAGGCCTGCCAGCCTCCCAGCCCCCCAGCCAGCACCCCTGCCTGCCATATGCCTGGTGAACCCCAATAAAAGACCTGCAAAACCACTGAGGACTCTGACTCCTCCTTTACCCGGTCTGCATGGGATCAGAAAACCTGCACTGTATCCAGTCCTGCCCTTACAATTGGCGTAAGTCGGCAAGATCCATGCAGACGGGTATTGGAGCCCTCCGAAGACCTGGAGGCACGAAGGAGAACAGACTGTTTGCCTGTGATGACGCTGGAGGCGCCATGGCGGCACAGAAGGTGGATTCGGTCCGGAGCTGTGGGACGAGACCTCGCATGGAGGAGATGCCCGAGAGGACCAGCCAACGACACCGGAAAGGACCAGGCAACGACACCGGAAAGGACCAGGCAACGACACCGGAAAGGACCAGGCAACGACACCGGAAAGGACCAGGCAACGATACTGGAAAGGACCAGCCAATGACCCCTGAGGCAGCAGGCCGCTGCTGACGCAGGGAGAGGCCAATGGACATGGACTGATAAACCTGGACTGACAATCCTGCCAGAAGGCGGAGGACCTTGGCAGGTTATGTTTTTTTTGAGAATCTGGGGGTGGCCAGTGGGCCTAGATGGCCAAAAGCAGCCTGTTATGCCCAGCAGCCAGGTGGAGGAGAAAAGCCAACTAAGAAAGCAAAAGCTGGTGCTGATGCTAAGTTGAGAAGCCCTGAGTGGCTGTTAAGCAGCCTTAGTATGCTGAAGACCTGTGAGTCTCGTAAAATCACCTGTGGGTGATGCCCTGCTCATTCTTGAGTGAGGGTGAGGAGCTGAGGAACCTGTCCTTGGGGGACGAGTGGGGAACGTGGCTTGGGGTGGAGCCCAAGCCGAATGCAGAGTTTGGATCCCTGACCCATGTGCCTGTGCAGTGGGTTGGCCTGAGTGCAGGGGTCTGCGAGTCGCATGGGTGGCTGTGAAGGCCGAGTGTTGGAGCGACTGCAGACAGAAACCCTGAGGGTTGGCGATTACCCCCAACAGAATAAAATTGCCAATCCCAGAGCTAGTGCATCCTGGGGGTGGATGCGGTGTGTGGCTTGTAGCCGAGACTACAGCCAGAGAAGGCCAGGAAGCCTGACGGCTCCTGGTATGTTATAGTAGATGCCGTGAGTGATTTCCCTCCCTCGTATGAGCAGTGCCTTCGGCAGCAGAATTGGTGGCTCATCTGCTGGTACCAATAATTGTCTTTTGCACTTGGTTGGTGCCCTGCCTGGACTTATTTGTGTTCTGTTGTATTTTGTTGTATTTTGTTATATTTGATGTATTTGCTTTTGTGGGCCATGGCTGCTTTGTTTGTTTGCTTAGAAAATTGTATACATGTATAGACTATATGGCAGAAAACCCTGAGGGGGTGGACTGTAGGGTAAAGAAAATATCAGGCTTTTCTGCCCTTCCGCCATCAGGATAGATGATGGATCCTTGTCCTGAATGCATGCCTGATGGCGGGCACCTGGAATAGGGTGTGGGCATAGGTAGATGGGATTCAGCTGAGCTAAGACTGTGCTTTTAAGGGCGGCATCACGGGGTGATGCCAGCAGCCCCAGCCAGCAGCAGCAGAACCTGAAGGAGAAGCCGACGCAGAAGCAGAGAACGCCAGATAGCCCAGATAGAGTAAAGACTTGCTGGGGGCTGGGAGGCCTGCCAGCCTCCCAGCCCCCCAGCCAGCACCCCTGCCTGCCATATGCCTGGTGAACCCCAATAAAAGACCTGCAAAACCACTGAGGACTCTGACTCCTCCTTTACCCGGTCTGCATGGGATCAGAAAACCTGCACTGTATCCAGTCCTGCCCTTACAATGGGTAAAGGAGAGTCCTGGAGCTCTTGGTGGCTTTTCAGGCTTTTATTGGGCTTTTTAAAAGGCAGGGGGACTAGGGGGCCAGGAGGCTGGCAGGCTTCCCAGCCCCCAGCGAATCTTCACTTTCTGGGCTCTCTGGCATTCTCTTGTGGTCTCTGCTTCTCTGCTTCTCCTTCTCTGCTCTGCTGGTTCTGCTTCTCTTTCTGTTGCTCTCATTCTGTTGTTCTTTCTCATTTTCTGTTGATGTCCCCATGATGCCACCCTTATAAGCCCAGTCTCAGCCAAGGTGTACCCACCTATGCATGCCCACACCCCACTCCAGGTGCCCGCCATAAGGCATGCATGTAGGACTGCAGGGATCCATCATTAATGTTAATGGTGGGAGGGTGGAAAAGCCTGATAATTTTCACTAACCCTACACTATCCAACCTGAGGTTAGACATCTGTTTTGCAACCATCCCAGGCTGGGTAGATTCATCTTCAGCTCTTACACACAAAAAGATAACTTTGGAGCTGTAATGGCAGGAATGACATGGAGCAGGATCTCTGTGACTGAGCAGATGGGGTAAAGGAGGAGATCTGGAGCCCTCAGTGGCTTTTGCAGGCTTTTTTTGGGATTTACCCGGTACATGGCAGGCAGAGGTGCTGGGGGGCCGGGAGGCTGGCTGGCCTCCCAGCCTCCAGCAAGTCTTCACTCTTTCTGGGCTCTCTGGCGTTCTCTGGTGGTCTCTGCTTCTTTTCTTCTCGTAGTACTGTTCTCTGCTGGCATCCCTGTGATGCTGCCCTTATAGCCCAGGTGAATCTCATCTAGATATGCCCACACCCTACTCTAGGTGCCCGCCATCAGGCATGCATTCAGGACCTCAAGGATCCATCATCTATCCTAATGGTGGGAGGACAGAAAAGCCTGATACTTTCTATTTACCCTACAGGACACTTCAGTAGATTTTTACAGGCCTTTAATGCTGAATCAGGGGACAGAGCAGCTTCCTCCCTCAGCATTCCTCTGGCTGTCTCTAGTCTGTATTCAGAGTGGCACTGCCCTTTTATCTCCTGGCCCCACAGCACATGTGTCCCCATACATACATGTGTGTGCCCTGTGCTCTCTGGGCCCACGTGTCTATAATCTCAGGTGCTCTTGCAAAACTGCAGGTGCTGGTCAAGAGGCTAATGGTGGGAGCACATTAAAAAGCCTGATTTTTTAACTCATTTACCCTACAACACCAAAAGGCTGAGTTGAATTTGATTGGGGAGGTGGTATCATTTCTAAAATCCCCCCCCCTAGTAGCTGGGAGACTGGAGTGTCTGGTCTGGGGAAAGCCCTGAAAGGACGGAAGCAAGGGCCTAGAGGTGTAGCCAGCACATCTGGATTCTATGAGGGCTACATTATGGGCTTGTCGAGGAAGGCCCAAAGAGCAAAAGCCCACATAATGCCCCATCACCCCCTGGCCCAGAAAGAGGGACTGGGTACAGGCAGACCAGCAGGCAGGCAGGGAGGCAGGGGCGTTGGGGGCATGCAGCAACTGAGCCTCCCAGCTCCCCTCAATCTCTGTGCTCTCCCTCTGGCTTCTCATAATCTTTGCTTCTCAGCCCATGTGTCAATAATCAAAGGTGTGCATGCTCCGTGCTCATGCTCCTCAACCTTGGGTGTCCAGTGCATGCTCTGTGCTCCGAAAAGCTTTTTGCCCCAACACGATATCACATGCAGGCAATGAAAACTGGGAGGAAAACAAGGCTGCACTTGGTGGCCATAGAGGCTGGTGGTGGGAGGCAAAAAAGAGCCTGAGTAACTCCATTTTCCACACAGGTGTATTCTCACTTGATAACTTCCTCCTTTCCTTCCATTCACCCCAAGCATGCCTGGATGCAACCAAGCCATCCGCTGGTCAAGACTGACCTAGATGGACAGAGCTAGAAAGGGAGAACAGCAAGGGCCTGGGCTGGTGACAGGGGCCTGCAGCACAGGGATGTGTGCCTTCATGCAGGGTCATTTTGTCCTGCTGGGTCTCAGGTTTTCTCCAGGCAATTCAGCACAAACCCAGTTCCTCAGTGGACTCTGCAGACACTTGCTCAGCTGAGACAGATTCAAGGTTCGTGGCAGCATCTTAGAGATGGGAAACTACCCTATACCCCCCTTGATTTGTTGTCTCCTTGGCACTGTCTCCTCTGGTGGGGTGGCGAGGGGCGTTGTTGGGAGCAGTGGGTACGCGGAGTCTGCAGAGAGCAGAGTGTCAGCCTCACTCACAGTAAGAAAACAGAGCTCTGGAAGAAAGTATCTCAGCAGCGGTGTGTGGGCGGGTCCCTTCCTCTCAACACCGGGCAGTTGGAGTAATTGGCCTGATTACTGATTACCGATGGGGGCAGGTGAGGTGTGCAATTGTGTTAGGGTGTGTGTGTGGTGGGGGTTGGGGATCTGAACCCAGTGACGCGAGAGTAGGGAACTGAAAGCTGTCTCGTTGCTGAGAGAACTCCCTGCACCTGGTGTCTCCAGAAGGAAGAATCTGCTCTGTGGAGGGCCTCAGGGCCTGGGGATGGAGGTGGCAATGGGTTGCTTGCTTACAATGGGTTTTTTCTGCTTACAGTGAAGCCAATAAACTCTAAATCATGTCCTGTCTTAGTTTGTCTTTGGACATCAAACCAGGGAGGATGTGTTGAGGGCTGACATCTCTGCTCAGTCCCAGCCTCCCGACTGTATTCCCAGACTGCACTTAGTGGCCACAGAGTTTGGCTGAGGGCTTCATGCCAAGATGTTGGGCTCTAGAGTCCCTGGGGAGCCATGGAAGGCCTGAATGGCAGGGGCTACCATGCCCCCATATGTGCCTGGCTATGGCCGCAGGCAAGCTTAGATCCCGCAGGGAAGCTTGGTCTTGACTCAGCTTCCACCCTCCCCACCAGCCATGCTGACCTGGGCTTCCTGCCCCATCTTGGCCTGGACTCCCTCTGTCTGGGGACCCAAGCAAGAGGGCCTGATTGTGCAAGTATGGGGTCAACCTCTGCAGTGGGGCCCTCTCTGGGTTTGAGGGGGAATTTAGACCACTGGGTAAATTGACTGTTCCTCGGGAGAACTGCCCTGACCAGATGTTTGAGGTTGAGGGAGAGGGCCCCAGACCGAAGTCCCATCAACCAGGCAGGCCACACAGAATATCTGGAGAGGGGAGACTGCTCAGCCATGAAATGAGTCCTCTCCTGTGCCTCGTGTTCTCTCGCCCTGCACCTGGGATTTCATCTGGCTTAATCTTTGCTCCGTATCACTGATCTGGTCCTTCAAATGCTGCAGGACTGGAGAAGCTAAGCCTGGAGCCTGGGGCCAGCTGTGAGGTTAGGACAGAGGCAGAGCTGATACTTTATCTTTCTGAGTCAAATGTCAAGAGGGAGAAGGGGGTTGTCTAGGCTGGATAAGGAAACCATGGTGTGCAGTGGGATTTGGACTCAGGGGCCCTATCTGTCCTGAAAGCACTGTGGTGGCTCTTCAGAATTATTTTTTTTAAGTGTCTGGTTGGTCAGAAACTTTCCTAGGATTGTTCTACGTCTAAGGAGGATATTTTGGGCAAAGAATGTCCTTATTTAAAGCTGTTTATTTAAAACAATTGTGATTCTTGCTGTTCTAGTAAATTTATCGATCCCCTATAATTTTCTTGACCCAAAAGATAACAAGCTATGCTCTTAAAGGAGGACTTAACCACATCCTTCCCCTGTGTGATTTCTTTTTTTTTTAAAAAAAGATTTATTTATTTATGCATACAAGAGCTGGGGTACAGGCCAGAGATGCGGGGACAAGGGGTGAGAGGACTCACCAGAGACAGAGCAGGGAACAGAACAGGCAGACTGACTGAAATACACTGCTGAGGGGCACAGTGAGCGAGTCAGGAGAGGTCTGCTGTGCCATGTGGGTCGCTCCCTGGCTGGCCAGGGATCGAACTCGTGCTGCAGAGGCTGTGGACTGCTCTATAGTGTGGTGCTTAACCTCTTGCACCACCAGGAAGGCCCCCCCTTGCCCCATTTGATTTCTTTGCTACCTCTCCCTCCAAACACCCATATGGCTCTGCCAGGAAGGATCCATTCCCCCTTTCCTTTGTGTGGTTTCCTGCTGCTCGGAGTGTGTGTACCCTAAGTTGTTCAGACACTGGTCTCTGGGAATCCCCTCCTGTCCTAGGCAAGGACTCCCGTAGCATGTGACTCCAAACTACTTCTCCCCAGGCACTCTCCTGGAAGGGAGGCTATGGCCCTCCTAGAACGTGACTGATCTGGTGGGACCAGGACATGAGTTTTGCTATTGTGGGATCTTGATGAAACCTCACTTCCTCTGGACCCTACAAGAGGATAATTGGAACATACTCCCAGAGTTAACGGTGGTCAAGTTTGAGCCCAGACGTGACCAATTCCGGGACATCGGACACCTGGTTCCCTGGTACATGGGTCACCCTCTGTCCCTCACTCCTGTCTCAGCCCAGGTCCATTCTCTGCCTTCCTCTCTGGTTCCAGGGCCTTTACCTGACTGAGGGGTGCCACCCCGTATCTCCACAGCCCAAGGGGCACCAGTGCCCCCTCTTAGGACACTCATTTTGGAGAGTTTGCAAGGAATCTTGGGAAGAGACCTCCTGAGCAGCAGGCAGTACAGAGCTCCCCAAAGTTCTGGGACCAGAGTATTGTATACTATCCCTTGCAATGGTGAGGGAACAGCAAATGTCACTAAAGACTCATGGCCCTTAGGAAGAGGGGCCCACACTGAGCCATTGAGGGCTGGGGTCCCTCAAAACAAGAAAACTAATACAGGAAGAAGAGGGCACCAGAGCCAAGCAGGGTGAGGAGGGTATCAGCACGAGAGGTGGGATCCCCAAGCAGAATGATGAGGCACAAGAGGGCTGAGCAGGGCAGAGGGGTTCCATGTGGCATGCCCTAACCTGGGGTCCTATGGACTAGGAAAGTTGAGGTGGGGGAGGAGGCCAAACATCAGCCCCAGAGCAGGGCATGAGGCTAGGCAGTGGTGGCAGGAGGTGCACAAGGTGAGTGTGTTCCCATCAGCACAGGTTGGAGGATAATGGCTGCTGGCTTCTCCAAGTAGGAGAAGGATGCTAGAAACATGGAAAGGGAGGCAATGTGAATCACCCTGTGGATCTGTATTGGAACTGAACAGTGTGAGCACCTGAATATCATGCATGTGTGCCATGCGAGTACATGCACAGTTACACATGGTAAGAAGCACAGATTCAAATGTTCGTGGTGGATAGATTTGCACACACATACATTCTCTACCTCTGTCCTCTTGGAAGGCTGGACAGCAAGCGCCCGCCTGGCTCCAGGTGTGGGCTTCTACATACCCGCTTATAAGGACATATTCTCCACTTGAAAGAGCTAGGGCTCTTGGAGAAATAGCTAACCTAGGGGCTCCACTTGGGAAAAGGCAAGATGGCCCCAGAGCATCAACAAATAAGGACATTTTGGCAGCTCTCCTGCCCACCTGTGACGACGCAGGTGTCTCTTCACAAACCTATTTCTTTCAGGGGCAGCTCTTTTCTACCTGCTTGTGTCTGTGCAAATGTTTGGAGATATATATATATATATATATATATATATATATATATATAGAACAAGGACATTTCGAAAGGTCACAGAAGTCAACTCTGGCAATAGATTATACTTCCAAGACAAGAAACCGATATGTGCATAGATATATATTGATATGAATCAATAAACAGGACTATTGCTTCCAGATAAGACAGAGGGTAGGGACCAGACTGACACACCACCTGAAACAATCAAAGCCAAAGCCAAAGCTAAACATGAACCAAGAGTTGTCAAGACCATGGATATCAGACAACAAAGGACCATGATCCCTAAGAAGGGGGTGAATGAGGCAACCCCAAGAGCAGCCCATCTGAAGGCCTCAGGGCCCCTTGAGTTTCAACAAAGAACTGATCAGCACAAGAGGAGCTTCCCCTTGTCCTAGAGAGCTTCATCAGACAGCACCAGACACACACCTGGGCAGGGATGATGCCTATGCTCGCTAGCCAGACTGCACAACCTCCTTCCTCCCAGGGCCTTGGGTGGAGAACCAGGAATGAGATTATCCAGACCCGTCACATCGTAAAAGTAATACTGAAAAGGATCAAACTTAATAAGTAAATCAATTCAACAAAGAACAAGAAAATGTCTAGGATTACAAGAATACCAGAAATAAATGGCAAAAGCACCAAGTCTGGCCTTCCATAAAACATGGAAGGCAAAGAAATAAGAATATATGTGATCCATAATAAATAGAAAAGTCAATCTACAGAAGAAGGCTCAATAATGGTACAGAGAATAGAATTAGTAGAAAAAGCCATACAAATTATTATTATAACCATATTTCATATTTTCAAGAAGGCAGCAGAAAGATAGGTATCAGGCAGAGATTTTAAAAATAGTAAGAAGAAAAGCTGGACTTTTTTCAGACTATCTTCTGGTTGGAGCCATCCCGGGGATGTACTTTCAGGGCAAGAGAAAGCTGGAGGAGAGAAAACCTGGGTATTTCTCCCCTCTTCTTCCTCCTTGCTTCAAAGTAACTCTTTGGCAATAGTTCCTGCCAGGTGGCCCTGGTTCCAGCTCTCACTGGGCTCTGGTTACTTTTTTTTCTTCCTTATCACTTGGGTCACTGAGGTCTAAGTAGTAATGATTTCTTGCCATTCTCACACTCCATTTTCTTTGCCTTAATCTTGCCCACATGTCTGTCAATTGGCCTTTCTTCAACATGGGGTCAATTATATTTCCCACTAGGGTACTGGCAGATACATCTTGCCTCCTCTGTTTCCAAATCAATAGCACTTCTCTGATTAGTAGGACCCTGGGGTCAGTGATCAGGGCTGTGCTGCTCATACTTCTTCCATTAATGCCTAAATGTCTTGAACTCTGGGCCACTGTCTGGAGAAGTTGATTCCACTCTTGTACTATTCGCTATTCCATAAAGGTCTGGTGACTGATGGCAGTAGAAGCATGTACGCGGATATTGTTGAGGCTACAGTGGCAAGGCTATGTCCTCTTCCCACCTCATTATCCAGGGGAAAAATGCCAGGAGAGAAGAACAAGAATGATGCAGGTGCATAGTAAACAGAAGAGAAAGAGATAGAAGCATAAACAGTTGTGTGGACATCCCAGATATTTGTCAAATTAGAAGTTATTTCTCTCTTCAATTAAAAATTTTTTTTTGAATGTGTAGAAGAACTGGGTTGTAGGAGAGAGGTACAGGGTTGAGAGGATTCATCAGAGACAGGGTGGGGAGCAGAACAGGTGGATTCATTGAAATACACTGCTGAGGGGAGCAGGGAGGGAGACAGGAGAGGATGGCTGTGCTGTGTGGGTTAGCTCCCTGGCCAGGATTGAACTCATGCAGCAGTGGTAATAGCACTGAGACTTAACCCCTAGACTACCAGGGAGGCCCGATAAATAGTTCCATATTGGGAAGGAGATGATATAGTTGCTGGGGGAAAAGAGGGTAAAAGAGGTACTCAAAGAACGAAGGCCACTCCTGACATGCATGGAACTCAATGTCTCTCCTGGTCTCACTCAGACTCTGCTTTGTGGATTTTCCATGCCACTCCTTGGGTACTCATGCACCCAAAGTTTCTGAGCTACTCTGAATCTCACTCTAACATTGTGTGCTCTTACTTTCCCTTCTGCCTAGAAAAACCCCTCTTTTTTCATTTTTTATTTCTGTATAACAAATATCACCTAGGTTAAGACTCAAAGCAACACCAGTTTACGATCTCACTGTTTTGCAGGTCAGAAGTCCAGTACCTTCCACCAGTTTCCCTATTTAGAGTTTTATCAGGCTGAAATCAAGGTGTCAGTAAGGAGGCCTTCTATCTGAAGGTGCTAGGGAAGAATCTACTTCCAGGCTTACTCTGGATGTTGTCAGAATTTATTCACTGTGGTTGCAGGACTGAAGTCCTCATTTCCTTGTTGGATGTCAGTTCCCTCAGCCCACACATTTGACTTCGGCCATCTGCCGAGCAGCAATTGCATACCAAGCCCTTCTCAGATGGTCTTTCTCTCTGTCTTCTTCTGCCATCAGCTAGATACAAGACTCTGCTTTTAAAGGTCATGTGTGATTAGATCAGGCTCACATGGACAATTTCTCTTTTGCCATATAATCACAGGAGCAACACGGGGGTGAAGGTCATGAGGTCCATTGAAAAGTTCTGCTGATGGCACTTTCTCTTCTTAGTTCAAAAGTTGCCACTCCTGTATCACTTTCCCAGACTAGAACTAACCTGTCTCCTAGCTCTTCGCCAACACTCCATTTAACCTCTTCTCACGTTGTATTAATGAGCGGTTTGAGAATAGGAACCACCTCTTACTTATCTTTGTGTCTTGTGTTGCACTAATGCCTACCCCTTACTAGGTGTTCAGTAAACATTTGTTGAAAGACAGGACGAGAAAGAAAGAGGGATCAAGGGAGGAGGAAGGGAGAAAAAGCAGAGGCTATAAGGACATAATCATAGGCCTCCTGAGACGCTACCTGGTTTATTTCCATAAAGATATTGAGGATACTTTGACCATTTCATTAAAAAGTGTATTCCTCCCCTTTCTTCTCCTGCCCTTTTTCACCCTTCTCCTTCTTCAAGCTCAATTTGGAAGAGTTTCAGCTCAAAAAATAGTGATGTTTAGAGATCAGTCTGATCCCTTCAAACCCCATTTTAAGTTTTGCTGGGCCCAGCTTCACTGCAGAGGTGGCTCAGAGCCGTGTTCACCTACTCTGAATAACTCAGAGATCCCCCAGGATGCTTCACTTTGGCTGGGCCTGGGGAGTAATGTTTTATACCTTTGTGTCTTGCCACAGTGTAGAATGTACCAATTCAAGAAATTCACTCTAATTGGAGTAGCCTATTGGCCACTTCCTCTCTCACAGGACAGGGACCAAGACAGCAGGCCATATGGGACAAAGTCTGGGAGGTGTGGGATTTTTACAGTTTCAGATAGATATGAACTAGACAAGGTCTCTTGAATTTAGCACCAAGATTTTGAGGGGAATGAGAATGAGAAAAATCCAATCTGTATTCAGTAATGTAGTATCAGATTTCTTGCTTGTATTCTACCAGCTGAGAAGTGGGGGTGGGGGGGGCAATGACCCCAATAATACAGTCCTTCTCCTTTAGTAGCAGGGCTCACTGCATCCTTCACACAGACAAGTCACCAACCCCCTGAGCAGCCAGGCCCCACTCCTCCTGCAGGTTTCCAGGTTGGCTCTTTCTGGTTCTGCTCACATGTTTCTAATTTCCTCTTCTTCCTACCCCAGACCCAGGAATGGAGAAAGGTGACCCCATGAGGGGAAGGTGCCCTTTCATGCACTGACATTAAAAAAAATAATGAAAGTAGCACATGTGTATGTTAACAATCCGAGCTGAAGGGAGAAGCTTAGACAAAAAGATCTCCCTCCACTCATCCCTCACCCACCCCAAGTTTCTCTCTCCAAAGGCTGTCACAGTTGACAGCTTCTTATAACTCCTTCCAGAACTTTATTTTTTTATGGTACCTGCATTTAAGCTCAATCATAACACTTCTGCAGCTAGTACACTGTTTAATTGGGGTCTGATTTCCATAAGGATCATTTCCTCTCCTGTGAACTAATAAGTCAATTTAGAAGCATTTAGCAAAACCATTTTCAAGCAAATTCAAGTATTGAACTTGTTTACAGTTCACCTGAGAAAAAGATGAAGTGGTATTTTTAACTCCCTTTGCTCTCCCTCCCCACCACCGTGGCCTGCTGAGTTGCCTGGTCCCTCTGTCTGCTACCCAGATGAGAGCAGTCAAGAAGTTCAGACAGACACATCAATGGTTTCCCTCCAGAAAATAGACAGTGGACAGAACCTGGCATGTTCCCAGTCTGCTCTGACTTCAGCCCTTGATGGATGCAGCAAGAAGGCAATTGCCCAGATATTCAAATAAGAAACAATGTTACATTGGAGGAATAGGAGTCCTTGCTAGTTACAAAATAGCATCCTTCCTAGTTATATTCAAATTGACCTGTTAGGAGTAATTTTTGAGGGTGGCAACCTTTCTACTTATGATAAAGCCTCAGCAGAAGCAAAAGAGTCCAATGCCAGGTACACCAGGGCTGAGCAAGATCTTATCTCAGAGACAAATCCTGAGAGGGATCCCACCATCTAGATGGTAGGGTTGGCCTTGGGCAGAAGTTGCTACTGTTTGGGGATCTTTTCCACCCCTCTCCCCATAGCTATGTACCTTCACCCTACTTATAGTGTGCATCATCTTTACTCTCCAAACCGTGGAACTAGGTTTCACACAGAATTTAAAATTCACTTAGGTAGAAATTCATTTATAAAACCAAAGCAGTCTCCAAAAGCATTAGCAATGAAAACATTTTCCACCAGGATGCCCCAGGGAATCCTAACTCACCTTTGGAAAACCCCATCTGGTGTGTCCCCTGCTTAGAGTTCCAGTATGGAGTCAGTCTGGAAAGGCCTGAGAAGTCCTTTGTTGAAGAAATCTACCTAATGTTGGTTCATTCATTCATACACATATTTATTGAGTTTCTATAATGCACCAGGTGTTAATCTAGGCACCAGAGCTTTGGCAATGAATAGGGTACATATGGTTTTTCATTTTTATTTTGGGGAAAAGGCAATACATAGTTAAAACTTGCAATTAAGAGCTTGTTAAAGATTGTTGGAAAGAGCAATATGGTGAGGGCATCTACTTTGGATGGTGTGGGTGGAAAAGACCTCTGGGAACATGATATTTAAACTGAGACCTGGATGACAACAAGCTGGTTATGCTTCTTCTCACGCAATTCCCAGCAGAGGGACTAGCAAATGCAATGGTGCAGAAGGAAGAGTGAGCTTTTGCATGTTTGACTTCTGAAAGGTGGAAAGTAGGTGCATTTGGGCTAGAGAGAAGAGTGAGTGGTAAGAGGTAACACCTGACAGGTAGGAAGGGGCCAGGCCACTCAGGGTCTTGTCAGCCCAACAAGGTATCTACTCTACCCAATATTCCCCAACTTTTTTGGTTATAAAGCCTTTTCCCTCTGCATAAACATATCTATTAACATCCCATTGATATGGATCATAGTTTGCAAAACAAAGATCCAAAGTGTAACCTCTGTCAGAATTTTTGCATTCTCTTGGGAGTGTTTATCTTCTAACAGGGATTTATTCTAACACAACAAAACTCTAAGGTAGAGCTGCAGACTTGGGTTGTATAGGGGCAGGAATGGGCCACAGTGCAGGTTTTCTGATCCAGCAGACCCGGTAAAGGAGGAGTCAGAGTCCTCGGTGGGTTTTGCAGGTTTTTATTGGAATTACCAGGTACACCCCCAGGCAGGGGCGCTGGGGGGCCGGTAGGCTGCCAGGCCTCCCAGCCCCCAGCAGGTCTTCACACTGGGCTCTCCGGCCTTCTCTCAGCTTCTGCTTCTCTTGCTTCTCTCTCGGCTTCTTCTGGCATCCCCGTGACGCTGCCCTTAAAAGCCCAGTCGAATCCCATCTACCTATGCCCACACCCTACTCCAGGTGCCCGCCATCAGGCATGCATTCAGGACCACAGAGTTCTGTCATCTATCCTGATGGCAGGAGGGCAGAAAAGCCTGATACTTTTTACCTTACCCTACAGGTTGTAAATGGCAAAGTATACATTTTTTCTTTTTCTTTTTTGATTTTGGATGATAATATTTGCCCTGGTTATCAAAGCTTATCTTAAAATGATAAAAGATTATTTACATAAATTTTTGTTTTATAGGTTTTAATATTTTAATGTAATGCTTCTTGAATAATGGCTTTTTTATTACATTTTAAAATGTTTTGAAATCAGTGTGATTAATTGACAGAAAAGAGAAAGGGACAACCCAATATAGATTTTTCTGTGTGAATAAGAGAAAAACAAGGAGCATGGAGGCTTTTCAGCTATTATCACAGAGTTAAAAACAAAGGCCAGTTATTCATTATCCTCACTGAGGAATGAATAAGAGAAAGGGCATCACCTAGTAAAAGGAATTGAAATCAGGAAGAACCTCTAGCAGAAGAATGCAGCACTGCAAGAAATTACTGAGAAATAGTATAGAATGTTCTGCCTGCTCAGGAGCCTGTTAGGACCTGGACAGACTCCCCATCTGCCTGGGGGGATTTTAGGTTAACTTCCTGGAATCTTATTTTGATGCCAAGCCAGGGGAAGTGACCATAGGAGGGTAAGAAATTTGGGCAAAGAACTATTTCAGAGTTCAGAAAAATTATCAAAGAAATACTTTCATGACAAGAAGAAATAGCTTCCAAAGCAAATCAATGACATCAAGAGTTTAAAAAAAGAATAATATCTGACATTTATTGAGCAATTTATTACATTTCACATGACCTGCTAACTGTTTTGTACATGTTATTTAACTCAATGTTCATGACACATCTGTGAAGTAGGGAAAAAAAGTGTCATTATTATACAAGTGAAGAAGCTAGGGATTCCGGTAGTTAAATAACTACTCAAGCTCATGCTGTTATTAAATGATGGTTCTGAGATTCAAACTTAGATCAGTTTGTGTCCAAAACATAACACTTACTCACTCTATAGTGCCAAAATGTGAAAGTGAGACATCGATGATTAATTTGTCGAATTTTTTAAAAAGATTTATTTATTTATGCCTACAAGAGCTGGGGTACAGGCCAGAGGTGCGGGGGTGGGGGTGAGAGGATTCACCAGAGACAGAGTGGGGAACAGATCAGGCAGGCAGAGTGAAGATACTGCTGAAGGGAGCAGCGGGCGAGACAGGAGAGGTCTGCTGCGCCATGTGGGTTTCTCCCTGGCCAACCGGGGATCGAACTCATGCTGCAGAGGCTGTGGTCAGCTTCACAGCTTGTGTCTTAACCCCTTGCACCACCAGGGAAGCCCTAATTTGTTGAATTTAAAGGGAAGGTAGGGAAAAGGAATCTTTTTAATCCTAAATCTAGATACGGACCTCTCAACTGAATTTTGTTCTTGTCTTGAGAGGAAAAGAGTACAAACAACAAAGATTAACAAGACTGGGAGACTTGTGAGGGGGCAAGATTCCCACAGAAGGTGACCGAAGTTCAAATGAAGCATGAGACCTCTAGTCTCAGGTAACAGGAAAGGTTTGGGAAATAGAGCCTGAGGCCCAGCTGCCTGCAGAGAGATCCAGACACTACCTGATGCCACCCCATGGGGACAGACTCAGGCAGATCTGACTGCAGGGGAATACGTACCTGGGAGTGACAGGGAGGGCACTAGGAGACAGATAAAGAAGACCACATTGACAATGACCTGGAATGGCCAGACAGAAAATGAAAAGACCTTAAAACACAAATTTAAAATGAGAAAATGGGTGGGCTGGATAATGGAGTGTCCCTTAAGTGGGAAAGGGATTCTACCTCTAGATTACTCCTAGCATCAGCAATAGGTCTACATAGCTTTCTCACTGCACATCTTTCATTGAGCAAACCAACTGTTATTGACTAATGGACAGGCATATAATACACCAAAGAGCATATCACACACACACAGTTAAATCCGAAGACAAATACTGCAGTGAATAACCATCTACCCAGATTAAGAGAACAACTTCAGTACATCAGAAGCCCTGTGCAGGCTCCTCTCCCCGTCGTTCACCATTACCCAAAACCTGGTGTTAATCATTTCTTTTTCTTTGTAGTTTTGCCACGTGTGTATGCATCTTCACTAGATGATCTAATTTTGCCTGTTTTAGACATTAAACAACTAAAACCATTCTGTGTATATTCTTCTGTCACTTGACTCTTTTACTCAATATATTTGGGAATCACCCATGGGGATATATGTTGTAGTTTCTTTATTTTTCACTGCCATGTAGTATTCCAATTTACCTATTCATTATGCCATTAATGGATATCCTTTTCCTCCTTTTTTTTTTTTTTTTTGCTATTATGAATAATTTTTCAGTGGACATTTAGTACCTACCTTCTGTGCACATGAACACAGTATACCTATGGAGGGGTGACTTACTCCATCATTGGGTTGAGCATAGTAAACCTCCTAGTTAGCAATAATTATCCTCTATGATGGTTCCAACTGACCCTGCCTTCAGCAGTGGATGAGAGTCCCACATCTTTGACTGTCCCACATCTTTGCTAAAACTGTAGTTGACTGACTTTTTAATCTGGAGGGGGTTGAAATGGTATTTAATTGTGGTTTTAAATTGCATTTCCCTGATTACTAATGAAGTTGGACTTTTTTCTCCCCATATATTTATGAACCACTTGTGTTCCCTCTACCATGAAATAAATGCTGGTCAATTCTTCTGCTCATATTTTGATGTAATAGTTTGTGGGTTTTTTTTTTAATTAACTCACAATTGCTTTTTTTATTTTTATTTTTAATATGCATATTTATTTTTTTAAATAATAAATTTTATTTTTATATTCCCCATACAATTGCAACCTCCCCATTCTGACCCCAATCCCTCCCCTCCCACCACCCACCCCCCAAAAAGTGTCTCTGGTTCACAGTTTTTTGTTGATTTTGATTTTCACTTTCTTATAGTTACTCATTTTCCTGGTCCCTTATTTAAGTTTTCTAGACTCCTGCTATGAGTGAGACCATCCGGTATTTTTCTTTTTCTTTCTGGCTTATTTCACTGAGCATGATCCCTTCCAGCGCCATCCATGTTGCTGCAAATTGCATGTGTTTATCTTTTTTGGATGCTGAGTAATATTCCATGGTGTATATGTACCACATCTTCTTGATCCAGTCATCTATTTTTGGGCATTTGGGCTGTTTCCAAAGCTTAGCTATTGTAAATAGTGCTGCTATAAACATAGGGGTGCAGGTGTTCTTAGGAATTGATGTTTCTGTGTCCTTTGGGTAAATACCTAGGAGTGGAATTGCTGGATCATATGGAAGCTCTATGTTTAGTAGGTCCAGAAATCTCCACACAGCTCTCCATAGTGGTTGGACCAGTTTACACTCCCACCAGCAGTGCAGGAGAGTTCCTTTTTCACAAAATCAACACGCAAAAGTCAGTAGCCTTCCTATACACAAACAATAAATCTGAAGAAGAAGAAATCAAAAAAACCATCCCTTTTATTATCAAAACAAAAAAAAATCAAATATTTGGGAATAAATCTAACAAAAGAGGTAAAGGACCTATACAAAGAAAACTATAAAACACTGTTAAAAGAAATAGAAGAAGACACAAAGAAATGGAAAGACATCCCCTACTCACAATTGCTTTTTATATGTATTTATTACCAGTTCTTTGTTAGTTATCTTTGTGACAAATATCTTGTTCCACTCTTTGGCATTACCTTTGTATAAATAGAAGTTTCCCATTCTAAAATTTGATAGATTTTCCTTTTAACTTATCACTTTTCTTTCTTGTTTAAGAATCTCCATTTTAAAGCAAAGTTTTACTGTTAGAATAGTTTTAGATTGGGACCTCCCTGGTGGCGGGTAAGCACATCACTGTGAAGCTATCTGCAGCCTCTGCAGCATGAGTTTGATCCCCGCTGACCAGGGAGCTACCCACATGGAGCAGCAGACCGTTCCTGTCTCTCCTGCTGCTCCCCTCAGCAGTGTATTTCAGTCAGTCTGCCTGTTCTGTTCCCCCCTTTGTCTCTGGTGGATCCTCTCACCCCCTGCACCTCTGACCTGTACCCCAGTTCTTGTATGCATAAATAAATATTTTTTTAAAAAGAAACAATAGTTTAAGATTTATAAAAATGTTGCAGAGTATTATAGTTTTCTTATGCCCTACACCCAATTCCCCTACTATTAACATCTTACATTATTATAGTACATT
Organism: Talpa occidentalis; assembly: GCF_014898055.3. NCBI lineage: Eukaryota > Metazoa > Chordata > Mammalia > Eulipotyphla > Talpidae > Talpa > Talpa occidentalis. Next base: position 47,811,706 of record NW_023601653.1, read on the forward strand.
TGCCCCCAACAAATAATCTAATATCAATACTATTACTTAAGTTCCCTATTTTAGTCAAAGTTCCTTGTTTTCTCTATTCCAAAATCTCATCGAGGACACAACATTGTATTTAGTCATTATATCTCCTAGGCTTCTCCAAACTTGACAATTCCTAAGAATTTCCTTGTTCTTGATGGTCTTGACAGTTTTGAGGAAGGCTATGCATATTTGAGGAGCCTACAGCATATTTATAGTGATGAGAAAATACCTTATTGCGCAAATGATTATAATAAAGATTCCAGCAGAACTTCCAGCCCAGGTGCAATGAACACTCCAATGCAGGCATAATTAACAAGTTTGCTTACTTACAGCTCCTTCCCTTTCAAGATTCATGGCCAGGGCCTCAGTACTCTTATCTACAAGGCCGGGCAGCCAACTAGCTGGTCTATCTCTCCAAGGCCATCCCAAATGCCTGCATCTTTCCCCCCTTGCCTTGCCCCCCTTGTCTGGGGACATAGCCACAAATGGTTGTTCCTGCTGAAAAACGATGCTATCAATGTAACAGATATAGAGACAGTTGTGTATGAAAGGAACCCTTGCTCTTTAAACCGGTAATCAGACCAGGGCTACCCAGGTCTGGGACCTCATGCATGAGTAATAAAGCTTCTCCTGACCTCACCATTCCTGAAGTAACACTTGTTCTTCCTCTACCTGGGTAAAAGGCTAGAATTTATTTCTACAACAATAGCGCCAGTAAGTAAGGAGGTGCTCATACCCTCCCCGCACCCCAGTGATGGGGGTAAGTCAAAGGGACAGAGGAGCTTTTGGAGTTCCCTTTGGCCCAAACGGTAACAATTTAAGCACCAAAACAAATGATGGGTTATTGGATCATAACACAAAGTATAAAAGAAATTCTTTTTTTTAGTGTCAAAGTCCTGTCAACATTCTTTTATATTATCTTCTGGGTTTTTCCATCTAAGCCTTTAATCAATTTGTAATAAATAGATTTGTGTGTATTTTTGGAGGCAGAGATCCAATTTTATCTTTTTTTCCATATGGATAACTGGTTGTTCTAGCCTTCTGTACTGAATCCTTTCCCCACTTATAGGCAATGCCCACAGGTAAGTCTGAATACATATGTGGATCTGTGTTTCAATTCTCATTCATTGATTCAGTTGGCTTTCTCTGCCCCATTGTCCCATGATATTAATTATTAGTGTTTTTATACTGTAATTTGAGTTGAATGAGTAACCCACCTCATTCCTTTTATTTTTTAATCAAGAGTATTTTGTCTGCTTGATTTTCCAAATAAATTTTAGAACTTGCTTACCCAGTTCCAAGAAAAACTCTACAGGGTTTTATTGGAATTGCATTGAATTCTTAATTCAATTTAAAAATAATTGACATCTTTATTATATTCAAGCAACTTAGCCAAGAACACGGTGTAGCTTTCCATTGATTTTATTTTCTCCAATATTTTTGTAGCACTTTTTATTTTTCCCCTTGAAGAACTCCAAAACCTTTGGTTATATTTTATTCCTAGTAACTTTATATTTGTGCTATTATTACAAATTGTTTCTTTTCATTCTTTTAATTTTTTCATGATATAGTTGATAGTAATAGAGAAATGCAATTGATTTTCTATATTAATTTTGTAGCCAACTACCGTGTTAAACTAATATTTACTTGTAAAGGTTTTTTTGTTTTTCTGCATAATCACATAACCTAAAAAGACAATTTCACTTCTTCCTTTCTAGCCTCATTACTTTCATTTCTATTTCTTGATTTAATCCAATTGTCTGGGACTTCCAGAATAAAACTGACTAGAACTTGTAATAATGGTCTTTCTTACCTTGATTTAGATCTTAATAATAACATTTCAAAGCATCATTAAATATGCTGTATTCTATATGTTTTATCAGGTTAAGGAAGTTTTCATCTCTAATGAGTTTGCAAAAAAATTTTTCTAAAAAAACAAGAATGTGGCCTCCCGGTGGCGCAGCGGTTGAGCGCTGGGTTGCGAAGCTGCCCGCAGCCTCTGCAGCGCTGGTTTGATCCCTGGCCACCAGGCGAGGGTCCCACATGGCACGCAGACCTCTCCTGCTGCCCGCTGCTCCCCTCAGCAGTGTCCTCGGTCCTTCTGCCTGCTCTGCTCCCCGCTCTGGCTCTGGTGAATTTTCGCACCCTCCCGTGCTTCTGACTGTACCCAGTGCTTGTATAAATAAATAAATCTTTAAAAAAAAAAAAAAAGAATGAATGTTGCATTTTATTGGGAACTTTTTTTTCTTACATCTAGACAACCATGTAGGTTTCCCCCCTCTTTAATCTGTTAGTATTTTACACATTGACGGATTTGATTTGCTATTTTATCTAAGATTGTTCCATGTTAATGGATTAGATTAGTTTGTAATTTTCCTAGACTGTTCTTGTCTGGTTTTAGTATCACAGTTATAACAGTCTCATATAATTAGCCAAAGAATGTCCTTTATCTATTGTCTGCAAGTGTTTGTATAAGGTGGAGATGATGGGGTCCTTGAATACTCGCTGGAACTTTCCATGAGCATCATTTCTCATGCTCCCCTGCACATTCTTCTGGCATCCCTTTGGCTCCAGCTAGAGCAATGACAGCCAGGTTCAAGCAGAGATTTGCTGATGGCATCTCCCTTCAGCCGCCTCGTACCTTCAGTCCTAGAGCTTCTCTATTGAAGTTCTGATAAATGTATCGCTAGATGATTTTGAAGTGATGTGAACTTCATACAACCCACAATTACACAGAGGTAGGCGGCATAGCCTCCTACACACTGAGGCCATAGGTAGGTTGTATATACAGTCTGTCATGGACTGAATGTTATGTGATTTGTGGCTGTACCGCCTTAGAGGAGCCTGCAGAAACACCTAGCAATTGAGGGTTTGTGAATCTGGGAGTTCAAGAAAGTTAATACCCCAGTGGGTAATCCTTGACAAATGGGGCTAGGAACTGGTGGGTTAAAGCTTTCCTCTACTATCCCTCCAGCAAACAATTCTAAGGTACACCCCACCTAGCAAGACCGAGCCCTCTTGCCCAGAATGGTGACACCATCATGTTGGCTCTTTCTCCGTTTCATTTTTCCTGGTTCCCTACTCCCAAAATAAAATGCGTCACTTACCAAGATAAACCATCTACACCCAAGGCCTTGACTCAGACCTTGCTTTGGGAATGTTGCACTTACTTCTGGTTAAACTGTTGGGTCTGGTGTGGAGGGGGAGCATTTTAGCTGCCAATTCAATTTTGTTTCTCAAATCTTGTACAATGATTTAGGTTCCTATTTCTTCAATCAGTTTTGGCAAATTGATTTTTCTTGGGACTCGTCCACTTCTAGAACGTCAGATTTATTGGCAGCAAGTTGTTTATAATATTTTCTCAGCTATTTTGTTTTCACAGCATCTCCTATTAGACTCCCCTTTTAGCCTCCACGATTGTTTCTTTGCACACTATTTTAATCCCTAACATTGTTTCTTTCATTTTGTCTTGATTAATCGTGCTTTAGGTTTGTCTACATTTTTAGCGATAACTTTTGACTTTGTTCATTTGTCTCTTTTATCTATCTCTTCCAACTTAATTTCTACCCTATTTTGTCTTTCCTTATACTCTTTTATTTTGGTCATTTTGTTTCCCTTCACCAAACTTCTTTAAAAAGATGCCTAGCCCATTGATTTGAATGTTTAATTTTTTTTGAATGTGAGGATTTGCAGTCCTGATACATGGACTCTAACGCCATTTCAGTTAAGCCCGATTTCCTGGCTCTGCTGCTTGCCAATTGTGTGGCTTCAGTTTGCTGCTCTGGGCTTCCTTATTTATATTTGCCTCAAGGGTTGTTCCAGAATTCAACTAAGCAAAATATGTAGAGCACAGAAACAATACCTGCCGCATAGTAAATGTGAATATTTCTAAGTCTTATTTTAGCTGTATCCATAAGTTTTAATACACAATATTGTCAAATGTAAGCATTTTCCCTGTCACAGTATAATTTCCAGTTGTGAGGGTTTCTTTCTGAACTTTTAAAAATTGATTACAGTGGTGTTCATTAATATATCCAGTTCTCCTCCCTTCCTGAACTTTACACTTTATGAACCTCTGACATTAGGCATAGCCTAGCTTACTTTGGTCAATGAAATGTGAGTGTAGGTATTTAATAAGAAAGCAGCATGCAATTCTCCAGGCCTGCTCCCTTTCCATGGGGCTTGGGGACACACATATGGAAGTGCAGGTGTTACCAGATCAGTCTGGACACCAAGCTACACACAGTGGCAGGTGCCCCGTACTGTGTCCACACCATGGGCAAAAAAATAAATGCCATGGTGTCAAACTACTCAAATTCTTATGTTGTTACCACAGCATAATCTGGCCTATTTGATTTGATATTATTTCTATTTTAATTGAATTATGGTCAAAGAATACAGTCTTTTGAAAACAACCCTTTAAAGTTGTTGGGAATTGCTGTGTGTACTGCCATGTGGCCAATTCCATAAATACTATCACTTCCCAAGAGAGATGTGTTAAAATCTCCCATTATGACAGCGGATCTTCTTAGCATCCTGTCATTTTGTTCTGTTTTTGAGTCTATGTTCATTTTTTTTTTAAGATTTATTTATTTATTTATACAAGCACTGGGTACAGTCAGAAGCACGGGAGGGTGAGAGAATTCACCAGAGTCAGAGCGGAGAGCAGAGCAGGCAGACTGACGAAGTACACTGCTAAGAGGAGCAGCGGGAGGCAGGAGAGGTCTGCACGCCATGTGGGATCCCTGGTAGCTGGGGATCAAACTGGCGCTGCAGAGACTGCGGGCAGCTTCGCAACCCAGCACTCAACCGCTGAGCCACCGGGGAGGCCCTGAGTCTGTGTTATTAATGAATACAAATTTAGAATTATTTTAGCTTTCTCTTAAGTTGACTCTTAATAGCATATATCTGTAATTTTTTTTATTTTTTATTTATTTTTTTTTATAGAGGCATGTTTTTTATTCATTTATTTGTTTGTTTGTTTGTTTGTTTTGTTTATACATGCACTGGGTACAGTCAGAAGCGCGGGAGGGTGAGAGAATTCACCAGAGCCAGAGTGGGGAGCAGAGCAGGCAGAAGGACCGAAGTACACTGCTGAGGGGAGCAGCGGGCGGCAGGAGAGGTCTGCGCACCATGGGGGACCCTCCTCTGGTGGCCGGGGAGCAGCCGGGGATCGAACCGGCGCCGCAGAGGCCGCGGGCAGCTTCGCAACCAAGCGCTCAACCGCTGCGCCACCGGGGAGGCCCTATATCTGTAATTTTTAAAATTCCATCTATCTTTGCCTTTTACAAGGAACATTTGTTTAAATATAGCTTATTGTGATTGTTGACATATTTTATTTTATTGTTACCACCTTAATAAGTGTTCTTGTCTTGACTTTCTGTATCCATTTCTTTAAATATACCTTTCTTGACTTTTGTTCCCCTTTATTTGGTTTGATATTACTCACTCTAAATCTATTTTTGATGGCTATCCTTGATATTTTTGTATTCATTCTTACCTTAATGTAATCTAAAATTAATCAACTTCCGAATCTTCCTCCTGGACATACAATGATCTTAAAAATACTGGAACCCTAACCACACCTGCCCAACCTAGATACTTTTATTATCCATTATTTTAGTTCTAGCTTTCCCCACCACACACGCTTGGCATTATAGTTACTATTTTAAATAGTTAATATTTCTTGGGATTGGACTATTCAGCAAGTTCTATATTCACCATTTATTCTTGTATGTCAGATGGCCAATCTAAGACCACTTACCTTCAGCTGAAATAAGGCCCTTCAGAATTTCCTTTAGTGGAAATCTGTTTATTATAAATGCCCTCAATTTTTAGTGGAAAATATTTTTGTTTTACCCTCATTATTGAAAGATAGTTATGCTGAATATAGAATCCTAGGTCTACAGTCATTTTCTTTCAGCACCTTGAAGGTCCTGCTATATCACTGTCTTCCACCCCAATTTTTTTTATAATAAATTTTATTTTTATATTCCCCATACAATTGCAACCCCCTTATTTTGATCCCAATCCCTCCCCTCCCGCCCCCTACCCCCCATAGAGTGTCTCTGGTTCATAGTTTTTTGTTGATTTTGATTTTCACTTTCTTATAGTTACTCATTTTCCTGGTCCCATGTTTAAGTTTTCTAGATTCCTGCTATGAGTGAGACCATCCAGTATTTTTCTTTTTCTTTCTGGCTTATTTCGCTGAGCATGATCCCTTCCAGCGCCATCCATGTTGCTGCAAATTGCATGTGTTTATCTTTTTTGAATGCTGAGTAATATTCCATGGTACATATGTACCACATCTTCTTGATCCAGTCATCTATTTTTGGGCATTTGGGTTGTTTCCAAAGCTTAGCTATTGTAAACAGTGCTGCTATAAACATAGGGGTGCAGGTGCTCTTTGGAATTGATCTTTCTGTGTCCTTTGGGTAAATACCTAGGAGTGGAATTGCTGGATCATATGGAAGCTCTATGTTTAGTAGACCCAGAAATCTCCACTCAGCTCTCCATAGTGGTTGGACCAGTTTGCACTCCCACCAACAGCGCAGAAGAGTTCCTTTTTCTCCACAACCTCGCCAACATTTGTTGTTGCTAGTTTTTTTTAATATGTGCCATTCTCACTGGTATCTCATGGTAGTTTTGATTTGCATTTCCCTGATTACAAGTGATGTTGAACATTTTTTCATATGCCTATTGGCCATTTGCATTTCCTCTTCAGAGAAGTTTCTTTTTAGCTCTGCTGCCCATTTTTTGACTGGGTTATTTTCTTAGTTGTTGTTAAGTCTCATCAGCTCTTTGCAGATTTTTGTCATCAGTCCTTTATCATTAGTGTTGTGTGCAAAAATGTTCTCCCAGTTGGTGGGGTTTCTCTTTGTTTTTGTTATTGTCTCTTTTGCTGTGCAGAAGCTCTTTAATTTGATGTAGTCCCAGCTGTTTATCTTTGCCTTCACTATCACTGCTTTGGGTTCCACCCCAATTTTTTTTTGTTGAGATGTCAGTCACAAGTCTAATCACCATTCCTTTGTAGGTGATCTTTCTCCATGGCAGTTTTCATAATCTTCTCTTTTTTCTTTGGTGTTTGGAGTCCTATAATATTCCTAGCTGTGAGTGTCTTTTAATTCATCTTTTTGGAATTCCCTGGGCTTCCAGAAGCCTTAGATTCAATTTTTCAACATTTCTGGAAACACTGTTTCTTTGAATATTACATTTTCCATATTCTTTTATTTTGTTCTAGAACAATAATGAATTATAATTGAATTTTCTATCTTTTTTTAATGTTTCTTAATGTTTTGTACTTTTTATGTCTTTGTCTTTCTGATCCACATTTTAGATAATCTTTCAGCTCAAACATCCAATTTACTAATTTTGTCCATAGTCATGTCAAATCTATTTAATCTAGCCACAGAATTTTAAGATTCAACACATTATTTTTTATATCTGGTAATTCTTTTTGGTTCTTTTCTAAGACTAATTAATTATTTATAGTCTCTTATCCCTACCCCTTTTGAGATTCCCTTTTGTTCTTTTAAACTTATTAAATTTAGTTATTTTGTATTCTCTATATAAAACTTTCATCTGAAGCTTTTGTGGATCTATTTCTGTAGATCACCCAATGTGTGTTAGCTTTGAGTATTGGGATAATCCCTTGGTCTTCATTCCTGTATTCATGTCCTCTGAATTAATCAAAGTAAAAGCTCAAGGTTCCCAGGAACTAAAGGTACTCTCAAGTGAGCACTTGCTTTGGTTCTTGCTTACAAACCTGTGTTTATTTTTCACATTATTTTGAGTTCTGTAGATTTCTTTCCTTAGTGCCAGCTTGGCAATAACATTTTTCTTTCAATTGAGAGGCTCTTTTAGGGTATCTAATCTACCTTACTATTCAAAATGAAGTATCTTTTTTGATGCTAGTGTTGAGATGAGATTAATGCAATCTTGACCATATAATTCTTTGTCAATTGTTCTGCTTCCAACACTTGTCCTCAATGCCCTCTACTTAAAGGGTGAATGTTGTTTGGGAGAAATAAACATGGCAATAAATCCTTAATTGCTTCAGATCAAATATCAACGGATTGTCTAATGCGGTAAGATAACAAGTGATAGAAAGGGGACTATTATTAATCATAAAGCAGGAATTGCACCTCCTTACGTTCAAAGCTTTGACAAGGAAGTAAACCAGATGTAGGCACCAAATCAGTTTCTCTATCAGGCCTAATCGTGTTGCCAGAACTTACAGGGTATACCATATCAGGCCAAAGTTTAAGTCTCATGGAATGGGAGAGTAGATGGGGGAAGGAGAGTGGGTGCAGAGATGCAAGTTTTTCCAGCATTCCAGCTCCCAACATGGTGATGGGGTGAATTACTTCAATCATCTCTAGGAAGAAAAGGTGGAGATTTTGATATTTACCTTTTAAATTCACTTCTAATTCCTATTAAGATCAAGCATAAGATTTCTGGACGGAAGAAAAGAGAATACCAAGATCACTTCAAAGACAGAAAACAGACTCAGTTGCTATTACTGATGGTTTTTGGTCCAGCATCCTGCTCAGAACAGCCTCCCCAACCCTATAGGGAGCCAATAACAGTTATTTTCATGACTGAGGTCCTGAAATACTTGCTTAAAAGTTCTTTCTTGACCCACCCTTACCCAGGTTTCACTGAAGGTAAAAGCAGGGAGAGTACAGGAGAATATTTGCAATGGAGATATTCTAGCTGGCAGCTCTAAGTCAGGTCTCATGGATAGTTCTTCAACTCCCTACCATCTCACAGATGAGGAACCTGGTGATGAGTAAGGTACAGAGGTATGTGAGGTAAACTGGGGAGCGAAGTAAGGGCAGGAAAGTTCATTCTAAGGAGTACTGTGCTTGGGCCTCCCCGGTGGCGCAGCGGTTGAGTGCTGGGTTGCGAAGCTGCCCGCAGCCTCTGCAGCGCTGGTTCGATCCCCGGCTGCTCCCCGGCCACCAGAGGAGGGTCCCACATGGCGCGCAGACCTCTCCTGCCGCCCGCTGCTCCCCTCAGCGGTGTACTTCAGTCCTTCTGCCTGCTCTGCTCCCCGCTCTGGCTCTGGTGAATTCTCTCACCCTCCCGCGCTTCTGACTGTACCCAGTGCATGTATAAACGAAACAAACGAACAAACAAACAAATAAATAAATAAAACATGCCTCTATAAAAAAAAAAAAAAAAAAAAAAAAAAAAAAAAAAAAAAAAAAAAAAAAAAAAAAAAAAAAAGGAGTACTGTGCTTGTCGTGACAGAGAAGAATGGGAAGGAGGAGGGTTAAAGGGCATGGTCAACTGAGGGAGCACCTGTGAAGAAGGAATGGCAGTGCCAAAGTTTCATGCTTCACCCTGTCCTTTCTAGGCTTGGCGGTTACCACTCAGAGTTCAGTCAAGCTGGCACCCCTCCCTCCCAGGTCCCAGGAACCCTAACTGAGTGACAACTTTCCTCACAAACATGAGTGAAAGGACCTCTTTTGTGGTGGCCCAGATAAGAATTTAAAGGCTACTCTCCTGCTCCTGATTACCTGTGCATGGCCACCGTTCTCTTTGCTGCTGGCAGCCCCCACTGGAAGAAGCTGTCTTGTTTGTTTGGTTTAATTTGATCGGGGGCCTATAACAGCAGACAGTTGGCAGTTGTAGTCCCAGATGTAGATGACAGTGAATTTTACCTGAGTCTTCTTAGATAAGTTAAATGGATCAGAGAATGGAGTTTTTTAGGTTTCAAGAGATTTTCTTCTTAGTCCTGATGAGAATTTTTGTTGCTAAATCATGTTTTGAGCTATTACTGTATACATAACATGGTCTTGGACATTGAAGGATACAGAGAGAAAATTGCTTGCCCTAAGGAGCTTCTAACCCAGCCATTGATGTGCCATCCATAGCCCACTGGATCTCCTTGCAGGAAGCTGCATGGTTCCTTACGCTGCCTCTGTGATGAAGGGCCCTCTGAAACCAGCCCCTCCATGTGGACTGAGGGGCAAGAGTGGCATCATGTTCCCACCACCACCTAAGCAGTCGGAGCCTTGGAAAAGCTTGGCAGTTTCTGCCCGCCCCTCTGTCTTTCCCACCCACCCACCAGAAGTTGCAGCCTATGGACAGCAAAAACTCTGGGTGGTAGTCCAGTTTTGAGCTGGGAGCCCAAGCAGGAGTTTCCCACTGGCTGCCCAGAGTGCTGCCTCTGCCCAGCCCCTTACAGTGGAAGGCTGTAGGAGCTCTGGCATTGGTGGGGCTCAGAGCTGTAACACTGGTGTTTAGACACCACCTCTGGTGTCTGGGTGACCAGCACTACTGGCCAGTGCTGCCCAGCACTGTTGAGGGGTGATCAGCACTGTGTCCGGGTCACTTTTGAGAGGTGTTAAAAGGTGTATCTGATCCTCCAGCACCGCCTCCCAGTGCTGCTGCCTCTGTGGCTGTCTGGTCCAGTGTTCAGTGCTGTCCATTCTGGCCTTCAGACTGTTGCTTTGGCTGCTGTGGTGTTATCTCAGCAGCCCTTTCCATAACCACCTCTAGCTCAGTGAGTCTGATCCTGGCCTGCTGCTTGCCCATGTGCCACGAGCTCCAGGCCTTCGTTGACTGGACAGCACCATCTTGAGCAAATGACCTTTTTGTTTGGGACTTCTGGACAATGTGGACTCTATCTGAGGTGAGATAGCCAGCCAATTTGGGCCTCAGAGTTTGTTAAATAAACCCCATTGTTATTGTTGCCTGAAATTGGGTAGCCTTGCAGTTGTTTGTGTGGGTGAAAACACTCAGTCAAGTGTCCGCTCTTGGGCACTGTCCTTTGACCAGCTCTAACACTCCTGTAGCCCCACTTCATCTCTGAAGGTTACATTCCACATCTGCAAGTCAGATTAATAAAGAACATCATGTGATCTGTCTCTTAGATTAGATTTTTTAAGTGAACTTTTTATTGAAGTATATGTGCAGAGAAAAGTACACAACTCATAAACATAGAACATGATGAATTATCATAAAATGAACACAGGCAGGTAACCATTACCCAGATCAACAAATAGAACATACCAGCACTGGGGCCTCCCCGGTGGCGCAGCAGTTGAGCGCTGGGTTGCGAAGCTGCCTGCAGCCTCTGCGGCGCCAGTTCGATCCCCGGCTGCTCCCCAGCCACCGGAGGAGGGTCCCCCATGGTGCGCAGACCTTTCCTGCCGCCCGCTGCTCCCCTCAGCAGTGTACTTCGGTCCTTCTGCCTGCTCTGCTCCCCGCTCTGGCTCTGGTGAATTCTCTCACCCTCCCGCACTTCTGACTGTACCCAGTGCTTGTATGAATAAATAAATAAATCTTAAAAAAAAAAAAAGAACATAACAGCACTGTGGAGCCCCATCCCCACCCCCGAACCCTCTCCTAGTCATGATCTCCACCCTCCTCCACAAAAGTAATCACAATTCTGATTTTATACACCAGAGATTCATAGACTAGATTTAAACCTTAAGCTCCAGGATAACTTGAGCTGATGTGTGCTAGGCAGGGCACAGAGTAAAGGGACCACAATTCTAATTTGGTAGAATCCTCTTTACTCTGGAGATAAGAGAGTCAAAGCAGATGTTTCTGGTGTTCTTTGGGAAGTTGTGATGCATCCTTCCAGAAACTTTGAACATCTATGTAAAGAAGGAGAGGGTAGGGCTTCCCTGTTGGTACAAGGGGTTAAGCACGGCACTGTGAAGCTATCCACAGCCACTGCAGCATGAGTTCAATCCCTGGTCAGCCAGGGAGCTACCCACATGGCTCAGCAGACCTCTCCTGTCTCCACCGCTGCTCCCCTCAGCAGTGTATTTCAGTCAGTCTGCCTTTTCTTCTCCCCACTCTGTCTCTGGTGAATTCTCTCACCAGAGGATTGTACCTCTGGCCTGTACCCCAGTTCTTCTCTGTCCTTGTATGCATAAATAAATAAATCTTAAAAAAAAAAAAGAAAAGAAGAAGCAGGGGGCAGAGTGCAGTGTTTGGAAGCAGTGCAGGTCTACCAGGGACGCAGATGTCATGACTTGCCTTCTCTTAGAATTAAGACAAGGTCCCGGAATCTGCTCACCATCGACACACACAGGTGGCTCCTTGTTTTCCTGCCAAGTCTACTAGCTTGCAGCCTAGAGCTACTAAAAGTTTGATATACTTTCTGGGGGCTGAGAAATAGAAGGGTAACAGTTTTCACTGTGATAGGTCCACGTCTTGCCTACAGCAAACTGGCTCTTGTACCAAATAGAGGGATTTCTATGCCTGGGAAGGGCTGTCTTGAGAAGGGAGCAGCCTGAGCCCTAGATGCTGACTACATAAGCCCTGGCAGATTCTGCATGTGGCTTTTAAAGTCCTAATTGGTGGTTATAAACTGCTTTCAAAATGTAATCTGAGCACACTGAAAAGAAAACACCATTTTCCTTCATGACAAGCCACTTTTCACGTATGCTAAAGTCTTTAGTTAACTTTGATCTTCACTTGCAAAAACGGGGACTATAAATGCCATTTATCTCTCATAGTCTAGAGAAAAGGACTCCAAATGATTGGGTCCTTCCTGGATAAAGACTATAGTTCACATAAGGCAGAAAACAATGTGCTTTACTCTCTCCTAAATGCTCTTGATTGGACAGCTCCTGTAGAAATAACCACATTGCTGGGTCTGCCCCTCACACTGCAGAGGACCAGCAGGATCTCAAAGGGGTGGTTTGCTGTCACCATGAGACACACAGTAGCTGTACCCTTGGCAATTCTTTCCACTTGGTTTTCTTCTTGGTCTGATGAGATAGATTTAACTCTTTCCCCATTTTTTCACAAAGGGGAAGTGACCTCTGAGAACCAATCAGCAATGGAGTCGGTGTCGATAGTTAACAAAACCCTGGAGCCTGTAGTCCATTGGCCCTATCCAAAGGCCTGTAAGAAATTTCGCTAAGTTTAAAATATATTATACAAAAGGGAAAAAGAAATTAGATTTGTGTTTCAGTGGGATGGTCATTTTAAGAATAAGTGGCAATGCAGTTGATAGAACTCCTATGGATTTAAAAAAAAAATCACAGGAAAGCTGAGCATTTCCTTCTCCTTTCCCTCCCGTGTTTCCTTTTCCCCCTCCCACTCTTCGTACTTCCTTTCTTTCCTCCTATCCTTTCTTCCTAGTCAGTAAGATCAGATCAAGGTAAAAAGGAAATATCCAATTGAGAGTCCAGGTGCTATAACAATTCAGGGAGCCTTGTTAATTACTACATAAGCTAGTATTGGTTAGGTGTTTCGTATATTCCAGGCACAGTATACCAAAGTTTTTTTTTTTTTTTTTTTAAAGATTCATTTATTTATTTATATAAGCACTGGGTACGGGTACAGTCAGAAGCGCGGGAGGGTAAGAGAATTCACCAGAGCCAGAGAGGGTACAGAACAGGCAGACTGACAAAGTACACTGCTGAGGGGAGCAGAGGGCGCGGCAGGAGAGGTCTGCGTGCCATGTGGGACCCTCTCCAGCAGCCAGGGATTGAACCGGCGCTGCAGAGGCTGCAGGCAGCTTTGCAGCTCAGCGCTTAACTGCTGCGCCACTAGGAGAGGCCCAATACTAAAGTTTTACAGAGATTATTTTACCTAATCTTTCAACAATCTTATGACTATTATTATCTCCATTTTGGTTGACAAAATTGATACTCACAGGGATTCAGTAATTTGTCTAGATGCACTCAGTCAATAAGCAGCAGTGCAAGGCCAGATGCCCCACTACTACTTCCAGAGAGGAAGAGAAAGGAACGTGGTGGCTCAGTGCCAGCCTGCTCACTCCCTTCCTAAGACGTTTCTCCAAGAAGCAAAGGGAAGATGTGGTACAAGATGATGCGAAAAGAAAGACCAGGATATCAAGGCGATAGACTCAGCCTCTTGTCTCTGCATTGCTGCTCACCTGCAATGGGCCACCTGAACGTGGTGAACCCTCTGGATTGAATCCTGCTCCTCTGTCTGGAGAGCAGAGGTCTCCAAGAGAAGATGAACTGCATGATCCACAGTGGGCAGACCAGCATCAAAGACTCCTTTTGGATGAATTATCTTTTAAAAATTACACTGTGTTAAGTTTCACATCCAAATGAATACTCTCTCTTTAGGTCCTCTTACCAGGCCTCCACACATCAAGTATGTTGGCTGAGGTGTCTGAGCGCAAACGACAGGTAGAGAAGTGAGTAAAAATTTCAAGTCTCAAAAACATCATTTGAAATGTGGATTAAGGGGCTTCCCTCGTGGCCTTGGGGTTAAGTCTAAGCACTATCACGGCTATGGCCTGAGTTGGATCCCTGGCCAGGAAGCTAACTCACATGGCACAGCAGACCTCTCCTGTCTTACCTGCTGCTCCCTCAGCAGTATATTTCAGTAAATCTTCCTGTTCTGCTCCCCACTCTGTCTCTAGTGATTCCTGTAACCCCCTGCATCTCTAGACTACACCTAGTTCTATGTAAAAATAAATAAAATTTTAAAAAATATATGGATTCACATTCATTAATGTGAATGATGAATCGCACTCTAACTCTGTAGCGTGTCTTGAGAGATGAGCTAATTCATTTATACAGAGGTGGTGACTATTCTGTTGCTAATAGGATTTTATAATCCAAAAGTTTTAGAGGCTAGTTCTGAGCTTGAGGATGTGTGACTGAGACAAAGCAACACAACACCAGAGTCAGTCCAGAGCCAACCCTGTCGGAAGTGGCGTAGACAGCAGAAGCCCGTTTATAACAACGGTGGCATCTTCGATGATGTAGGGCAAGGAGGAGAGTGCAACAGAGCAGGACAGCCACGCTGTATACAATGCTTGACCCAGACCAGGGACAGAGGTAAAGCAGAGCTGTCAACAACCACGTCTTTCTGCAGCCAGGGCCTCAGGGGAGAGTTGTTAACACATTCCTGGGCAGCTTACGGAATGTCCTTTCTGTTCTTCAGAGAAAGAAGCAGGCATGCCCAGGATGGGGCTTGTGGGAGCTCCTGCTCATGGTATGAAGAAAAGGAGCTCACTGTCTAATTGTCTCCCTTGGACACTTTCCTCTGGGGAAGGGGTTGAGAAAATTCAGTTTTCCCTATTGACCTTTTCTGTGGCATTGATACTCTCACTGGCTTCCAGAATACCTTCTTCTATGCCACGAGCCTCCACTTACTGCCCCCCCCCCCACTAGGCTGTCTCATAAGATACTCTTCCCTAGAGGAGCAAATTCAGAATTTCCCAAGGGATAAGGGGTAGGAGTCACTTCAACTCCTACCAGAGTAATCATGGTTGTTGCAAAACACAGCCATAGGTAGTTGTAGGCGGGGAAGGACCCTGCGCCTCCAGTTTATTCTGCTGGGCTCTGAGGTTGGGGCTGGGGCTTGAAGAGTCATCATTGTCTGCTGGGGTTTGGATGGGAGCCCAGCAAATACTTGGGAGCCTGGGAGAGCGCTGGAGATGCCTGTGCTTGGAGGTGAGGGTGGGAGTCTACATCTTCCTTTGCCTGGCCCCCAGGCTCTACTTTGCCATGCCAGCAGACTGTGTGCGGGCCAGCAGACTGGCAGCCTGGGGCTTGAGGATGTGGGAGCAGGTGGGAGAGACAAGTGCCAAAAGCCCCAAGGATGGAGACATGATCTGGGCTACTGGGAATGGAGCCTTGGAGTCAGGCAGATTTGAGTTGAATAACCGTCAGTGTCCTATGCTTTCTAGGGCAGCTGGTCAGTGGACACTCAGTTCTCATTGCATTACACACAGCTACCCTGGGGTTGTCCTGTTTTGGAGAAGTCAGAATTTCTGAGATGCCATAAAATTACTTGAGTTTGAAAGGATGCTCCAAAGCTGGACAATACAGGACCATGGTAAAATAATAGCTGGGGGTGCACTTGCTGTAGGGATCTAGCCCTGGCCATCTGGCCATGGAAGTAGAATCCTCCAAAGCCCTGGGGCCAGGACTGGGCTCTGAGGGTATTCTGTGTGGTCTCTCAAAAGCCTCTCTGTGACTCTCATGTTGCAGGTTATACAAGAGAGGATCCCACATAAGAGACACCTTTTTAAACTTTGGGCCCCAAACCATTGTGGGTTGTGAAATAAGTTTGATGGATCCCAAAAAGAAAGATGTAAGGAAAGAAGGAATGAAGGTAGGGAGAAAAGGAGGGAGAAGAAAATCAGAAAACATGGCAAGTCATCTCTTACTCCATGAAACCTGCATATATGCCTAAGGACATGTTAATAGGTCATGATAAAAATTATATCTTACTATGCATTGCAGTTAAAATTTTGAAAATACTGGTATGGAAGAGCTTCTATTTGGGATGCTTTCACTGCTTATAGCTTCTTCCATTTATTCATTCCATTTTTACCATCTGGAACATAAACAGAGAGAACAGTCCTAACTTGGGCTAGAAAAGATAAATGAGTTAACCTTTCTGAACTTAGTTTTTTTAAGTTTCTAAAACAAGGAACTGCTTGAGAGGCCTGGTGGCATCTGTACTATGAATCCAAGACTGTCTCTCAGAATGTTCTCTAGGCATTTGCTGAGTGTGACTCTGCCTTTCATTTCCACCATGCCCACAACCATAAAATATTTAAGAGGGGAAAAAGGGCCCTAAATAAGGGAAAAGTAAATCATTAGATAAAGGGCTTAAAGGGCACATTTTTACATAGAGAGCAGCTTCTGGACAGCTTATAAACCTCTGTCCATGAGAACATGGCTCCGGGATGCTCACAGGAACAAGGTGACCCACTCCAGCTCTGATACCATGGCAGGAAGCTTAGAAAGTGGCAGCCAGCATCAAAGATAGTGACCAGGTTATAGGAGAGGGGAGCTGCACCCCGAGCCCCACTGAAGGCCAAGGTTACCAGGAGGCACCCGGAGCCCAGCAGAGACAAGGAGAGGTCAGGCCCTGCCTCTCTCCAGGTTTCTGAAATGAAGTGCACAGAGGTGGCAGCTACCTAGCACCTCTGGAGTCGTTCCTCCCAGGTAAGTCACACCTGGAAGGGCTCTTTTGCTATACAGACCATCGAGTCTATAGCACTACGAATGGCATGGTATCTTGCACCTAACAGTGTCTGGTAGATACTTCCTGATGTAATTTTCAGAGATGAATACTGTCAAGAAGTATAATCCCAACATCCTATAAGAACCACCACCTTGGCCTGTGACAAGTGAGAACTCAGAAATGCTAACTTTGGGGGGAAAAAAAGAGCATTAGTATTTTTTTTAAATATCTTTTATATCATTGTATATTCCCTGTAAAATTCCCACCACCAGTTCACCCGTGAACCTTCACCATAGTCCCTTGTGAGAGCCTTAATATTTTCCTTGGAGGTTCTGGTACTTGAAGTGTCAAAAATCAGTCAAACTAGAGGCATTTAAAACTATGAACTCTGCAATGCAAGGAATGCTTCCCTTTACTAAAGTCTTTAAGAAGATGGTGAAAGGGACAGCAACTGCCCTTCCCAGTTCCTGCTGGAGAGAGCAGGATTAGGAGCTAATTAGTACTTAAAGCAGAACTGGGAGCAGAGAACCTCATGCATTCTTGTTTGTCTACATTAACAAGATGAGTTAACCTTTCCTGAGAATGAATTAACATTCTTTCTAAGAATAAAATTGAAGTGAAAAATCCATTTTTGTTCAATATAAATACAAGATGGTTAATAGGAGACAAATTATGTCTACAGATAATACCTGCTATATAAGCCAAAGAACAGGGCCTTCCTGGTGGCCTTGGAGATAAGTCTTAGCGCTAACACTGCTGTGACCTGAGTTCGATCCCCTGCCAGGAAGCTAACCCACATGGCACAGCAGACCTCTCCTATCTCACCCACTGCTCCCCTCAGCAGTGTATTTCAGTAGATGCCCCTGTTCTACTCCCCACTCTGTTTCTGGTGAATCCTCTCACCCCCACACCTCTGGCCTAGACCCCAGTTCTTGTATGCATAAATAAAAATAAATCTTAAATAAAAAAAACAAACCGAAAAACAGACTCTTTTGTCCTGGATTATCAGCAAAGATGTGACAGACAGTACTGGAGAGAGGGCAGGATCTGAAGAGACAGATAAGAGATATGGACTTGGTAAGGGACATAGTGACAGGGTTGATGGCAGCATGTCCTAGGGATTGTGATGACATCAGTAGTCCTGAAATCACCGCACCCAGAACCTCTGTTCTCCAGGGCTGGCTTATCTAGATAAATTGTGATGAAAAGCCCACAGATTTTTTTTTTTTTTTTTGAGAGGCAGTAGAAAGTGAAGAAAGAAACCCTAGATTCAAGTGGCTCTGTCACCCCTGCTGTAAGAACTTTGACAACTCTACACAATTCTACACTGCGAAGAGTATTTTCTACTCTGCCTGATTCAAAAGATAGTAGTGAGATTATTGAAGGACTATGAAAAGAGATGAGCAGTTAATTATTACAGAATGCTTAGTACTCATGCCATTTTTGATAAGGTTTAATTTTCAAGATGCCAGGTTCACCCATCTGCCCAAATTAAGCACCATAAAAGCGATTTCTGAGTGATCAACCTCTCTCAGAGGCTCACAGAAATTTCTGAGAGTGTCCCAAAGTATTGGATGTTAGATGTTTCCTCTTCTTTCCTTTCATGAGAATCACTGCTCGCTTTCCTATGGTGCTTTGGAGAAGGGGTTTCCTTCTTTTACTTTCATCACAGACTCCATGGGGACACATCTCCTGTTTCTCAGAATACATGGGCCATTCACCAGCTCAATCAAGTGGCCTGTATCCCTTGTATTTTTTTTTAAATCTTCCTAGGAAGTTCCTATGATACTACCTTAATGAACTGTTGCAATAATTAACAAATTTCACTATATGAAGGCTTTCATTTCTCTTAAGCTTTAGTATTCCTCTTGGCCCAATTACTGAGTTTGAGAGGGGCGAGTTATCACACAGTCTAGCATGATGCTCAGAAATGGTTCTGTGACCTTGCACCAGCCTGCTAGCTGGACTCTAGCACTGTCCTCCAACGGCTGGGTGATGTTGAGCCAAGCTTCTCTGTGCCTCAACTCCTCACTCACCTTGCCCTTTAAGCCAGTTTCCTCCTCTGTAAAAGGTGTGTGACAATATCTTCCCTACTTAAAGGCCACCAGCTGCTGGGTGACTTCAGAACATTTGTGCTGTAATTACTGTTTATTTACACATTCTGGACAGAGGAAACCGTCTCTCCTCTAGCATGGAGAGCAGTCCTAGTACATAAGCAAGGAAGCTGAAGTAGTAAGTTTTAGCCAAAATTTTCTAAGGCAAATTTTCTGCAGCTGCCTAAAATTCCAAGTCTTGGGAAGTACTTTTTATCTCCTCCCTTCCCTAACACACCAGTGTCACGAAGAGGGCAGCAGGGGATGGTCCTCTGGACCAAGGACCGGGAAACTGAGACTAAGTTAGCTTTTAATTCTCAACATCCAGAGTGCAGTCGGCCGTGGTCGTGAGGAAACATCGAGCGGGCACCAAGATGCCACTCCAGGCTCCACTTCTGCCCGGTTTTCGGATTTTTTCCTTTATCCTAGCGCATAGGGTCTGGCTGAGGCCCCGACAATCTGCAGAAGTGACACAAGAGCGAGCGGCGCCCAGGAGTGCTCACAAACGCCCAGAGAATCGGCGGTGCCCGCCACAGGCGCCCCCCGGCACCTCGCAGACTACGGAGAAGCGCCGACCGGCTCAGCCCAGGTGGAGGTGACGCACCTGAAGAGGCGTCCGCGGCGGGCTGGGTGGAACCACGGCGGTGGAGGCGGAGGGGCGCGTTGAATCACGGATAACCGCAGGCAGCAGCGCGGGTTTTGCGCCACAGAATCATCGAGACCTCTCGCGCGCGAGGGCAGAAGCGAGCCCTGCCCCAGGACGGCCGTCGTGGAGGACCGCAGCCTCCCGCCCCTGCGCGGTGGTTGGTTCCAAGCTAAGATGGTCGCGGCGCCGCGGGAGCTGTGGGCAGGAGCCTGGACCTGTGGGCGGGGCGGGGCGGCGGGGCGGGGCGTGGGCGGGGCCAGGTGCTGGGCTGCCTCTGCTTGTCAAAAGGCAGCCGCGGAGCCCCGGACGCCCGGAGCGCGGAGCCGCGTGCCCACCAGCCGAACCAGGTGCGGACCGGGGGCGGCGGGGAAGGAGTCCCAGGACCGGACTGGCTCGGGGTGGGGGCGTCCGGGGTACCGGGCCCGAGTGCCCGGTGTGAGCACTGGCGTCTAAGTCGCCAAGCAAATCTGGCGAGTGAGATCTGGGCTGTGGTGCCATGAGGCTGGGGGCACTGAAGTCTAAGAGCTGAAAGTTCGCTCCAGGATGGCAAAAGGAGCAGCGACCTGCTCGATGCTCAGGCAGCCGAGTGCAGGAATGCTCTGCTAGCACAGTGCTCAGCACTTGGGCAACGAGAAACATTTCTTTCCTTTCTCTGTCGGGCTCCTTGGCTTGGAGCGGAGGAATAAGATGGGAGAGACTGGCGGCCGCTGCGGCCGATAGCACTGAGGTCTGCGGTGGAGTGTCCAGCCTTACTAACGGGTAGGACCCAGGTATGGTCACCTGCGACAGTGGAGTTGGACCTTTTAAGTTGAGGGTTTTTTTTCCTGTTCTTTTCCTTTCTTGACTTTATTTTTTAGACACCAATAATTTTAAACCTAACTTGCCCTAATGTTCTGGATTAATTTTTTCAGAAGACTTGTCTATGGATATCTGGAAGAACTCAAGGGCAAGCATCTAATAGACCGGGGGCTCAGGGAGTAGCTTCTGTTTGGGGAGTGAGGCCCCACATCTGAGTGTGTTGGATGAGGAGTATTTAGGGAAAATATCTAGGAAGGAATAACATGTGGTCTCCTGGGAGCAGCAGACACAGTACGTCCCACCCCCCATGGAACGCTGAGACAGAGACCCCTCATCCCGAGCTGGAGGAGTCATGGGTCTCTGAGCACAGGCCCTTCCCGCATCTCCTCCTCCTCTTTCTCCTCCTCTTCCTCCTCCTCCGTGTGGTGAGTGAGTCAGCCTCCTGTCTGGGCTCAGTTGCAGCCAGAGGGGCCAGAGCCCAGGCAAGCACTTGGGCAGGCATTTTCTGAGCATTGCAGAAGCTCTCCTGGGCAGAGTTCAACTCTGCTCCGCTCCCTGCTGGAAGGCTATCTTCTTCATGGTCAGCGGTGGCAGGGCCAGGGTTTTGGGCACTCAACGCAACTATGATTATGGAAAGGGGTGGATAATTCCTTCTCCCAGGATTAGGAGTTGTTTTCCAACGCTGCATTTTTCAACTCTTCCCTCCATTTTACCCCAGTGATCTCGTTGGCAGCCCATCTCTGTCAGTGAGGTGTTTGTGCAGAAGAAGTCAGGAAGGTTCTGGGACAAGGGAAGTCATGTTGATGTCAGGGAAGGTTATAACCCAGGCTGGGAAGTGGGGATAGTTTGCTGAGGTGGAAATGGGATGACTGGATACTGGAGCCTCAGCTCTATGAAATGAGTGTTGTGTGTTGGAGAAACTTCCTTGTTCATCCCCTAGTGCTAGAGGGGATCCTGGGCCCATCTGAACTATGTCAGGACTGGTATGCAGCCAAACCAGGAGGCAGTAAGGCCACAAATTTCTCTCTGGCTTTTGTTTTGGTTCTCAGATCCTTGAGTAGAGAGTGGCCCTAGAGACCATTGTCCTCCACTCAGTGGTTTCTCTGGATGCATTTGAGAAGAATCCATAGCCAGGCTGACTCAAACTGCAGAAAGCTGGGGAATTCATGTCTGTGCTCTGCCTGTGTCCCGCGGCTTTGGTTTGACTGGTCCCAGATCAGCCATGACTTGGACCTTCGCAGAGCAAAAGATTTGAAAAGAAAGAGACGAAGACAGGAAGCTTTCTCTGCTCTTCACATCTCTCTAGCTAAGGCAGCATTTGTGTATAAATCTGGTGCTATTCGGGGTGCCCTGGTTGTTGGTATTCAGTCTCCCCACCGCCCCCATTTAACCTCAGATCTGAGCTCTTTTGGGGATTAAATCCTAGAAGATGCACCAAAAGGACCTCCTGGTTCCCCAGGTTCTAGTCCCTGAACAAATAGCCAGTGTCTTCTAAGCTTAGAGGAAGGCATGGGGCGTAGTGGGCTTGATCAAGTGGTATCCAAGACAAGAGAGAGCGTTCAACTCAGTCTTCACTATACATCCTAAAAAGGCAATAACCATCCTGGCTGATATCTGCCTCTAGAACATTTGCATTGAGCTTGCTATTACCCAGGTCGAGCGGTTGTGTTCTAGTGGCCAGAAAGCCAGAGTCAGGAGCACTTGGAAATCTGAGCTGGGATGATACTTTGGTTTGTTGCTGGCTGGTATGCACTGTAAGATTCCAGCCTTCAACTTGCCCCTGCTGCAAGGCTGTTCTAGAAGCAGGTAGAGGGGAGTAAGTAAATGACAAGGTTTGATTAAGAGCCTTATGTGTGCCCACATGGTGCTTGACCCCTTCAGGGATGACAGGAAGAGAACCCACAGGATGACAGGAAGAGAACCCATGTCTCTCCCCCAAGATGGTCTGAGCCCCAGGGTAGACAGCAGCTCATGCCCTCTTCGGCCATTACTGTCCAGCTCTGAGCGTATCCAACTGGGCCTCACTTTTATTTAGGCTTTTTCAATCCCCTTGATCCTCTCTTATGTCAGTGCCCTGCTGGATGTGCCAGAGAGTGACCATATAATTTATTGGCCAAACTTTGAGAGTGGAAGAAGGTGCTATTAATGGTTATGTCCAGACAATATACATAAGTTGAAACTGTTCTGGGAAAACTGAAAGTTAGTCATTTTAGTGAGCTCTTCTCCAAACCTGGAGGTCACAGAAAGGAAGGTGGCAGGGGGCAGGTGGGATGTGGGGTGATGAGTTAATGAGTAGGGGAAGATGGTGGTGGAGCTTAATGGTGAGGGGAGATGGGGATAACTTAATTCTGAGGGCAGGTCAGCACCCCAGCACCCCAGCCTGCTCTCTGGTGTTATCAGTCAACTCCAGGCTTTTCCCCGAGGGCAACACTGCTCCCAGCCTACCACATCTGGGACTGGTCTCACCTTTGGTTTTCCTGCCCAACCCCTACCTCAGACAGGGATAGGGCACCCTGCCAACTCCCCTTTCAGCTCCTCTGGGGGAACTGGGGTTTATAATGGAGCCAACACTGGGTCTCATGCTTCTTCTTCCCTCCTCCCCATATCTGCAGCCTCTTTGTTTTATCCATTCAGCATCCCAGACCCCCAGGGGCTGCATTATCCCATAAGCAAGTCTAGCTGTAAAGGAAGGGGAGGAAAACTGTTGCCCCTATGGATAAAGGATACAGGTCTCTTATAATCAGGTTCCCAGGAGATGATAGCAAAGTAGAGGTCACATCAGAGCAAGAGACGGAGTCAGTTCCCTTGGACACTGGCATTTGACTCCCAGTCTGGTCAGAGTATTGGGGAAATGGTCTGGGGTGGGGACAGATGGTTCTTGCTCAACCCAAAATACAGACGTTGCTGGCAGTGACTGCATCCTGCGTGGTGACATGTGGAAGAGAAACTGCACTCCCTTTGGGGTGCTCAGTCCTTGTGGTCATGGTCCAGATGCTCAGGACAGGCTCCCTGGAGAGTCCCCAGAGGTCCAACTTGTGAGTAACTGAGGTGCTGGTGTGGAGAGGGGGCACTCCTTGGTGCCTCTGACTATTCTGGTAGGAGGAAGTCCCTCTCATCACCCATAAATGAAAAGGGCAAGAGAAGACATCTTAGGAAGTTGCACCCATTGAAGTGACTCATGAGGAGTGGGTAGGGAGCTGAGACCCCCTGGCTTGTAGGGGCACACAGGGGGTGGCTGCTCCGTAAGGGGCAGAGCAAGAGGCAGAAGCAGCCATGCCCAGGGAGTCTGAGTGTGTGTCATGCTATTACAAACCTGCCCTGCAGGTCCAAGGAATAGACCAAGCAGTGTTCCCAGACCAAATGCCACACAAAGTCCCCATTCTGCGCAGGGGAGAGTCCTGGTCCTGAGCAAGGCGTGGGCAGCTGCACTCGCGGGAAAGCAGAGTTTGGGCAGGACCCAGCAGTGGCTCCCTGGAAATGCTGCCCTTGTAGGCCTCTATGACAGGTTGAAGTCTGAGTGTTACGCAAGGCATGACATTCCAGGCACTGAGGGGTACCCATGAGACCCAAGGCCTTGCCAGTGACACACAGGTCCAGTGTGTGCCACCTGCTGGCACTGGAGTTGCAGCTCCAGGAACAGCTCCTCCCTCCACTCACTTATCCAGGTGCTGCTGGGCGCCTGTGTTTGCAGCCTCCTGCACCTGCCACAGCCACGCGATACAGACCACGGTCACTGTCACACTTCTGTTACACAGAGGAAATGGAGGGTTGGTGGGGTTCAACAACATGTCAAGGAGAAGACTCCTGCTTGGGTCTGTCTCACTCTAGAACCCTGTCACCTCTGCATTCCCCAGTAGCCACAGGGCATTCAGGCCATGCCGTGTACATAATAAGCCTGAAATGAATGCGTGTGAGTGACAGGGTTACATTACTGACTAGTTGGAATAAGTTGACCTGAGAGCAAGTTGGCTTTTTCAAAGGTTACTCTGGGAACAGTGGCCTTTCAGCTGGAGGCTCCCTTTGTCAGCACCCACAGGCCTCGGAGCCTCTCCAGCAGCCTTGGGTGCCTTACTGGGGTAGAAACAGCAGATAAGAAGCAGAGAGAGTTAGCTCCTTGTGGACAGATTGCCTAGGATGGAATAAGGTTTGAATGGTCTGAGAGGTAAATAAGAACACTTTTTCTATTTCAAACAAGCCACTTTATTGATAAACTGTGCCAAGTGCACCAAGGGAAAAAAGGGCCATTTTCCTACTGGCCAGCTGGAAACTGTTCTCACCATTGCCTCTTTCTTCCTGGTTATCCCTCAAGGAACACTCCTGGAAGGAGAAACCGACTCCTCTCATAGCCCTGACATGTGGCCCTTTAATTCTCACACCTCCTCTTTGGTGCAAGCCACTATTATTCTTTCCAGCATGGATGTGGGGAAACCAAGATTTAAAAAGACTCAGCAGTCTTCCTGTGGCGGCAGTCAAGCATGGCTGCTCTGCAGGGCCTGCTGGCCCTCGACCGGCAGTCCAAACCGCTTCAAATCGCAGAGTCAGAGACAAGAGGGGAGGAGCGCACCCAGCCCGCCCCCTCAGCTGTGGTGCCAGGTCCCTGGGTTTTTAACTGAAATTTCAGGGAGTGCTGTCAGGAGCTGTTCCAGCAGCCTGGTGGAGAGGCGAAACACCCACAGGGTGTTAGACAAACTCGAACTTAAATCCTGATTTTGTCACTTTCTAGCTTGTGACCTCGGGCAAGTTTCTTAATATCTCTGAATCTCAGTTTCCTTATCTGTAAACTGGGAATAATAATAACTCCCTTGTACAGTTGTATGAGAATTAGAGATGATATAAGTCAGGTTCCTGGCATGAAGCAGGCCCTGCAAAGACATGTGCAGACAGCCATTCAGTAGATACGTGTCGAGGGCCTACTGTGTGCCAGATACTATTCAAGACGCTGGCAATTTAACAGTGAGAAGAATACTCTTTCAATTGTTTTCAAATTTGTTAGCCCAGAAATCCATCGTTGTGACAGGCCCTCTATGTCCTGGCACTCAGTCCACTAAGTTGATTTCTCTTTCAGTCATTTGTTAGCTGATGAACTTGAGAAGTTATTCATCCTCTCCAGGACTCAGTTTCTTTGATTCTTTTTGTCTATTGTTTTTCTCAAGCTGTGGAATGTATGGGACGCGCCAGAGCATACAGTATGCTCACGTGTACAGAGCCACGTGCTGTACCCCGCGCCCACCACCAAGGTTCAGAGCAGAACATTTACTGCACCTTAAAAGTCTCTTCCTCTTCCCATTTGCATCACCTTCCTTACTCATCACCCCATAGTAACTGCTATTTTTAATTTTAGTTCATTATTGTTTTGCCTTTCATTATGCTGTTTCATGTATGTACACATCACAAAACAATATATTGTTTAGTTGTGCATGGTTTGGAGTTTACATGTATGTGTGTTTCCTGAGATGACTTTTCTCACTCAGGGTCACGTTCCTGGGGTTCCTGCGTTGTGTTGCCTGGTATTGTGGCCCTTAGTTCTCACAGTTCTGTATCGTTCCATTGTGAGACTATGCCATGATTTTCACATCCTCCTTTTTTGGTGGAATTTTGAGTTGTTTTGGGGCTATCAGGATAGTAATTGTGGGAACATGTGCTTGTTTCCTGATGCATGCATGGGGACACTGAGGGCACCCCTAGGAGCAGAGTTGCTGGGCATGGATGCCCACGTTTGGCATTGCTCTACGGCACAGAACATTCACCCCCTGTTAGCAAGGGTAAAAGTTCTTATTGTTCCCCATCCTTTTAACATTTGATACAGACTTCATGTCTAAAATGACAAAGTTGTACTAACCTTTTGAAATCCCTTTTAGCTATAAACATCTGTGTGTTGTCCACCTAAGCTCTTGGTTTCTGGCTTCTAGATGTGCTTCTGCGATTGTTATGCACAGGTAACCCCACTCATGCCACAGGCTGGTGCGGAGCCCTGGCAGGGTCTCCAGGCAGGCTTGAAGTCCTGCTCTGGGCATCCACTATAGTGGGTGAGTGGTTCCAAGGTTCCATGTTCTCTCCAACACTTGGCATTCTGCTCAGTTCAATCAAGAGCCCGGTGGTAGCTCTGAACACATAGTGGGTGCTCAGTAATGTCCACAAATTGCATTTTTGTCAAGTGGGTTGGAAGGGATGTACATTTTCCTTTGGCACTGATTTTGAGAAAAAGACATGGAAATATCAGAACCATGTATGTCTAGCTAGGCAGAGTACATGAGGTGGGGGACAGGGATGGGAATTATTTTTGTACAGGCCTCATGATCATTTGTGATCAGGTAACGTAAACTGAAGTGTCAGTCTCCACTGACCAACTGTTCAGAGGACTTGTTCTTTGACTCTGATTTATTGGAGAAATGTTGTGTGTCGGGGCTGGGCAGAGGGGGGGGGCAGTTAAAGGGTGTGTCCAGAGGACTGTGGGAGAGGGTGTGTACAGAGAAGGTACCATGTGGAAAGGGGCACAATGCCCACAGAGAATCTCCTCACTCCCAATAACCACTGACTTGTAGGATTATAGGCTTATAGGTGTCCCAAGAGTCAGACACCCTGCTTGGGGATGCCGAGTTTCAGAGGCGTTAGATACACCCTGTGTCCTTGCAGCCAAATAAAAGCCAACTGCCCAGCCATCCAGCTTCCCACAGAGCAAAAGAATGTGGCTAGGTGTGTAGCTACATGGGCCACCCCAGCCCACAGTCCTGCACTTACCCACCCGGTCAGCTCCTGTGACCGGTGAGCACCTCTGCCCCGGCCTGGTCCCACTTTTTCTTCAACTTTCCCCTACTCCCAACTCCGCCCGGTGTCTCTTTGCACCAACTTTTGACCCTTGTGAAGCTAACATATCTATAATAGCTAGCAATTATAAGCCAGGGTTATTTTAACTGACTCTGTTCAGGCACTATGTTAAATGTTTTTGATATACTTTCTCATTCAAGCCCCTCAACAGTCCTATGAGGTAGATAATATTATTATGCCCATTTCACAGAACAGGAAACTGATGCTCAAGAAAATAAATTTCTTGCCCAGAGTCATCAAGCTCCTAAGTTAGGTTTTTCTATGACCAGGATATATTCCCCTTCCTCCCTGCCCTGAACTCTACCTTCCTGCAGTGTGCTGGTGCCTCAGCTTACTCTCTGCTCCTCCTGTCTGAGGAAAGCTGGAGAAGAGGCAGCAGGTTGTGGCAGTGGAGAGCAAATGGGGCAGTTTTAGGCTGGCCAGGATGATGCTGAAAAACACCTCCAGGGCAGAGTTCTTTGTTCCAAATGGCTCTGAATTTTCGGACTTGTGCCAGGGGCGGGAAGTTACTTCTGCCCAGCCTAATTTTTGGCAAGCAAACCAACATCTTGGGTGCCATGATGCTAAGAAGTGGGGGATGGGCTGCCTCAGGTAAAATTCCATTATAATGAACTCCATTTGAGATCTGAATGGCTTTGTTGACACTGAATTATGTTGAACTGTGTGCAGTGGAAGAAATCAAGAATGCAGGCTTAGAAACTGGAGGTGAAGTGGAGCTAATTTGCCAATGGGTCTCTCAGTGAAGCTCCAGAAAGGTTTGCAACCTAGTAGAAGGAGAGTCAGATGAGCCTCTCTGAATGCCAAATTCCTGATGGTCAGAGAGGGCAAGAGGGTGGGCCTTGTGTGTAATTCTACCTGAGGATGCATGGCTGTTCAGCTGTCCACTTCCCCATGTGCTGTGAGCCCCGGAGGACAGATCTGAATCCCATCTTTAAAGTGTCGCCATCAATCTAATACCCTACAAATCACAGATTCAAGCACTAAGTGTTCATTGGGTGGAGGTAGATAATTGGCCAAGCCCACTAAGCCAGAAAGGACAGCTAAAGCGCAATTGCTCTGTGTGGCTAAACCATCTTTAACAGGCAACTCACATGCATTCTTCCCTGTCATTTCCCCAGCTGTATAGTGCAGGACCATGTTGAGGTCCTTGCATGTTCCCTCTCTTAATTGTCACTGACCTATGAGATAGATATTGCTCCAGTCACTGGTCTGGTCACAAAGCAGTTGGCAGGAGGGGAGTCAGGTTTTGACCCAGGCAGAATGCTTCTGACCATGTACCCTGACCACAGTGCCCCACTGTCCCTGTGGGTTGCTTCTGGGAGGCCAGGGCAGGTGGGAAATGAGTGAGGTTGGAAGAATGGAAGCCTATGGAAATGACCGAGGGCGCAAGCCTGGCCTGGAGAGATGGTCCTCCCTCAGGCTAGCAAGCATGCCACTAGAACTGGCCCTATGTGGCCAGATTAACCCATTCTTTAAAGTAGGTTGTACATATTTTTTTTTCAAAAATGAACTCTTTGTTATTTTAGATATTGACAACTAATTAAAAAAAGTTGTGGTGGTGGGCGGGATGGTGGGTTAGGTTTGGCCTGCAGGCCCCTGGGGAGTCCTCTGGTGGGTCTTACATATGTGATGACCTGGTACTTGAATGGGAGCAGGACAATCCTTGCATATATGGAATTACTTATGAAAGGTTCGAAGGACCCCCTCAGGGCAGCACTCCAGGCGTGATGACACTGGACATGCAGTGTGTCTCTCTGCTGCACAATGAAATCTTCCAGTCTAAAGATACTCCACGTCAAACCCTCTCCTTTCCTCTCTCTCTCCCTCCTGCCTCTCCCACTCTGTCTTCTAGCAAATATTTTCCTATTGGTATTAAAAGGAAACTTCTGTGTAGAAATAAAAAGGAAACTAACACTCAAGGAAAGGGTTTTTAGGCCAAAAAAAAAAATTGGAATGGATTTGATAGGCAGTGAGAGATGCTTATTAAGCATGATGTAAAGCCTTTGGGCTCTCAAAGGTTGTGAGGACCTCAGGCTTCATCTATACTTCAAAATGTTTTTTCAGTCTTCTACTTTCCCCTGACTTTAGCCCACCTACTCTTCCACTTAAGTACTTGGGGAAATAACAGTGAAATACTGACATTTTTATAAGTATAATAATTTTTACGACACATCTTAAGTATTTTGTCTCAGCTGATGCAGCAGTCCTATGAGGCTCACAAATTGGCTTAGATTGAATTCTCTTCTGAGGCTGGGTAAACAGCAGTGTTTTCTTCTTCCCTCCATGCTATAAGAATGAAGCCACCACAAAGGACTGACCATTGTGTGCCAGGGGTCCTGCTCTGGTGCCCTCACTACCCCTGGCACCCACATAGGGCATGTGGGGCAGCCACTAAGTCCTAGGCCCCTGGGGTTTGACTAACGTCCTGCTCTGGGAGTACAGTGTGGACATGGGCAAGCCCCAAAATGATGGATGGCCAGGCCTCCTCTCCTTGTCTAAATCTCCTCTCCTTCCCTGTCACCCTGAGCTCTTGTTCCCAAACTGGGCAGCAAGTAGCTCACCCTAAGTAAGCTTTCTCATCTCTGTTCAGCTTCATCAGAGCTACTGAACAGCCTGTGCAGGCTTAATTTTCAGGTCAGGGGGGGTTCTGGGAAATGTAAGGGGTGGAGGAGCTAAGGGGAAACAGTGGGTGGAGAGACTGTCATCTCTCCCCGCTGTGGGCACAGCACCCGCCTCCTCCCCTCAGTGCTGCCCAGAGGGCAGTTTGAGTGGCAGCAAGGCCTGCTGCCTGGGTGCACACACACACACACACACACACACACACACCAGCTAGCGGGAGTAGTTTCACCCGCATCTCCTTTAATTGAGCCAAGGCCCTGAGACGGCCCTTCAAGTTCCTTCTTAGTGATGGGGGGAAGGGCCGCCGACAACTCACTGTAGAGGTGAGAACCAAATGGTTCTCCAGGAAACCCTGGCCTTCAATGCCACCGGCATTGAAAATGATTTGTGCAGCAAATCTGTTCCATCTTTGCCTCTGGGTACTAAAGAACACAAGGAAGAGGAAGATCCACGGACAGGGATCTAATCCCTGTGGAAGGATAGAGCCTGGAAGAGGGACTAGAGCCTGGACCCCAGAGGTTAGGACAAAGACAGCTACTCATTCCACTTTGCACACAGCTCAGGACACCTGGGCTTAAAACATTGGAAGAAGGGGAAGGCTGGACTTGTGTGACGGCCAGCGGTGAGTGTGGACATCTGCACATAGACGTCTTTGGAGCACTGTGTGTGCCTGATGTCTTTCCTTAGCATAGTTCCTGACAACGAGGAAGTGAGAGAGAGAGAGACAGGGGTGTGCCGAGTGGCCAGGTGGGGCCAGCTTGGGGACGCACTAGCTCTGTGGTCCCTGCAACCGTATCTGGTCACCCTGAACAGATAGATGCACCCTGGACTGGATGCACTCTGGGCGGGGCTGGTGATGTACAGCTGAATTGTTCATCAGCTTCCACCTGTACTTGTGAAACCTTTTATTCCTCCTGATGGTTTTCTCCTACAAACATATTTTTTCCCTAGTCATTTGGGTTGAACTTTCTAGAACTCTCTCCTCAAGTTATCCCTACCAACTCAATTGCCACTGGTCCTATTTCCAGGTAAAGGATTCCCCCAAAGGAGTGTCAGGTCAGGAGTCCAGCTGTGCACAGGCTGGGGCCTCAGCTGTGTGCAGATGAGGCCTGTGGCTTCGCTGACCCTGGGATCCTTTTTCAACGAACCAGTGGGACAGAGGCCTGTTTTAATATTCTTTCCAAAGTTTAAGATCAATTCAAGTTGAAAGGGAATCTGAATGGAGTCTGAAAGTCTTAGTTTCAAAATGTCACTAAAATATAGTTCATTGTTTTCAAGACTCAATGGGTTTACTAGAAAAAGTACTTGATAGAGGTAAGGATGGAATCTACTTCCTGCAGGTCTTTAGGATGAGAGTGGAGGGTTGGTTTATCCCTTTCTGGTGCCCTTTCTTTCCAGCTGTTCTGAACTTGCTACTCTGCCTCCAGCACACCTCTTCCCTTTTGCCTCTCAGCCTTTGCACAGGTGGTATTACCTGCCTGGAACCCTCATCCCCTCTTCACCACAATCATGTTAACTTTTGCATCCTCCCTGTCTCATTTGAGGAGCTGGGATGTGTCCTCCTCTAAAGGCTGGAATCTCTACCTCACCCTGCGGGACTCTCCGTGCCCACCTTACAACTGTGCCACCTGCGTCTTAGTATGGATCACACTGAAGCATGGGCTCCTGCCTGTCTCCCCCAGTGGACCATAGGCTTCAAGGAAGCTAGGTCTGGGTCTTGCTTACCATTGTGTCTCTCACTTCTAGTGTAGGAACTACCTTGTTGCTGCCTAAAACTAGGCAGGGGCCACTGTCAGAGACAAGGCGCCAGAGGCCAGAGCCCATATCCACTGTGGTGGGAGCCAAGGAGAAATGCTGCAGCCTCTCTGGCCCCCCAAGGGGTCTCCAAGAGGACTATATGAGAAGGATAGCTGGAATCCTGGCCAAATGAAAACCTTGGAAAAGCTCTTTAGGGGGAGAGCATTTTGAATCTGAAACTGAGGAGCAGCCAGTGTCATCTTGGGACGATAACTGCCACATTCTAAAATAGGTGGGAACCTCGCCTCTTGCCCCATGCCACGAGGAGCTCCAGCATGCCGTGTCCACCCCTTGCTAATAACCCTAAGAAAGGAGACCTCTGGGTTAGTCAGCCCTCCTGGACTGGAGCTACCTGCTAGAGAGTTATCCAGGCTTGCCTGTCTCACTGGGCTCTGGAACCCTTCACTGAATCTGACATAGGCTTCAAAACCTAATTCCAGAGCACTTGGTCTTCCCTGGCCTCTGAGAGCCAGGGGCTGTCTGAAGTCCAGGCCCACTGAGCCAGAGTCAGTCAGTGTCCAGGCCAGGACCACTCAGGCCTCCCTGCTTCCAGAGTGACAACAGCCTCCTGGTTCCAGCCGAGTGGCATCTGCCTCAGTCTCCCAGCTCTGCCTTCTGCTGCTGGAGTGGTGGATGAGGAAGCCCACTGCCCTGCTAACAGATGGGGGCATTGTGGGCTGCTGACATTCAGGTCCTACCTGGGGATGAGCAGATGGTTGGCAGATGCAGGACAAGCCCTAGATGATGAAGAGGGGGAGGCACCGGTGAGCCAGGGGAAGGCACGGTGATGGAGAGGAGGGCTTCGTGACCAGTGGCAATGTGAGAGGCCACCCCTTAACTTCCTGGTGAAAGAAAAGTCCAGGTTTATACCTCACCTCTCTGTATGTTGGAGAAGAGATTTGAATGGTCAATTTCTCCCCACTCTGAGTAGCCAGATTTTTGGAAGCCATAGTCAATGGGTGGGGTAGTTAGTTTTTTTCTCACTTCAGCAGAAATGTGGCTTTTTGGGCAATGTTAGTTCAGGGTGCAGCATTTAGGACAGTGAGCAGGCTTCCCCGCCACTCTGCAAGTATTCTTGTTTTCCAGGCCATGGTCATACTTATACCAGTTACAGCTCTAATAACGTGAGCTAATTTAAAGCGTCCAGTGCACCAGGTGTGGCGTTGAGTACTACGCTGTCATTGGTCCCCACTACAGCGCTGTGACCCAGGTACTATCGAGTCCCTATTTGTAGGTGTGGACACAGGATAGGCTTTGGGGGATGCTAGATGGTAGGTAGCCAAGAGTATCAGGCTGGCATACGTGGTTGTATAGGTAAGTGGGGGATCTGATGCCAAGAATCCCAAATATCTTGGAGTTGGCAGGATCTAGGGCTCAGGAATGACTTGGGAGAAAGAAGTGGCTCTCCTGTTGCCCTTAGGGCTTAAGAAAATGAAGGAAAATCCCATGTAGCCTATTAATCCCAACTCTATCAGCCAGCAATAGCAAGGGTTTGGTCTCCCTAGAAGACTACACTCACTCCCCTGTATTCCTGGTGCTTTCCTGTTGGGCTGCTTTGGTTTCTATTCTTTGGTCTCCAAGTCACTGGACAGAGCCTCTTTATCCCATCAAGTGTGACTGACTCCCCAGGGAGGTACCCCCATCCTAGTACCCTAGGAGAGCCACCCACAAGTGGAAAAATTCAGGCAGGTCAGGACTCTAAAATATCCCCTGACTGTCTTCAGTCCTTGTCCATTTCTTCAGGAGGGAGGCTGGAACCAGGAGCTAGAGGTGGTCAGGCGGTAATGAATGCATTAGCCCTGCCTGCTGCTGTGTTTCTCTGCAACGACTTGTGAGGATGGAGCCAGTATGACATGGCCGGGACCCACTACTCTCTCAGGTCACACTATCCCCCCAAAAGCTGCTTAGGCTAATGGTGAACCATTGGGACCTGGCCAGGGCGGGGGCGGGGGGAAGGGGTGGAGAGGCACTCTTCCTTGTGTGACCGCGGACCAGTCACTTCCCTCCTAATGGTCTGTTTTTTCAGCTCTAAAGCCAGAAAGACTGGGTTGAAGCTTATTGAACATGCTGATTCCCTATGTTCCGCAGGCTGCTGTGGCTGCCCACGCCTTCCGGTAGTGACAGAGCATGGCCTGCCTGTTACCTGGAGAGCAGTAATCAACCTAGCAATCTTGTTGACAAAGCTGAGGGCAGAGTTTCCACTGGAAAAAAGCAGCTTGTAGGAATAATCAATAAGAAGTGGAAATATATCTTAGTAACCTTTGTATCTCCTACCCTACTGTTAGTCTTCGTGGGTTCTGCCTCAAAGTTCTGCTCAGTTCCAAGTAGCTACCAGTGCTCCCCAAAGTGACAGGATGGCCTTATGAGTGGCTAGGAGGGTGGGCGTTTGTAGCCTGGTTCTGTGGGTGACCTGCTAAGTCCTGATAGTGCTCGGGGTGTCAATCTAAAGCTTTTATGAGGTGATGTACATACCTCAAAAGGTTTATTAAGAATCACCTTTAATAAGGAGCAATTCTTCCGGAAACTACTGGGTGATCGGCCATTTAATTTCCCATGATCAGTCAGTCACTAAGGGGTTAGGCCCACCTTTTGTGTGTTCTTAGTACTGGGGGCAAGCATCCCCAGAAACAATTGAGCCAGAGAAAGAAGAGGCAGGAAGTCTTGGTGGAGCCTTCCAACCCCTTCCATGAGCCCTTTTCAGGGTCTGGAAACTGTTCTAGGTGAAGGCAGTGGAGGCTGACACTGTTGGCATTTACCACCTTACTAGGTGGGAATTATGATAATACCTGGGAGGTTTATGAGGTCTAAATCAAAATTAAATGTAGCCCGGGCTAGCTTCCTCTGCAACCTCACTCACATCATAAACATCATAGATTTTTCTGGTTTCTTTTTTTTTAATGACAATTTGCTGGTAGGTTTGGAATTGGCCTTCTTCCTAACTTGCTACCATGTGGTAGCCTCCCCAGGCTGTCCTCCAGAGACTTCCCCAGAAATGACCTAGATGGTTCATCTTCAGTGTCTGCAAAGAGTTGGTCTTTGAAAACCACAGGGGCTGTTCCATCCATGTGTGATGAACCTTCTAGCATAGAGCCCCCAAAGAGAGTGGGTGGTTGCGGGACATAGTTCTTGAGCAGAAAAATAGTAAAGAATACTAGAGTAGAATATTCAAGAAGGGATTTAAGATGATTGGGCTAGATAAGTTTGCTGTTAAGATGTTCTGGGGTTATTGGTATTTACTGAGTTTTACTTTGGGCATCATTTCCAACTGTTCTTACCCATATTTAAAATATTTTTTGTGTGGAGGAACTGGGGGAACGGTGGGGTTAAGACATTCTTTGGCAAATTCTACTTATACAGTACACTTTCCTCTTCACTTTCCCTTGTGTTCACTCTGCTTCCCCTCAGTTTCTCCTGGGAGGCAATGCTGAGACTGGAAAAGGCCCATGTTGGGAAGGCGTAGAAGTCAGAAAGAGCACCACCGCTGGCCTGATGTTGCGGATCCTGTGTTACACTAGAATAAAGAGAATGTAAATAAAAATTGAGGGTGTCAGACAGTGTTCAGCACTCTACGAGTGGAGGTAAAAGGATGATGAAATGAAAAACAGCAAGAAAAGGGAATGCAATTGAACACGTGGGCAGCTGTGGCTGGCGGGCTCGGGCCTACCAACGCCCGGGGAGCCCAGTGTGTGGATAACTCTGCCAATTCTAGGAAGAAGAATTTTCTCTCCCTCTTCTGGGAAATCATGCAATTTTCCATTTCTCTCTAGGAGTGGGAGCGTGAGCCAATGTCAACAGTTTTTTGAAGGCCCCGTTTTGATCAATCCAGCCCCAACCTGGCAGAGGGAAGCCCCTCTCCTAGTCTTCCATTTTTCCATGGCACCCACTAGGGGCCACATCACTCATCTGAGGGTGAGCAGCCCCACTTGCACTAGCACAGATGTTGGAGGCCCTCAAGGGAGCAGAGAGCAGGCTCAGTGAGGGAATCTCATTTCCGGATGATGATGGGAAGTCCAGCCTTGGGGGTGCACACCTTCACAGCTGAGAAAGACCTTCGAGGTCAGACTCCTACCTGCTGCTTCTCTGGCCAGGGTCACGGTTTTACCAGCTGCCGGACTCCTGGGAGGGACTGGTGAACATGGTAAAGTGAAGCCAGCGGCATTTCCATCTTCGCCTTCCCAGGGCTCTACCCCAGCACCCTGTAGCCACCACCCCACGAGGCGGTCCGGGCTGAGATGCCGCCAGTACAGAAGCCATGGGAACGGGTGCTGGTGTGAACCGACAGGCAGTGTGTAGGAGAGGCAGGGCTTGTGGCTTTGATGACTGGAAGGAACATGTTATCTTCTCATTTCTTGCTAAGACAAGGTCAGACAGAGGTTTGATGTGGGATGCAGACCCAGGACGACTGGAAGCCAGGGGCTTTCTGCAGAGTTGAGTTCCTCCCCTTCTGCTCCTCGGGCACAGTGCTGGGGGCCAGGTATCTCTAAGGCAGACCCAGGAGGGGGTGCTTGGGGAAGCCCCAGCAAAAGCAGTAGGATGTTGTATGTACTCAGAACATGAATTGGGGGTGGGATGGAGTGTTGCAAAGGGGGAGGGATTAAGCTCTTTTTTCCACTGATCCTTTTTATTTTTTCTATAGTCTCTTTGCCTCACTTTCCATGCCCCTGGACCTGTGCCCTTAATGTCAGATAATCTCTCCTAAAGGGACCCTCCAGTAGAGCACATTCACATGGGGAGGGGAGTGCTGTCTGTTGGGCAGGGTTTTCCCTGATAAGAGGTGCTGATGAGGGGAGCTGGCTGAGTCATGCCACCCCCAATCTTAGGAGCCTGAGAAGGAAAAGCACCATAGGCTCTTTCCTCATGACCCGGGCTTGCTCTCTCCATCCTCTCTGACTCAGTGGAGTGAGGGCGTCAAGGTTTAGGATGCAGGAGATGACTGAGCTCAGGAAGGCAGCAGAGTGGACTCAACCGCCTTGGTTCAAATGCAGGCCCCAAGACAATCATTGTCTCTGTGCTTTCGTTTTCCCACGCCTCAAATAGGGGTGATAACAGTACCCGCCTGACAAGGCTGTTGTAAGGATTAAATGAGTGAGCTGATGTGAAGAATTTGGAGCAGGGCCCAGCACGGAGTAAGAGTTGTCTGCGCTGATGGTTATCATGGGGAGGGAGGCGTTGGCAGTGGCGAGGGCAACACTTGGGCGCTGCGGTCAGCCTGTCCTAATTTAGCCCATGTGCTGCCACTTGCTTGGACCCTCAGCAAGTCACTGGAAATGTTCTGGACTTTGGTTGTGCCATCCATGAAATGGGATGCTCCTTCCTCATCCCAGGGTTAGGAAGTTTAAGTGTGCAGAGCTTGGCAGCCTGACACAAAAGAAACTCTTTCATAAGTTCAAAGGTGGTTGTCCACCTGGACCTCATGTCTGACTTCTGAAAACCTCAGGGGCTGAGGACATGAATGTGATGGTCCTTGCTATAACCGCTTGGCTCTCTTACCTCAGTCTTCTTGAGGAAACAGCAGGGAGTCTAGGAGATTGATAAGGCCATGAGGTAGAATCCAGAAGAATAGTTGGTTTGGGGGGTCTTGGTAGTACAAGCAGGGGGAAGTAGTAACATGCCTGTCCCCTTCAGGTGTGCCTCCACCCACAGCCTTGGGCGTGGGCCAACCCAGCTCAGATTCTCTCTGGGATATTCCCTAGGGGCTGGCAGTATCCCAGCAGGAGGCACCCGGTCTCCACGGTCTCAATGGGGCTGCAGTCCTAGAATGGGTCTGATTCTAGGAGGCCCCTTAGGGCCTTGGTGCACCCTTCCCTGCCTAGTCAGGCTACTGGGAAACCAAGAAACCAAAGATGGGGGTCTGGATGTTCTCCACTGGGGTTTGGTTTCAAGGCCTTTTGCCAGGGTTCAGGGGCAGGCACTTCATACCTATTACCTCTCCAGCCACCTTCTGTTGGTGTCAGTGAAGGGTGAAGGTAGGCGCTGTGTGTGCATATGTGTGTCTAAGTGTGGGTGTGGATTGAAGTCAGGAGGGTGAAGTTCTGCCAGCCCCACCTTGGTGACCTGTTATGCCACCGAGACTCAGAGTCTGGGCACCAGAGTCGGTTCCCTTCAGCCTTCACTGAGGCCGGGGGTGTTGGTCTGTCTGGGGAAGAGCTAAAAATGGCAGAAAACATCCTGTTTGATGGCAGTGTGTTGCTGTATTTAACCCCTGAAGCGCCTGCTCCGCCTACACTCTGTCTCCACAGACAGATCCCAGACACCTGTCTTTGAAGCCGTCCCAAGACGCCAGGGCCCCAGGCTGCCATCCTAGCCTGCACAATCCCAGCTCCCCAAGGCTCTTCTGTGATCCTGCTTGGGGCAATGGCCTCCCTCCCACCCTCAGCAGCTTGCCAGGCCACCCTCTGGCCCTGCTTTTCTCTGTACCCCTAAAATCTGGGGTGGAGGACACTGGGGCAGTAGAGCTCCCTTAGAAAGAAACCCTTCCCTTGACCCCCTCTACTGTGGAAGGAGGAGGACCTATAGCAGGGAGGCTGTTCCACTTGCACACAGGCTGGCGGCTGACAACTCCCTGCCTCAAAGGAGGGCTGGGTCCTGGCTGCCTCCTGGCTCCCACCCCCTCACCCCTGCCAGTGATGACATGGCACACCTGCCTCCAACAAGTTGACTCTGTCAAGCTTTCAGTCCCTGATCCACGGACTGAAGTCCCTAGGAAGAGCTGCTCATACCCACTCGTTAGGCTGGTAGAAGGTTGGCCCAGAGGCCAGTGCTGAGCTGAAGCGATAATGTCTCCCTTTCTCCATTTCAGAGTCCTTTTGGTCTGAAGTGTCTGTGAGACCTCACAGAAGGGCACCCCAGGTTGGACTCACCAGTGCCCCTGCTCCTTCAGGTGGGTGTCTCCTCATCAGCCACAACCTTTCTATCTTTCTGGATTTGAGGGGCAGGGGAGGCCATAGGAAGTGACTATTACCTCGACTTTGAAAATGTGGGTCCATGTCAGCAGAACCACAGCAGCCTGCAGCTGAGAGCCGCGCCATGCTGGCGGTGGTGGGGCTCAGAGGGGTGCTCAGTAGGGAAACCTTGGTATCCCCAGGCTGGCCTGTAGCAAGCCTGAGTTTTCCTATCCGGCTGCCCTTCCCCTCCCTCGCCTGCCCTCTGCACTTTCTGCCTGTCACTGCTGGGAACGGCAGCCCTCGGCTGACAGATTCCCGGGCTGCTTCTCCACATCTGAAGGCTGATCCCGGTGCTGGCTTCTGGGTAGGTAGCAGCAAATGACCCTCAGCAGGGCTGAGTTTTCTCCCCACGCAGCTGAGATGACCCTGTTCACTGTGGACCTGACTGCCCTGTCTAGTCTTCTTTTCCGGCCTGCCCCAGCCCCTGGCTCCTTCTCCTCACCCCATGCCCGATGCCATGATGCCAGGTTATGGTACTCGCTGCACCACACAGCATAACATCAATTTATGGAATTGCTCTTGGGACTGATTTGACTAATATTCTCCCAAGCTCTCAACTCCCATGCACACATGTTCCAGACTCTTTATTTCTTCTCCCCACCAAACCTATAGCATGCTGGGTCTCCCGCACCACACCAATTCTGTATAACGTCACAGTGACCAAGAGCTGTGGCATCTCAGTGACCTGAGGTGAAGCCACAGCATCCTGGACAGTTTCTCCTGTTGCCCCACTATGGTCTTGGGCCTCTGGGAGCCCTGCCCCCCTCTTAGATGTGTGGCATTCTAGAAGCTTGGAGGATTAGCCTGATCTTGGATGGGCTATAGGGACAATGTTGACTGTTGACAGACCACAAGTGATTTTCCTTCTATTTTTGTTTTAATATATGAAATGTTACATATATAAAACATTTATTATATATTAGTATTATATATATTTATATTTATAGACAGGGATATAAAACATAAAATAATGTTTGAAGGAGATACCATATAGCTACCACTCAAAGAAATAGAATATGGGTGCTACATAAACCTCTACAACGCTTCTCCCCAGTTTCACCCTCGCAAAGGTTTCTATTCCTTGTTATTTTTTTCCAAAGATTTATTTGTTTGTTTGTTTGTTTGTTTGTTTATTTATTTATACAAGCATTGGGTATAGTCAGAAGCATGGGAGGGTGAGAGAATTCACCAGAACCAGAGTGGGGAACAGAACAGGCAGACCGACGAAACACACTGCTGAGGGGAGCAGCAGGCGCAGCAGGAGAGGTCTGTGCTGTGCTCCCTGTGGGACCCTCACCGGCATTCAGGGATCAAACCAGTGCTGCAGAGGCTGCTGGCCGCTTTGTAGCCCAGTGCTCAACCGCTGCGCCACCAGGGGAGGCCCTCCTTGTTATTTTATTTATTTATTTTTTTTTTGGACGTCTCTCCTCCCTCTCTCTCTAACATAGCTTCACAGTGTCAGCCTAACTGTAAAAGACACACGGTGTCTCTATAATATGAAAATTCCCAGCAGCACAACAGCTGACAGAAGTCAGAGGATCTACTCTGTGACCACGGTCCCCATCCTCTGGGACTGACGATGCCCTGCTGTCCCTATCTGCCCCATTTCCTTTCCTTGACTTGAGGGTCTCTGAGGGAATTTTTTTTAATTAAGTATTCTGTGCATTTCATGATTGGAGTTGCTAGCGATGCCGCAAGGTCTGGGCTCTGCTGAGCCTCATTTGTAAAGAGAGTGATAATAACGGCATTTACCTCATTGGGGTGATATGAAGATAAAGTGAAATAAGACTCTAATGGCTTTGGCAGACCTAGTTGTGAAAAAGAAAGTTGGAGTCTTCCAAGGGTCTCCCAAGCCTACCTGCCTGCCGCAGCGTGGGGCACATGGCACCTGGGGCTGCAGGGGTGGGAGGGCATTCGGTCCCTCCTAATTGATTTCCTCTCTTTTTCTTCTGGCCTGAGGGCCCCCGCTGTCTTGGGCAAAGGGACCAGTATGAATGGGAAAGATCCCTGTAGGGACTCAGATATAACAGGGAGGCAGCAGGGTTTGAAAGCATTTTAGGGTGACTGAGGTGCCCCCACAAGCAGCTCCATGCTGGTGACAGTCAGGATCACAGCTGCAGGCAGAGTAATAAGCACCCCCTTTACTTAGGTGGGGTGTGTAAGTAAGCTGCTCTTTCCCCCAAACTTTTAGATTTTGTTCCCTCTACCTCCTCTTCTCCTTTGGTCAAGTGTAAAATGTTCAGATAATAATACCAATCTGACAGACGCGTGGACAGATGGACAGACAGAGAAAGGGCAGCAGGAACGCAGGCCTCTTAGTGCTGTGAGGAACAGGGGCTGGAATGACAGGGCTGTGATTTCAGGAATTAGTTTGTTCTATCCCCTCATCCTTAAGAAAGTAGGAACTTAGGGGTTCTCCCCGTATGTGAATTCTGAGCCCCTTTTCTCTTGGAAGGAGGCACTAGGCAAGAGAGAGGCCCCTGACCTGCTGCAGCTCTGCTGCTGAGGAGGAGCTAAGAGCAGTGCTGTGCATCTCGTCATCCCCATAGCCCTTCTCACACCCTACAGAGTAAAACGCCATTCCAGGTGAGGACAGTGGGTCACAGAGAGGCTAACGCCTCACCCCAAGCAGCAGATGCAGGGCATAGGCAGATTCGCCCTTAGACATGCAAAGAGCAGCTTCCCCACCTTCTTGGGTCAGGGAGCCCTGCTTCTGTGTTGGGGGGTGTCAGCTGGGATGTGGAGAGCCCCCAGAAAGAGGATACCAAGGAATTCTACTCAGGCCTAGGCCCTGAGGGAACAGCCCAGCTCCACTGAACTTCCAGGTAGATGGGCTGCAGCAGATGCCTCCGGCCGGCACTCACTGGGCACCTGCTGCTTTGCAGGCATGGAGGCCATGGCAGCCAGCACTTCCCTGCCTGACACTGGTGACTTTGACCGGAACGTGCCCCGGATCTGTGGGGTGTGCGGAGACCGAGCCACAGGCTTTCACTTCAATGCGATGACCTGTGAAGGCTGCAAAGGCTTCTTCAGGTGAGTTCTCCCTGAGGGCAAGCAGGTGGGGGAAGGAAGCAAGGATTCCCCTGAACAGGACCCTTGCATTTCCCAAGTCGCCTTCCTTGTCATGCCTCTGAAACATGCCAGCTCTCATGGATATGGGGGTGGGTGTGGCAACCAGGTCTTAGCAGGGGGATCTTCTTCCTCCCCTTCCCTTAGCTGCAGCTGTGTCCTCTGAGCCCCCCGGAAAATTCTTTACTAAGGTTGCTTTGTAGGTCCCCATCTTTCCATTACTCCTTAGGCCCATAGCCTCTGCACTAACCCTGTGCCCGTCCTCCTAACTGGTCAAGAATCCCAGTTCTCTGATCTGAGAAAAAGGCATATGCTTGGGGAAGCCTGAGAATTTGACTCAGAACTTGTCCCCCCACCCCCTACCATCCAAATCAAACTGTTCCTTGGATCCAAGGAAACCATGCCCCATGTTCGGCTCTATTCTTAATCTGTGCTCACATGTTCACCTGTGGTTTGCTTGCCCCAGTTCAGAAAGCCAACCTCAGAGTGCCCAAACTATGCCGGTGATGCACCAACATTCCTGTTCAGCTGGTCCATTTTCTCCGCGGCAACCTCTTCTCCTTTTATGTGAGTCTAGCATCACAAGTGCATAAGGTACTGCATAGGCCAAAGGAAAGATGTCCCCATTCAGCGTGTGAAGGATAGGAAAGGGAAAGTGATAGATTGCAGGATGAGACAGGGAACCATGAGAAATTAGCATTTGACATATAAGATTGAGAAAAAGAAAGGAAGTCCTGGAAGAAGGAAGCCACCAAAGAGATTTTTATATAATGTCTTATTGGAGGCAAGTAAAGGCCCAGGCTTCAGCCATTAAGAGAGGAAAGAGGGAGTCCAGAGGAAGGTCTGCCTGGTCGCCTGAGCTTTGAGGTCATGGGCTTGGCAGAGTGCATTGGAGGGGGGACCTAAGTGGCCTTCTCCCCCAGTTCAGGGACTCCTGGCTCCTTACAATCGTGACTCCTGACTCACCTGCCCTCTGTCCCAGGAACTAGCAGGCCTTGAGTTTCATTGCCCTGAGCAGTCGCTGAGCCTCGGGGTTTCTGTGGGTGCTAATTGCCTGTTTGGCCTGGCCCAGTGGCTGCTTGACTTCCTGGCAGGATGCTCCCATCTTGGGGAACCAGACCAGCCACATCGCTGGCTCCAGGTCCTGTTGCCACGTAGCTCTGGCCCAAAGCCTGCACTTCCTGTGGGGTGGGCCTTCCAGAGCTGGGCTGTGTGTCCCAGGGGCCACTTGGACCTTCCCTGGCAGGACCTGGGAATGGGGAAGCTGGTTTCTGAGTAATAATAGAGAAGGGGTCTGGGAGCCCATAACGGGGCCTACTTCCTATCATTATATCAGTCAGAAATGTGTGGGCAGTAATGCTGACCGTCCCATTAACTAACTGCATGTCCTTGTTCAAATTCTCAATTTCCTTGTTTTGGTTACCCCAACTCAGCACACGGGCATGTGAATATCAGACCCTTCTACTATGCAGAGTGAATCTGAGGGTCAATGAGATGACATGTAAAAGTGCTTTCAAAAAAGCATAAAGTGCAATATAAGTATATTGTTTTTGAATCTGATGTGTCGATACTGATGTCCTCAGTGGAACTCTGCCTTAAAAAACAAACA
Organism: Talpa occidentalis; assembly: GCF_014898055.3. Taxonomy (NCBI): domain Eukaryota; kingdom Metazoa; phylum Chordata; class Mammalia; order Eulipotyphla; family Talpidae; genus Talpa; species Talpa occidentalis. The sequence goes on from NW_023601653.1 coordinate 47,855,059, forward strand.
GAAGTCTTTCTCACCATCCACCCTCCTTTTGTTTTTTTTCTATTACACCTCCCTCAGCCGATTTTTAATGAGCATCTACGATCCAGGTATTGGGAGAGGTGCTGGCAACATGGGACTCTCCCTGGAGGTCCTACCTCACGCACTCACGTCAGCACGTATGCATGACTGTGTCTTACCTGGGTGTGTGTGCTGTGTGGGCCACTCTCCCCTCCTCTTTCCAGGCCCTCACAGAGCCTGTTGCTGACCGGTGGCTGCAGCCCCTGCCTCAAGGGCCGGGCGATGGACAGAGACCGCTTTTGTTTTGTCACCCTGTCCTCAGTCTGCCTTCTAGCTTTACTGTCCTCCTTGATGGCTGAGTCAGGCTGCACTTTCTGGAGAGCCAACATCTCTAGTTTGGCTCGAATTGTAACTGACACACACACACACAATTTTTATCTTTTGTAGACTCTGTGTTTGCAAATTTGGCTTGCTGCTAAAATTTACTTGTTGTCAAATTAATACTCAAGTGCTTTTGTGGTCATTGGCAGACACGTGGGGGCAGAGAACTGAGTCTCCCAGGCGCACACGCCTGCAGAGGCCAAGCCAGGTGACTTCACCTTAGTCTCAGCTCTTGTGCTGTGAACAAGCGTCCTCGTAGTCTATTAGTCACTTTTTCTTTTGCATCTTTGTGCTTTTGATGATGATGTGTTGGCTGCACCCCAAGCATAGTGAGGAAGTGCTGTCAAGTGTCCCTGAAGGCAAGAGAGTGTGTGATATGCCACGCGGGAAAGTCCAGGTGTTAGGTGAGCTGCATCAGACATGAGCTAGAGTTGTCAGCCAGGAGTTTAACGTGAATGAATCAACAGTATATATCAAATAAGGTATATTACACAGAATACAGTGTATTCATCAATTGACACTGGTGGCAACTTCAACCTGTGTTTCCCGAGGAGCCATGGTTTCTACTCAGTATTTATTCAGTGTTCACGGCAACTTTATCGAATGCAATTACTGTGAATTGCAAGTAAGGACTGAATATATATGTGATTTCCCCTTTTCATTCCCCCCAGCCCCCAATTTCTCCTCCTTTGCATCATCCAAATTCTATTTGGCATTTTTCCATTTTAGCCTAGTTCAAATAGTTGTTCTAGAATCCTTTTGTAGCTTTTATCTCTGTGTGAAATCTTGATCCGAAAGGAAAAGCTGTGTCAGTGGTGGAGCCTTCTCTGTGGCAAGCACCCCATCTTTGACACAGAGGTACGGCGATAAGTGCTATTGTTATAGAGCAGCCCCAATATTGAACGGGTTCCTGGCTGTGGGTCCTCACCCGCGCGCTTAAAAGGGACTTATTAATACTCCACTACAGGCACACACAAAAGGTTAATAAAAGGTTTATTTACAAGGGAAAAGGAAATAAGGAAAATGTACAACTCAGGGAGAAAATAGGGAAATAAAGTCTTTAATGCGTCCTACCCTATCCGACGACCTGGAAACCCAAAGGCACTCTCAGAGCTGGCCGGACGCTGCGAGCTGGCGGAGAGCCAAAATGGGGATCCCCCAAAGCCCACGTGTCTGCCTTTTATATCCACCTGGCTGCTTAACCCCACCCTCAGGTCCCAGTCACCTTCCCTTTGGTGGTGATGGGATTTGGAGTTCCCAGTGTCTTTGGCTTTGGCCTGGGGTGGGGGTGGAGTCCACAAAGGCTGTATGGAATTAGCTTTAGGACATCCTTTTCCCCCTAACACTATCAAGTCCTTGCTTTCAGGGAGCCTACTCAACCACTCATGGATGGCTTCTCTATCTTGTCTTCTTCCTCCCTCTGCCTCTTTGGTGAGGTCACAGTGAAGCTGTGTGCTGCCTGAGCCCCAAGATCACAGAGATGGGTGAGAAATGCCCTCTTGTTTGCTAGCCCCAAGGTTCTTGGGGTCTTGTGAATTAAGGGTCTTATGGAATACAGAGAAAAATGCAGTTTGGTGAGGACCCAAGAACATGAGGAATGTTCTGGCTTTCCCTAAGTTTCCCCAGCTGATGTTTGTAGGAGGAGCTGCCATGTGAAGGGAAGTAAGAAATGAGGCAGATGTCCAGTGACTTAAAATTTAAAGTGCTTAAAGACAATAGACTAAATGAAGAGGGGGAGGGCCTGCATGGGGCATCCTGTGGGCACCAGTGAATGAATTACTGAGAAGTCAGTGTTGCAGGAGAGAACTTTGTCCAGGGCAGCTTGACAACCGACCTCACTCCACAGCTGCTCAAGGATGTGAATGGAAGAGCGGGTGGGGCGGGAGGAGAATGGATAGGCTGAGAGTAGTGTTACGAAGCTTTGTTAGAGGCCAGAATATTTGGAGAATGAATGTCACTGGAGTCGTCAAGAAAGCTGCAAGATATGCTGAAGACCTTTATGTATTTTTGGTCAGTGTTCTAATTCTTTAGGAATCTGATCATCTAATCAGGGCTCGTTTGCATAAATTCCCTCGCAGCAACCCCCTGTGACCCTCTATGCTATGGCAGAACAGGGTCCATGGAGAGGATGGCCAGGGGCTACCCACACTTCCAAACCCCCCATTTCTTTTTTTTTTAAAGATTTATTTATCTTTATACAAGAAGCGGGGTACAGGCCAGATGCACGGAGGGTGAGTGGGTTCACCAGAAACAGAGCAGGGAACAGAACAGGCAGACTGACAAAATACACTGCTGAGAGGAGCAGCGGGCAAGGCAGGAGAGGTCTGCCACGCAATGTGGACCCTTGCCGGCCAAACAGCCGGGATAAAACCAGCACTGCAGAGGCTACGGGCAGCTTCATAGTGCGGCGCTCAACCGCCTGCACCACCAGGGGACTCCCCAAACCCCCCACTTCTACCCCAATACTTGTCCTAGAGGAGTCCTTCCAGGGGCCTTTGTTTTACCCCCTGAGGTTTGGGGGCCCAGTTCAGACCGCTGCTCCGGCTTGGATTAGATGTAGTAGATTCACAATGAGCACCATGTTATGTAAGAATACCAGAGCATGGAGTATCAAACAGATCTCAACTCTAATCCTAGCTTTCACACACATTAGCTGTTTTGACATTAAGCAAGTTATATAACTCCCCAGTGCCTTTTCATATCACTTATGAAATAGGGGTAATTCTCTTCCCGAAAGGCTCCTGTGAGCCTTGAGAGGACATGTGAGGTGCTGGTATAGGAGGCGCTCGCTAAGCCACAGCTGTTATTGTTCCTTTGTTGTGACTTATTTCTGAGAACAGACAATCCTTCCCTCTCCTCTAACATGGAACCAGGAGTGGGTGTGACCAGGTGTGTTGGCAGCGGTCTCTGAGAAAAGGTGCCTGAACAGAAGTACTTAAATATCATGTATGAGAAAGGCAGAGCTGGGCCAGGGGCTCTGAGAGATCCCCCCACATTACTCAGAGTTCCCCAGTCACTGGCTGGTGCTCAGAGCATCTGGACCATGGTCTGGTCGATGGCCACTGTAACTTGCCCAAAGACCAACAGCACATAAAGTAACCGTGTGTTTAGAACTCTGCCTGCAGGGCCTACCCCGGGCACACAGGGAGGTGTGAGATGTAGACATGGGGCTTGCTTCCAGGTCTCATGTCCTCCCTCCCGGGGATGGTTAAATAGCGCCTTCTTCAGCCGCCCTTCAGCACTCTTCCCCGACCTTCCCTGCTGGCTTCTCTCCTTCCTGCTTCTAATGCTTCCTTTGTGCCAGCTCCTGTTTCCTTTATTTAATGCTAACAACAATCCCTTGGTAGGGCTGTTTGCATTTTATAGACTTGGGAACTGTGGCAGCAAGGAGAGTTTGAGTAACTTAATCAAGGCTGTGCACTAGGATTTAAACCCCAAGCAGATCAATCTAATCAAATCCTATATTTCATTTTAAATTTTTAAATAAAGTGGGTGGTGGGGCCTCCCCTGGTGGCACAGTGGTTGAGCGCTGGGCTGCGAAGCTGCCTACAGCCTCTGCCGCGCTGGTTCGATCCCTGGCCACCAGGCGAGGGTCCCACATGGCGCGCAGACCTCTCCTGCCGCACCCGCTCCCTTTAGCAGTGTATGTCGTTGGTCTGCCTGTTCTGTTCCTCGCTCTGGCTCTGGTGAATTCTCTAACCCTCCCGCGCTTCTGACTGTACCCAGTGCTTGTATAAATAAATAAATCTTAAAAAAATAAAAAAATAAAAAATAAAATAAAGTGGGTGGTGGCTTGTTCTTTTGAGAAATGCGTGTGTGTGCTTTAAGAAAAGACGCGAACATTTCAATAGCGCCTGTGAGGGAAAGGTCTCAGTCCCATTCTCAGGCTCCTGCCTCCTCCCCAAAGTCATTGCTGTTACCAGCTCACGGCGTTTGCTTCCAGATCCTTTACAGACATGTGTGGCCACATGTCTGTGTGTCTGTACACTCACCTCTGCCTTTGGCTTTTATTGACCTAGGAGCGTTTCTGCAAGCATGTTGCGTTTCAACATTTCTCCTCTGTCGTTTCCATGGCCAGCTTGTGTGATATGAGACTTCAGGTGAACCCGTTCTCAGTTGAGGAGCATGCAGGTTCCCTTTTGCTCCTCCAGTAACTGCCTTTGTGCGTGTGTCCCTGGGCCCATGGAGGACCCACCCACAGGATGTGTTCCTGGAAGTGAATTCACTGAGAAAGACTCTGGATTTTGCATATTGGTGGATATTGCCAAACAGCCCTCAAAAAAAGAAACCTGTGTTCTTTGCTACAATGTTTATCTGTTTTCCTTTAAAGTTGTTTTTCAAACTTTCCTGCTGAGACCCCTTGGTGTGTCACATACAAATGTGGCCTGTGGGTCCCCCATCAGACACAGAGGGCTTTTGTGTCGGGAAAGCCACCAGGCTCCTGGAGCCTCAGCAGGTTCTGGAAACTGTAGACTCAGAGCTCAGTGGAGGCAAAGTCCAGAGCTGGCACTGGGCCCCAGCCTTGGGTCATATAAGGTATGTCTCTGCTGGCAGGGGCTCTCTACTCAGAGAGACCCTGCTGTCCCAGACCCGGACCTCTGTCCCTGGGCATTTGATGCTTTTGTGAGCTGCTATCTCTCATGTTTTGATGAATTGGTCTCTGGCACAAGAATCGGTCAATGTCCTCTCTCACCCCTGGCTTTCTAGAAACTGCATCTATATTTAGCCTGGTTGCACCACTCCTACCCCTTTTCCTGAGCTGAGGTATAATTGCCAACCATCCAGAGGATGACAGGGTCCAGGCTTGGCGAGTAGCTGTGGTAACAGGCTCCCATGGAAACCCGAGGCTCTTGTTTCTCAAACCAAACCAGCTTACAGGCAATTATTGTTGGGAGAAAGGCAGGGCAGGGCGTGGCTCCGCAGGACAAAGTACAAAGCTGGGGCCAGTCTGGCTGCCCTGACTCCTTGTGGTCAGAGGCTAGATGACAGCCGCGTGTGTGGAAGTGCCCTCGGCGGCAGGAGGGAAAGATCTGGGCCTCAGAGTCCACAGGCCCTGTGGCTGGCAACTACCTGTGCCAGACCACACACACCTGAAATCCATCTCCCAGATCTGGGCTCCAGGAAGGACCAGGGGTGGCCTATTGGAACTGGCGAGGGGGTATCCATCCCCTGGACACTGACCCACACCCCAGAGTGTGATGATGCTCTTTATGATGTGTGACCCCATCTTCCCAGTTACATTCAATTCCAGAGTCTTTCTCCTGATTCTATACTTAAAGGAGCCAGGGAGAGCTAGCTGCTTTTAATAATAATAATTTTATAGTATCATGTTAATAGGCTGCTTCCTGCATTACTCAAATCATGTGGAGACATACTACAAGGTTGCGCTTTGGGACAAGGTGTGGCCAAAGGTAAAAAGCACAGGACTTGTAACTCCTTCCTTCTTTCCTCCTTTCTTCCCTCCCTCCCTCCCTTCCTTCCAGAATTATGGACATTCTGGATCCTGACCACAAAGTGGGAATGAAGTAACAGTGGGGAACAGTCCCATGTCCTGGAATACACTGATATTCCCTGTGGTGATGAGACAACTCCATTTCAAGTCGCCCTAACAGTCGCCCTAACCAAATATTTCCATGTTCCCCTGTCCCTCCAGCAAGCCACAGCAGAAGCTCAGGGGGAAAGGTTTCCTATTCCATAAATGTCGGCAGCAACCTGGTCTATAGTCTCTCCCTGGGGAGACCCTGTAGGGGCAGGGTTTGGTGGGCTGGACCCCCACAGCCTGGCGCTATTCCACCTCCCTGCAGAGCCCTGCCCGCTGGTGGGCCTCCTGGGTAACCAGGATAGTGGCAGGAGGGCCCCGGGGAACCCAGTCCAATTGAGCAGCAGTGCCTTGGCAGCTCCTTGGCTGCATCTCTGTGGTGTTAGCACTTTGAGTTTCAGGGATAAAAATAGTATTTTCAATCCAGGAAGCTAAAAGCTAAGCTTCTCATCCCTAAGATTTCCAACTTGGGAGTCTTCACATCTTATTGAATTGCCTCCTGATGAGTGTCCTCACCTCAGTGGTCCCGTCTGTGAAATGGGGCTCCACTAAAGGTCTCTGGGCGTCCTTGGGATCTGAGTGTCTCACTGCTGGTGGTCGCCCGCAGAACTGATCTTCTGGCCTCCTCCCCCATCCCCAGTTCAAGTCAGTTTGGTCCCCATTTGTCCATTTGCTAAAGCAGGATTGTTGATGGTAGAGTGTTTGCCCTAACTGCCCGTGTGCCTTCCAGAGGTGAGCAGTGAGATGTCTCAAAGGTGAGAAGGTGAGCAGTGAGTCACAGCGTGACAGCTGGAGAAGGTGCTCTCACCAGCTGATCTCCGGGACAGAGAAATGGTTGAGTCTGGCCTCTGTCTTGGAGGGCATCTCCATGTCTCTTTGGAAGATGCTGCTACTCACAGTGATTCTGCCACCATCTTTCCCCAGAGAAGTTCTCTCACCTGTCCTGGGGCAAAAATGTGGAAACACAGGGAAGAGTTAGAGGAACCTCCAGAACACAGATGATGAGAAGCCCCCAGGGAGCTGTCCTTTATGCAGCCTCAGCAAATCCCAGGTGGTGTGGCTGGCAGCTGGAGAAAAAACTGGAATTAGGAAAATGAGTCCACGCTTGCACACACTCACTTTTGCACAGGATGCCAGGGGTATGCTGGTTTGTTAGCAAATATCCCTGTGGCAATTTTCTTCTTATAGAACACTTTCTTTCTCTACTTTTTGGAAAGTCAAGGCCAGACCTCAGGGCACCTCCCCACCCCTGCTCATCTGGCCTCTTCTCTTTTTGGACAGTCTCTTGGAGACAGAGCTGGTGCGAGCAAGGTCTGCTAGGTCTGCACCGCTCGGCCCAGCCCTTCCCCCCCTCCAGGCCCCTGTGAGTGTGTCTGTCCCTGGATCAGGGAGGCTCCAGTCACACATCTCTGGACTTGAGAACACTTAAAGCTGAGACTGACATCCTCTCATCTCATGGTGCCTCCCCAAAAACGATGAGGACAACTCTGCAGATTTCAGTATTTAAAAAAAGGAAGAAGACACACAAATTCATTCATATATTCCCTACCTAATTTATTTTTTATTTTTTAAAGATTTATTTATTATTTATACAAGCACTGGGTACAGTCAGACGTGCGGGAGGGTGAGAGAATTCACCAGAGCCAGAGCGGGGAGCAGAGCAGGCAGACTGACAAAGTACACTGCTGAGGGGAGCAGCGGGTGACAGGAGAGGTCTGTGCGCCATGTGGGACCCTCCCCTGCAGCCGGGGATGGAGGCTACAGAGGCTGCGGGCAGCTTCGCAACCCAGCGCTCAACCGCTGTGCCATGGGGGAGGCCCTCCCTACCTAATTTAAAAGAGAGGGGGAAGGAATAGAGTACTGTAAAAGAGCAGGAAAGCTTTGGGTGCCAGCATAGGCAATGACAGGGCACAGTTGCTGCACACAGCCTGGGTGGAAGGCGGCTACTGAGAGTGGCCCAGCTACGATGGTCCCCAGTCCTCTGGGGAAGAAGTGGAAGTCTGGGGACCCAATGAGCAGGTCTCCCTGGCCACAGTCCCTGCAAGGTGTTCTCCCGAAGCCTGGGCTGAGAAGCTGGGACATCAGCGACTCAGTGCAGGGCCTGTACTCTTTTGGCAGGAGAAGCATGAAGCGGAAGGCGCTGTTCACCTGTCCCTTCAACGGAGATTGCCGCATCACCAAGGACAACCGGCGCCACTGCCAGGCCTGCCGGCTCAAGCGCTGTGTGGACATCGGCATGATGAAGGAGTGTGAGTGTTGGGGCCCAGGGCTGGGTGCTGCTGTGCAGGTTTGGCCCGACGCCTGCCAGCCCTTCCTCAGTAGTGCATGGCATCAGGGGCCAGGAACTAGGGTCTAAGTGGGGCCAGAAGCATGGGCCAGGGTTGCTGGATCTCAGGAGTCAAAGACACCAGGGGTCCCACAAGCCCCTCTAGGGTCTGTATGTATCTTAGAGGCCTTTGAGGAGGCAAAAACATGGTGCAGTCTCATGAAACCCCCAGGGCAGCCTTCCAAGATGTTATCACACCTCCTCTATCCTGTTCCCTGGGTCTGTGGGGGAAAGGATGAGGCTCAAGATTTCGGGACAGAGAGCTGCTTGGAGGAAAGACAGGAGGGGCTGGAGAATAAATATTCTGAGCCTGGCTAGCATCCCTTTCTGTGCCACCCCAGCCTTCCAATCTTCCAGCCCCCAAAACAGATCTGAGGGCTGTGCCCAGGGAGGCCAGGTAGGAAGAGTCTGTGAAGGGAAGCATGACTCCCAGGAGACCCTCTAGAGCCAATGGAGAAACAGCAGCAATGCTGTGACACTTCCTTTCCAGCTCTGGGGTTGGAGGAGAGGTCCAGGGGGGCAGGTGTATATTTTCCGACTCACTATTGAAAACAATCCCTGGACTTTGCATCTGAACTCTAGTACCAGTTATTTGATAACTAGAGTAGTCATCGAATTCAGAAGGCCCTGGGCGGGACTGGCTGGGCCCTCCCTGGGTGGAAGCAAGGGCCCTAGGCCAGCCCAGGCTTGGGTGCCCTCCACATCAGTCCCTGCTTTGCCCCTGGCTCACTGCAGTCTGTACCCTGACCCCGCTCTGACCCTGGGGTGGGGCTTAGGCCCTACTATGTTATGGACCTGAAGAGGGTACTCAGATGCAGGGCCATTTTGGAGAGAGGCAGAGGAGGGGAGAAAAAGCAGTTCCAGAAGATGTGTCCAGAAAAAGGGGAAAGTCACAGAACAAGGTTTAGGGGAGAAGAAGGCTTTTCCTTAGTGGGGGAAAAATTGCTGCTGTTGGGAAACAGAAGCAGAGCAGAGGCTGTCACCTGGGCCTCCTCCTCGGATCTGGACAGCCTCCCCTTTCATGGGTCATAGCCCCTCACTCCTGATTCCTGCTCCCCAGCCAACACTGGCAGTCATGGAAGAAGTTTCCAGTCTGTAGTTCCTCCTCGCCCCTATGGGGCATGCAGGCTTGGGCACGCTGGCGGCTCCTAGCCCAGTCCCCTGCCCCGCCCTGCCTCCTGTGTTTATCCTGGAGCAGTGAAGGCCTGGGTGCCTCATGGGGCTGCTCACACATTGGCTTCTCACACGCTGGGACTTGCTCTGTGCGAAGCACCAGGGTGGACACAAACAAAATGCAGCTCGCACAGCTCCTGTCCCTCCTCCCTCAGAGCAGCAGCCCCACAGGAGCCTGGATGCCAAGGCTCAGCCAAGAATATATGGCTCAGAGTGACACCACTGGGCTTCAGCTGGGCTCTGCCATAGGCATGTGGGGAAGGGCCAGCTCCGCTGATGTCCCAGAGATTCCCTGCCTGTGATTCAGTAGGATGGAGATATCTCATTAATTGAGAATAAGGATGAACACTTAGCAACTATCTGAGACCCAGAAAGATGAAAATGTCAGGGTTGGAGTCATAAAACAAGTTGTATTCCAATGCGACGTCCCCTCCTAGATCCCCCCAGATCCCCACAGAGGTCACTGCATCCATGGTGACGAGATAGCCATGAGTGAGTTAGGGGACCCTTCCCCTGGGACACCATGTGGGGCGGGAGGAGTAAGGGGGAACAATCCAGAAATGGATGCCGCCTCCAGCACCCAGTCGGCTTTGAGCCTCAGCTACCCTGGCCCTAGCCTTCGTCCTCCCCCAGCCCTGTGCCACCTGTCCTGCTTTGCCCAGGATAGCCTGTGCCTATTGTTCTTGTGACGCCCATGCAAGAGCTGCACAGAGTTAGGCCTGGACTGGTGGGGATGAGTTCTCAGGGCCTGAGCCCCTGACGTAGGAACCTTGGGTGGGCGCCAGACTCATCTTTCCCTACTGAAGGGAAGGTTCTGCAGGAAGAGCTGTAGTCCCCTGCTTCAACTTAGCCCTGCTTGGGAAGCCTGGCAGTGTTCTGGGCCTGGAGTTGCCAGCGCAGAACCCTGGGAGAGCTAGTCACATCTCACCTGTGCTGGCTGCTGTCCCCACGGTCTATCCTTCCAGAGACAATTGAGTGTCAACATTTGTAAAACCACAAGACGCCCCAGGGCTCCCTATGAAGGGAGGTGAGAACCCAGGGTATTAGCTCCCTTTATGCTGCTTTCTATCTCTACATCTGCCACTGGCTGATAGATCAGGAGCTGCTCCCAAACCTGATATGTCTGTGTCATTCATTTGGAAAAAAATGTATCTCTACTTCCATGATACGCTTAGGCCAGCAGGGCCAACCTGAAATGTTGTTAAGTTGTTTGCATTTTTAGATCTTGGCTTCCTAACTCCATTCTAGATTTCATGGGACAGGGACATTTTGCACAGAAATGACTTGCTCAAAGCCATTTATGCACTGAACAAAGAACTTCAAAGGAAGGCAGAAAAGCTACTGAGGGTTGATAGGGATTTCACAGTCCATGTCTACAGATCACGACCTTGTTCACTAAGAGTTCGTCAAATGTTCTTTCAGAATTTATTTGCTCTTATTGTAGGTCAGTGGTTTTTGACTCCAAAAGAGATGTCTTCCAACATGAAATTGATGTTCTTTTTAATAGCAATTCATTGATAAAATAATAAAAACATCTCCTATGAATTTGATAATCCCTTTAAACAAACTATTTATTTTATCAATCACAACAGCATCTGCATATGTGAGAGACTTAAAGGGCTGCAAGGCCCTATTTGGAGCCAGCAGTTGTTAGCATTTATTCCTCTAGTTCTGCACACAGGAGGCTGGTGGTTATTTGATACAAGAGAGATAGTGTTCCAGCATTAACATTGAACCTTCTCAACTCTGTCCTTTTAAAGTAAATCATTTGTAAACTTTGCTACTTCTGTGTTTCACACTCCTCAGTGGGATTGGGACACCTTGTGTGTCAGGACTCCACGGCTGAGAGGCAGTCTCACTGAGAAGTCAGAGCTGATAAGAATCAAAGGTGGGATGGGGGTAGTGGTTGCGATGGGCTGGATTCTAGAGCCGCACTGCGAGGCCTAGATACCAGCTTTACCACATGTCGGCTCTGTGGTTTTGAGCAAGTTGTATAACCTCTCTAAACCACAGCTCCCTCACTTGCAAAAGGGAGATAATAACATCTGCCTTAAGGGATTGTTACAAGGACAAAATAATTGAGTTAATATATGAAAAGCACTTAGCATAGTGGCCAGTACATAAAATAGTCTCTGACATCCATTTTTATTAACATGGCTTTTTAACACATAAACCTTGATCGCCAGGCTTTCCAGTTCCTAAGAGATTAAAAGTAACTCTCAGAAAAAAAAAAAAAAAAAAGTAACTCTCAGTGGAGAAAGAGTCAATCTCAGACACCAATCAGAACACACAGCATAACCGAAGGGAAGACAGAGTTATGAAAAGTAGCACAATAAATCTTAACAGGTTGAGTCATAGATACAGGCAACAGCTCTCTACAAGGTCACAGCCTTTTTCCTGAAAAGTCCATGAGTTGTTCAGAATGATGCCTCTGAATTATCAAGAAAAGGTTACTTGTTGTTACAAGTATCCCATTGCAAGATATTCTGTCCTGAAAATATTTCAATCACTATTATTTTTTTTAATATTTATTTTATTTATTAATGCATACAAGAGTTGGGGTATAGGCCAGAAGTGCGGGGATGAGAGGATTCACCAGAGACAGAGTAGGGAGCAGGACAGGCAGAGCTACTGAAATACACTGCTGAGGGGAGCAGCGGGTGAGACAGGAGAGGTCTGCTGTGCCATGTGGGTTAGCTCCCTGGCTGGGGATTGAACTTGTGCTGCAGTGGCTGTGGCTAGCTTGAAAGCACTGAGACTTAACCCCTGCGCCACTAGGGAGGCCCTCAATCACTATTAAGTGTAACAGCTAAGTAAGTCTTGCTCAGTCTGGCCTGCATGTGGTGTGTGCCTTCGCAACACTGCATTACACCAGCCTTGGTACACTTCTCACTGTCCACTCCCGAGCCCAAGGCATTGGTCAGCACCTCGTAGGCATGATCAGTGTTAGTGTGTTGGGTGTCCAATCTGTCAAGACTTTTGAGTTAGCACCATGACCAGGACACCCCCCTTAGCCAGCCTTTTTGGGGGAGACATGGGAATTGTAATGTGTGGTCCCTGCCCATAAGTAGCCTATAGTCTAGTAAAGGAGACCTTGAGTTCTTAGACTCCCTCCATATACAAGTATTTATTGGAAACCACACTAGCTATAAATATTACAGAGTGGAAGATAATTGCATGTCAGTGTGAGTGGGAAACTAGACATAGCACAGAAATAAGAAACGAGGGTTCCATGGCAATAGGGAAAGCTGTACACTGGCACTCAGATCAGAGAACCTGCATGGCTGTTGGGGAGAGAAGACTGAGATCAGGGGACATCAGCAGAGGTGGGAATCTGGTGGCAAAAAATGAACATACCATAGTCATGGGTCAGCACCCCCAAAATGAGTCAAGCAGACACCGTGTCTAGGGCTACTGGGAAATGAGCTTGGGAAGAAGCCAAGAGGTAGAAAGAAGTGAAATTGTGGAGAATCTTGACATGGGCTTGTCAAGACTTTGCTGGTTGTAGTAACTAGGAAAAATCCAGAAAAAGACTGTGCACAGGAGCGACCCCATAAAGTCACAAGGAATTATCAAAGCGCTTTTGGGTTGAGGAGCATGCCTGAGGGCACTGCAGCTCGGCTGACAGAGCCAGCCCCAGCCTAGGCTCATCACCAGCTCCGCCTGACCCTCAGATGAGCAGGAAAGACCAGACACCTAATCTTAGCTTCCCCAGGCAAGAGCCTTGTGCCCTGCCTTGAATGGGATGTTCCCTGCTCCTTCTTCTCCCACCCTACTTGACCTCTTAGGGTCTAAGCAGACACCCTCCGTGGGAGGAGGGTTGGCAGTTCCTTGGGCAGGTGAGTCAGTACCCTGGGCGTGGCCTCCTCCCAGGCTCCTCTTCACGGCTTACCTCAGCTGCGGAGGGAACACATCTTTTGCCTCAGGTTTTCCTTTCCCACTGTGCCCAAGGCAGTGTGGGCTTTCTTCCATCCTCCTCAGGCTCTCCCCCCTCCCCAATTTCTCTTGTCCCCTCTGAGGGACCGGGGTCTCCTTTAAGTACAGAACCCCCTTACTGCGGGGTTCTGGTTCCTTTCCCTACTCTTGTGAAACGCCCCAGTTCTGTGGGCAGCTGCCACGGCACCAACAAGTAGCTACAGGCTGCAGGCCCCAGTGCCCACTCCTGCCGTCAGCGCTCTGCAAGCCCTAGCCAGGAGGTCTGTTTGCCCGGCTGCTATGCCAGGCATACCTGCTCCTGACCCCACCCTCCCAGGCAGCTGCCCCAGAGCAGTGAGGCAAATCCCCCAAGTCCCTGATGAGCCTGAAGGTGGATTTGGGGCTCTCTCTCATCAGTCACCCCAACTAGCAGATGAAAAGAATATGCAGATTAGAGCAATGAGGAATTATGGGGGTGGGAAGGAGATTCAAGAGGACATAATAACTTCCTTGGGCAGAAATTTCAAGACTGGACAGACTGAGGAAGACCGGTCTTGCAGGGGACCCAAGAGGCAAAGTCTTCCAGCATTAGAGTGGATGAATGTTCCAATTCCATGTCTGAAAACGTGGACATGGGAATGGCCAGCAGGCGTCTCCTAGCTTCCTACTGTGACTGTTCACACAGTGGTGTTTCACCCTCTCTGCACCGGAATATCTCCCTCTGGATCATGGAATGTTGGGGGGGGGGTGTGCAGAATTGTGTTTAACTGTCTCTGCTCTGTCCTAGCGACATTCAGTGCTCAGGACAGCCGGTCAGCTCAGGAAGCTTTTATGATTCCAAATACAAACATACCCTTCATGGAGGCGGGAATGAAAAAGAAACCTTAGAAGACATTATATGGTCCAAACTTTTTGTTTTATAAATGAGAACAAAGGCCCAGAGAGTTGAAACAGTTTGCCCAGAGGACACAGCTTGTTCGGGAGAACCCAGAATCCTTAACCCCAGCCTACTCCGCCATCACCTCCTTTTCCCCCCACTCTCATACATTTGCACTTTCATAGAAACCCTCTCAACGAAAATCCAGATTTCCATCTCAGAGAGCTTGGAGTCTCCCGTGGCAGGAAAGGCCCTTGGAGGGAACACCAGTTCCCATCTTGTTCCCTTAGCACCTGGAGGGAGGCTTCCCCGAGGCGCTGCAGCCCAGCCCTCACTCACCTTCACCCTCCGTCTGCCCACAGTCATCCTCACCGACGAGGAGGTGCAGCGCAAGCGTGAGATGATCCTGAAACGGAAGGAGGAAGAGGCCTTGAAGGACAGCCTGCGGCCCAAGCTGTCGGAGGAGCAGCAGCGCATCATCGCCATCCTGCTGGAGGCTCACCACAAGACCTACGACCCCACCTACGCCGACTTCAGCCATTTCCGCGTATGTGCACCTGAGGGCTGGGAGGGTGCACCTGAGGGCTGGGAGGGTGAGCCGGACAACGAGGCCAGTGCAGCCACCGCAAAGGCAGTGGGATGGAGGGACCAGGCATCCTGGCCTGGAGCTGGGGAAGGGACAGAGGCCGGCCTGTCCTTTTGGCACTCGAGAGGCCTGTCAGGGCCCGGGTGGGAAGGTGGCCCTGAAATGGGCGCTCCTGATTCTCCACCTTTACCTTCCAGCCTCCTGTGCGCCTGGGGGAGGATGGAGGGAGCCACCCCGCAAAGCCATGCTCAAGTTACACGCCTAGCTTTTCTGGAGACTCATCCTCCTCCTGCTCAGACCACTACACGTCTCCAGGTAAGTGCTCCTCCCGGCAAGCCCAAGTGGAAGAGGAGCCCACTGCCGCCCGCACCTGTCCAGGCTGCAGACAATGGGTAGCACATTAGTTCTGCGTGATGCTCACGTCCCCAAACAAACTTTACCTTTTTTATTTTGACAATAGAGGGGTCACTACCCCAGGGCCTATGCTAGGAAGCAGGCCAAACCGGGGTTCTGACCCACAAGATCCTTCGAGCCAGACTTCTGTACCTGGCTCCCTCTCTGGGGTGACTGGTTCCTTTAAATGGTATTTTGAGTCTGGGGCCTTTGTGGTTTTTTGTTGTTTTTTTTTTTTCCAGTATTATTGAGATATAGTTAATATAAAACACTGTATCAGGTTAAGGTGTGACTGATAAATATTGCAAAATGGCAGTAAGTTTAGTTACTATACATCACCTTACATAATGACAATGATTTTTTTCCTTTGCAACAGAACTTGTTAAATCTAGTCTCTTAACACATTTCAGATAAACAAGAGAACATTTATCTATGAGTATCAGAGTCTTTGGAAGGTGAAATTTGGAGTGTAGGGAAAATGTGGGGTCCCATGGTACCCTAACTTGGTAAGCCCTGGGAGACCACCAAGGCCCTGAAGGACCTGTCACCTCCAGCATATCCTTGCTTTCCCTCTCCTGCCATCCTCTTCCCGCCTCACCCTCTGTTGCTCTGGCCATTCATCCCTTTACCTCTTTGCCAACACTTGCCCTCCACTTGGAACACACAGGAAGGCAGGGATGGGACAGCCTTCTCCCCTCTGGGGAACTATAACCCACGAATACATTTCCACCAGACTCACTGATGGTTCTGTGCCCAGATCCAGAACAGGTAAGAGGGTCCCGGTGCCAACTGCAGAGAAATGCAGTGGAGCCAGACATTGAGTCTGCCCAGCCAGGAGTGACAGGAGGGAGGTGGTCAGGAGCTAAGAGGTGCTGGGCCCTCTGAGTCCCTAGCCTTGTAGGAATCCCTCCCCTGTATGCGTTTCCTCTCTCCTGCTTCCTGCTCTTTTCACTTGCTGGCATGCTCATTTATATGAATGAGGGTCAATCTGCATGTTGTTTGCAGGTCTGTACTTCAGCTTTTAGAGTCATTCCATATTACTTAGGGGTTTTATTTTACTTAGAAAAGAAGCTTTACTTTATTTATTTACTTGCTTAGAAGAACTGGGGTGTGGGCCAGAGGTGAGGGGTGGGGAGTTGTTGAGAGGATTCACCAGAGACAGAGTGGGGAGCAGAACAGGCAGATTGACTGCAATACACTGCTGAGGGGAGCAACGGGCGAGACAGGAGAGCTCTGCTGTGCCATATATGGGTAGTTCCCTGGCTGGGGATCGAACTCAGGCCCTAGTGGTGATAGCATTGAGACTCAACCCCTAGGCCACCAGGGAAGTCCTTGGGAGTTTTAACACCCGAAGTATCAAATTAATTGACTTGAGGTGCTTCCCATCCCACTATTTATACTACAGTATATATCTTTTTTAATTCAAACTAGTTAACACTTACAATTTTTTAAAAATTTATACAAAAGTAATATATGTTCTAAATGTAGGCATTTAGAAAATGTAACAAATTATGTGTATGTGTGTGTATGTTGCATATATCATATATGTATATATATTTATGATCCTACTACCCAAAAGTAATCACCGTTAACACTGTGATATATCTCTTTCTCATCTTTTTTGTTAAACACATACTCACACAAATATTCAGAAATGGAATTGTATTATGGACAGTCTGGTAACTATTTTTTCTTTTCATAATAACAATATATAGTTGCATCATTTAATATGCATCTGGACTGTTGTTTTAAAAATACAATAACATTGTCTAAATCTCCTATCATTGGATATCTGGATTGCTTCCCAGTTTCCATTAAAGTTTGACAGTATGCTAGTGGCTAAATATTTATTCTTATACCAATTTTTTTCCTCATGATGAATTTATGGAAGTGGGATTACTGGTCAATGAATATACATAATTGTAGGGTTTTGGTCCCTCTCGTCAAGTAGCTGTCTTGATTACTTGCACAAATACATTCCTCCTTTAGTGTCCCACCACTGCATAAGGGTTGCCTAGTGCCCTACATCTTTACAAATACTGGAATCAACATTTAAATATATATTTTTTTGGTTTACAGGTAAAAAGTATAGATGCTCTTCTATTTGGCAGTTCTTTGATCATTGGTGAAGTTGAACATTTTTTTCTACAAGTTTATTTGTTCGAAATACATATTTTATTTGAGATCACTAAGAGCAGTAGTATATGGTCTGGAGGAAATCTCATTTCCTGGAGTTTCTCCAGTCTTTTATTTCACTCCCCACTGTGATGAAGGAAGAGCAAGGAGAATCCTATAAGGAAACCTGGACTGAAGGGTGACCTTCAGGGAGAGGGGTTCATGCAGGATTCCAGCTGACCCTGCACCAGAATGCAGGAGTCCTCACAGCGTCAAGCGAGAGGAATCCTGGTTCATGTATCCTTAAGTAGTTCCTTGTCTTCCCTCATACTCCCCAGACATGATGGAACCGACCAACTTCTCCAACCTGGATCTGAACGAAGAAGACTCAGATGATCCTTCTGTGACTCTGGACCTGTCCCAGCTCTCCATGTTGCCCCATCTAGCTGACCTGGTCAGCTACAGCATCCAAAAGGTCGTTGGCTTTGCCAAGATGATCCCAGGGTTCAGGTAAGAAGCTTCTGGCACAGAAGTCAGAGATCACTAATTTGCTGCTTCCCAAAAGAGAGACTCAGGCCCTTCCCCAGACCTCCTAAATCAGAATCCCTGGGGTAGGCCCAGGAATCTGTGTTTTAAGAAGTACAACCAATTCAACATTATAAGCCAGCATCGGGGAGTTTTCTGCCCCCCACACTTTCTGGATGACAGAATGGAATCCTAAAGAGATTCAGTGGTCATTCAGGATGATTTTCTAGTGCTGGAATGAGTGTGTAGGAGCCAGGTTTAGAACTCCAAGTTCACTGCTATGTCCACCCTTGCTGGCTTGGGTCTAATCCTCATGTTATCCCTTTAAATCAAATCTACGTTAATCTCCCTCACCCAATTCTGAAACCAGAATGAAGTGATAGAGAGGAGAAAAGTTTGGGCATGAAGACTTGTGAAAAATTTAGGAACTTTGAAGGGAGACAAGTTTACTGGCACATATGACCTGGGCACCCCTTATTCAAATTTCCATTTAAAAAAACACTTCCTAACAATACTAAGACCTTGTTGCCAAAGCAGATACATTTAAGAATGGAATAGAGATCCTTACTTACGGAATCATGTCTACAACTTTAATTCATTCATTCAAATGTCTTACTGTCTTGGTAATAACGTTATGAATACTGCTTACATTTAAATAGTCACACAGTATAAAAGTTCTTAAAGAACAGAGTATTGATGCTTTTAGCATCCATATAGTGGAAAGTAGTTACACCTAAATTCATATATATTTATATGCCATTCTTTCTAAAGGTCCATTTGGAACATGGCCATAAGATACAAATATAATGTGATTGAGAAAGATATAAATCAACATCAAGCACTATTATCATTTCAAATGGTACAGTCATTGCATTCATAGCAGCAGGCATGGAACGCTTCCTAGATGCTGGTGCTCGGGTTCAGTGCCAGAATCCTGAGGGCTGGAACATGATTTGGCATTGACCAGATCTTGATGGAAACTAATATGAGAAGCTGTGTATTGTTTTGTGACTGTCTCTGCTGTTTAGGGAAGCCATCAGTTACTGTTGAAATTACTGCGTTATCAGTTAGATGATGGTAATTCGCAGATCTAAACCCGGTACTTCCAGTTTGTTTCTGCCCTGAGACAGCCGGCAGTTTGTTTCATGCCTCTCACCAAGCCAAATACAAGGGGATCTCCCATACTTTTCCTGGAATTAATGTGAGAATTGAAAAGAGAAAAAGATCAAGCAGTGTTGAGACATTCTTCTTACATTCACATTTTGATTACAGCAAAAAAGGGGAAGGGTCACTCTGGCAATCAGGCAGGAACAAGCTACTGAGTGTCACCCACGAGCTCAGCATCATGCTGGGCCTGGGATTTACCCTCCAGAGCCTAAACTTGGAACTGACAACACATTCCACTTAGCACAAGTTCCAACTCCCTCCTCCACTCTTCATTACTGTTTGCAAACTTCTTATGTTCCAAAAAAATCTTGTTTTGTGTAAACAGCTAGAGAAAAAACACTAAAGTGCCAATGGATACACTGTAGCATCCAGATCTATCTCAGTTCCAGGGAGCAGGGGTCATCTACAGGGGGTTCACCCATCCTTGCCTGGTGGGAAATTAGACGAGAAGACCCGGGAGTCCCATCCAGATGCTAAGGTTTGATGACGGGGATTGCACACTTGGGAAAACTGTCCCAAAAGGAAAGTCATTTAGCCAGATTACCCAAGTGTGGCCCCATCTACTCTAACCTGAGCCCCTGTTTTTCTTCTCACCCTTGGCCGCTATCCCTTACACTTACCACATACACCCTGACACAAATAGGCTTACTCACACTTCACTTTCTCTCCCCTCAGGTGTGCTGAAGTCTATCCCCTTCCTTTCCCTTCATCCTCATTTTTGCCAGAATTTAGCCCAGCAGTGGTGGCCAATGTGATGTGTACATGAGCTGGCACTGGTGCTGCCCAGTTATTGATGCAAAATTGGTTCAGTAGATTCTGAACATCCTGAGATGGCTTCTCTCTTGAGCATGGCTTGAGAAACCCCAGGCAGAATGTGTTCCAATAACAGTGGAGGGGCCCTGGCAAAAGCGCTCATGGGGACACTGATATGGACGCTGTCTGTGGCCAAATGGAGGGAATGCTGAGCTTTGGCTAGAGCCAGAGTCCAGGCTCCAATGGGACCCACATGGGGCCAGCTCAACTGCTCCCTGGTTCCACCAGTTTCTGCACTTAGGGGTTCTGTTTTTCCAAGAAGTGGAAGAACAATGGTTCCATCCCTGGTGACTTTGATCTTGCTGCCTGTAGGCAGGTTGGAAGGTGTGGGGAAGGCAGGATGAGACAACTGTGGGGGCGAGGTGGAGGCGGGCTGAGACACCAGTGTGGGCATGGAATCATAGTGGGGTGGTACTGGGAGGGCTGTACGGGGTGTGAACTGCACTTTGGTGTGGCCTTGGCCCTGCTCCTGCCTCCTACCTCCCCTCCCTCACCCTCTTGGTTTGCTCCCCAAAAATCTTTCTCCCTCATCTCTGCAAAAGAAATGCATGGAGAAAGTGGTATTAGGAGCAGCACCTAAATATTCAGGACCAGTGAGGGTTATAAGAACCAAGGATGACAGGTCTCACTGCCAAGAGAGAGCCCGGACATCTGGGATTAGTACCTTCAACCTCACTATCATTTCCATCCCACAAACTCCTTCCTGGGTCAATGGCCTATATGCCCTTTCCTCAATGCTCAGTTGTTCATCTATCCTAAACAACTTTCTTATGTGACTCCTGGAATCCAGGAGTCAGTGTCTGATTGCCAAGATAGATTTGTAAACAGTTGCTGCTAAGAACTAAGAGCTCTAAATGAGACCTGCTAGTGATATCTGGGAATCCAGGAGAGGGGAGCTGTCTTCTGCCTAGGATAGTGGGAAATGCCAGTCAGCAATACATTTCCACAGCACATCACAGGTGCCCAGAAGCCATCACCTGTGTGAAAACTATAAGGCAGCTCCAGAAACAAAAGGACCTTGACTTTACAAGTGAATGTTATCAAACTTTTAAAAAAGATCTAATACCCACCTTGCTTTAAAATTGTTTTTAAAAATACAAGAAGGGGGAATACTCCTTAATATATTTTATGATGCCAACATTACCCTATTACCAAACCAGCACAAGGAAAGAAAACTATAGACCAATATCCCTGATGAGCAACAATGCAAAAATCCTCATTGATTACTCGCAAATCAAGTTCAGCAGTAAATCAGAGGGAATAGACACAGTGATGAAGTGGGATTTATTCCAGAGATATAAGGATTGCATATACACAAATCAACTGATGTAGTATATTATATCAACACATTTAAAGATAAAAATCATATATCAACAGAGGCAGAGAAAACATTTGGTAAGATTCAATACCTGTTTATGATAAAAGCTCTAAACAAAGTGGGAATAGAAGGACCTACTTCAATATAATAAAGGCCCATATACCAACAGCCACTATAATACTTAGTGTAAAACCTGAAAGCTTTCCCCTTCGAGTTAGGAACAAGACAAGGATGCCCATTGTCACCACTTCTGTTTAACTTAGTATTAGAGGTTTTGGCCAGAGCTCTCAGATAAACAAATAATCCAAGATGGAAAAGAAGAAATCTAACTATCATTATTCGCAGACAATATTTTATTATCTATAGAAAATCCTAAAGACTACACCAAAAAAAAAAAAAAAAAACAAAAAACAAGAAATGAATACAGCAAGGTGGCTGGTTACATAATACAGCAGTACAGAAATACATAATCTTTTTATATACAAATAATGAATGAAAGCAAAAAAAAATTTTTAATTATTACATTTATAATTATAATATTTATTTATAATATATTTATAATAATATCATAAACAATAAGCATATATTATTTATTATAGAATAATATATAATAATAAATATAGTACAACAATGCCAAAAGAATTAAATACTTTGGAATTAACTAACTCAGGAGGTAAAGGACCTATGCAACAAGAACTACAAGATGTTACTCGAGGACTTAGGGAGTAACTTAAGAAGATGAAGGATATCCCATGCTCATGGATGAAGAGGATCAAAATAATCAAAATGACTATCCTGCCCAAACTTATATATAAATTTAATGCCATCCCATCAAAATACCAGCAATCATTTTCAAAAAAAAATTGAACAAAAATATTGAAATGTATATGAAGCCACAAAAGATCTCAAATTACAAAGCAATCCTGAGGAAAAGGAGAGAAATGTAGGTATCACTTTACCTGACTTCAAACTTCACTGTAAAACAACAGTGCTAAGAACAATGTGGTATTGGCACAAAAATGGATACATGGATCAATGGAATAGAAATGAAAGTCCAGAAATAAATCCACTTACATACCAACACCATAAAATGGGGAAAGGGCTCTTTAATAAATGGTGCTGAGAAAATTGGCAAGTCACGTGTAAAAAAATGAAATTGGATCACTTGCTAATCCCATACAAAAAGATAAACTCCAAATGAAGTAAAGATTTAGATATAAGACCTGCAACCATAAACTGTATAGAAGAAAAAACATTGGGAATATGTTCCATGACATTAATGATAAAGATGTTTGTGGTGACCCAACCCTCAAGGCAAGGGAAATAAAAGCAGAAATAACCAATTGGGACTATTCAAATTAGAAAACTTTTACACAGCAAAAGAAAATGCAAGATAATTAAAAGGACACCCTATTGAATGGGAGAAAATATTCACACAATATGTAGCAGATTAATGGGTAATGTTTAATATATATAAAAAACTCACACAATTTAGCAATAATAAAACAACCCAATTAGTAAATGGGCACAAGATATGAAGAGACAGTTCACCAAAGAAGAAATTTAGAAGTCAAGAGACATGAAAAAAAGGTTCATCAATACTTCCAATCAGATAGATGCAGATTAAAACCATGATGAGATACCGTCTCTCACCCATGAGAATGGCATATATTAAAAAGACCTCCAACAACAAGTGCTGGTGAGGACGTGGAGAAAGAAGAGCCCTATTACATGATAGGGAGAATATAAATGGGTGCAAATATTTTATAAAGCAATCTAGATTTACCTTGAAAAGAGAAAAATGGAAATACTGTATGAGCTAGTAATCCCACTCTTGGGCATCTATCCAAAGACTATGAAACCATCAACACAAAGAGATACATGCTTTGCAATGTTCACAGAGCACTATTTACCATCACATCTAGAACACAGAAGCACCCTATCAACAAATGACTGAACCAAGAAGATGTAGTATTTTCATAAGGAAAGACGAATGCAGACATTAAAGAGAAGTGTGTGCAATTCAACAAGTCAGAAAAATAAAAGGAACTACTGTGCATTTACATAGCAGAAGATTAGATAAAGTGCTTGCAATAACTCATGGATATCAATAAACACCATGAGGGCTCTAAAGTTAAGAGGGAGAAGACAGGAGAAGGAACATGGGGATATAGGCATATAAGGCATGGTTGTGGGGAAAAGAATACTTGGCACGTCTAGAGAGCAAAACGCACCAGAGAGAGGGAGAGAGACAGAGTGGAGTTCGCGAAGAGGGATGTCTATGAGGAAAATATTAGCAATGACAGATTTCCTGATGTGATTTCCTTTGTGGAAATAGTTAGAAGAGGCTGCTGAACAGTGTGGGAAGAGGAAGCAATAAAAGAAGAAAATTAAGCTATGGAAAACATGGCAATTATTAACTTGATGATACATTTTTAAAAATCATTAAAGGGCCTCCCTGGTGGCATAAGGGGTAAAGTCTCAGCACTGTGAAGCTATCAGCAGCCACTGCAGCACGAGTTAGATGCCCGGCCAGGAAGCTACCCACATGGCACAGCAGACCTCTCCTGTCTCACCTGCTGCTCCCCTCAGCAGTGTATTCAGTCCACCCGCCTGTTCTGCTCCCCACTCTTTCTCTGGGGAATTCTCTCACTACCCTCTGCCCCTGCACCTCTGACCTACACCCCAGCTCTTGTATGCATAAATAAATAAAATCAGTCTTTAAAAATAAATAAATAAATATCATTATAACTACATAAATATGAGACAGGGCCCAGGGAGAGGCACAGCACCCATGCTGGTTCAGGAATAAGTCCCCTTTATATCCAGCTCTACTTCCTCCCCCATTACCCCCTATTCTGACTGTAACTGCATGTAGAAGGTCCCTGTATTTCCAGGCTGGGGGTGGTAATTGAGGTCTTTCCAGGTTTGTCTTCATAGTAGTAGCGTGTCTGACACACTAGGCAGTGGCCCCCCCTGAAATCTCTGGCCCTCCACTAATGGGGATGTTTGCACACTCTTATACCCATTTTGAGTTTGGTGTTGAACAAAAGGTTATGTGCAAAGATGTCCTTCCAGAATTACTTAAAATAACAAAAACTAAAAACAAACTGTTCAAAAATGGTTGGATGAAAGACTGATCAAATAACTCATAGTATGTTGATATAATGCAGAAAGTGGGACAGAATTAGTACAAACTCAAATATGCTTTAGAAGAGATATTTGTACAGGGGAAAAAATAGGAAGGAAACACATCAAATGTAAGCTGTAATTATGAGCAACTTTCAGTTGCCTTAATTTTTGGCTTGTATTTTCAAAAGATTTAGTAATAAACAAGTTTTACTCAGGTAATAAATTAAGACTAAATGATGACAGGGTAGTTTTATTTTTAAAATGTGAATTGATGATACAAAAAAATAAAATAAAATACTTGGCAATAAACCTAACAAAAGAGGTGAAGGACCTGTACAAAGAAAATTATAAAACACTGTTAAAAGAAATAGAAGACACAAAGAAATGGAAAGACATCTCCTGCCCATGGATCGGAAGAATTAACATTATGAAAATGACCATCCTACCAAAAGCAATATACAGATTCAATGCTATTCCAATAAAAATCTCAATGACATTCCTCAAAGAAATAGAACAAATATTGATGAAATTCATATGAAACCATGAAAAACTGTGAATAGCCAAAGCCGTACTGATGAAAACAAAGGAGAGAGGAGGTATCACACTTCCAAACTTCAAGCTATACTATAAAGCAATAATAATTAAAACAGTTTGGTATTGGAACAAAAACAGACACACAGACCAATGGAACCAAATAGAGAGCCCAGAAATAAAGCCACACGTATATGTACAACTAATCTTTGACAAAGGAGCAAAGAATATGCAATGGAACATGGACAGTTTGTTCAATAAATGGTGCTGGGAAAACTGGACCTCCACATGCAAGAAAATGAAACTAGACCACTACCTCTCACCATGCACAAAAGTCAACTCAAAATGGATAAAAGAACTGGACATAAGACCTGAAACCATAAAATATATTGAAGAAAATATAGGTTAAACTCTTCAAGACATACATCTCAGAAATATCTTTAAAGACTCATCACCCAGGGCCTCCCCTGGTGGCGCAGTGGTTGAGCGCTGGGCTGTGAGGCTGACCGCAGCTTCTGCAGCGCTGGTTCTCTCCCCAGCTGCCGGCGAGGATCCCACCAAAAAAAAAAAAAAAAAAGACTCATCACCCAAAGCAAAGAAAGTCAAGGAAAAGATAAACACCTGTGATTACATCAAGCTGAAAATCTTCTGTACAGCAAAAGAGACATTAACCAAAACAAAGAGACACCCCACAGATTGGGAAAAAAATTTGCAATCCATACAACTGATAAGGGACTGATCACAAAGATATACAAAGAACTCACACGACTCAACAAAAACAAACTAAACAATCCAGTCAAGAAATGGGCAGAAGAACTTAAAAGACATTTCTCCAAAGAGGAAATGCAAATGGCCAACAGGCATATGAAAAAATGTTCAACATCCCTTATCATCAGGGAAATGCAAATCAAAACCACACTGAGATACCACCTTACACCAGTAAGAATGGCATATATTAAAAAAACTAGCAGCAACAAAGGTTGGTGAGGATGTGGTGAAAAAGGAACTCTCCCACATTGCTGGTGGAAATGCAAACTGGTCCAACCACTATGGAAAGCTGTATGGAGGTTCCTCAGTCTACTAAAAATGGAGTTACCATATGACCTATCAATTCCACTCCTAGGGATCTACCCAAAGGACACAAAAACATTGATTCGAAAGAACACCTGTACCCCTATGTTTATTGCAGCACTATTTACAATAGGTAATACCTGGAAACAACCCAAATGCCAAAAAATAGATGACTGGATCAAGATGTGGTATATATACACAATGGAGTATTATTCAGCAATCCAAAAGATAAACTCATGCCATTTGCAGCAATGTGGATGGAGCTAGAAGGAATTATGCTCAGTGAAATAAGCCAGAAGGAAAAAGAAAAATAGTGGTTTCACTTATAGCAGGAATATAGGGGAACCCATCAGTGTAAAAAAAAAAAAAATAACAATACAAAACACAACAAAGCAAAAACAGACAATTATAAATCAGAGACATCCTGCAGGGGAGGAGGAGGGAGAGGGATCAGAGGGAGGGAGGGAGGAGCACAGGGGACTGAGGTGATGGTGCACAGGTGCATTGGGGAAGGAAATTCTATGGGAACTAAACCTGAGGGGGTAGGGGGAAGCAAATATTGTTTAATGAACAATGATGTAAAAAATATATAATAAAAAAATTTTAGGGCCTCCCCGGTGGCGCAGTGGTTGAGCGCTGGGTTGCGAAGCTGCCCGCAGCCTCTGCAGCGCCGGTTCGATCCCCGGCTGCTCCCCAGCCACTGGAGGAGGGTCCCACATGACGCGCAGACCTCTCCTGCCGCCCGCTGCTCCCCTCAGCAGTGTGCTTCGGTCCTTCTGCCTGCTCTGCTCCCCACTCTGGCTCTGGTGGGTTCTCTCACCCTCCCGCGCTTCTGACTGTACCCAGTGCATGTATAAATAAATAAATAAATCTTTAAAAAAAAAAAATTTAAATAAAATGTGAATTGAGCATCTAGAGCAAAGTGACAAGGATGAGGAGTCATCTAGACATCATGTCACTAGGGCTGTCCATCCCGGGGAAGGCACTTGGCGGATATGGTACCATTCTTTAAATGGTTAAAGGGATTTCCCACGGCGAATGCAGAAATCTGGTTGTGTGTTCTTTGACAGGACAGAGCTACAAGCAATGGATGAGAGTACACATGTCCGTTGTAGCTCCATAGAAGAAGCTACTAGCCTAAGAGCTAGCAGCTGTGGCTGAATCCAAAGGCTGTGAGCCCCCTGGCACTAGGGGAACACTGATTCTGTGAGAGTCGTTTGTTAGAAATGCTGGAGAGGAAATAGACACAGCCTTCCCAATCTAGCATCCCTGTTTTGTTTTTCAGTGCAAACCCTTGCCATCCTACTTATGCAAGCCTTTCATTCCCCATCATCACCACCTGTTGATACATAATTCAATTCTGTTATTATCTAATTCCCAGATTTTTACATAGCAAAGTATAGCTGCTGGGGCCTCCCGGTAGCACAGGGGTTAAAGACAGCACTATTATCAAGCTATCGCCTGCCTGTCATTGCAGCATGAGTTTGATTCCCCAGCCAAGGAGGTGACCCACATGGCGCAGCAGACCTCTCCTGTCTCACCAGCTGCTCCCCTCAGCAGTGTACTTCAGTAGATCTGCCTATTCTGCTCCCCACTCTGTCTCTGGTGAATCCTCTCACCCCCCCTCCCCCACACCTCTGGCCTACACCCCAGCTCTTGTATGCATAAATAAATAAATAAATATTTAAAAAAAGAACGGGTATAGCCATGGAGAGAGTGGCAGATGCCCAGGAGAAAGTATAGAGTCTGGAAGACAAAGAGAGGAAAAAGCAAAAGCAAGTTAATCTGTAGGCGCGGCCATGTCCTTGTCATTTTTCAGAAAAGCCCAGTTCATGACTCCAAGTAGTGCACCTAGTCACTGGCCTCTTGACTCATCAACTCATATTTATTGGACCTCTCATTGTGCTCAGGGCTCAGTGATCAATGTGTGGGCAACACTAAGGTAATTAAGAGGTGGTGCTTGTCATCATGCAGCTTCCAGTCAGCTTCCAGTTGAGCAAAAATGTGAGCGCAAGCCATTTCAGAGAGTCATGAGGAAGTGGCTCTAATTCTGCAGAAAAGAATTAGAGGATGGGGGCCTCCAAGGGAAACCTTATTAGATTTAAGGATGATGAAATGGAACAGAAGGGCATTGTTGGTTGCAGTGCAACATGCTCAAAGGCACGGTGGCCTGAGCATGGACAGCCTCTGAATGCAGAATGGTCTGGTGTTACTAGAATGGAAGTTTTATTTATTTTTTTTTTTAGATTTTTTTTTTTAATAGAGGCATGTTTTATTTATTTGTTTGTTTGTTTTGTTTATACATGCATTGGGTACAGTCAGAAGAGCGGGAGGGTGAGAGAATTCACCAGAGCCAGAGCGGGGAGCAGAGCAGGCAGAAGGACCGAAGTACACTGCTGAGGGGAGCAGCGGGCGGCAGGAGAGGTCTGCGCACCATGTGGGACCCTCCTCTGGTGGCCGGGGAGCAGCTGGGGATCGAACCAACGCCGCAGAGGCCGCGGGCAGCTTCGCAACCCAGCGCTCAACCGCTGCGCCACCGGGGAGGCCCTAGAATGGAAGTTTGACAGAGTTTGCAGTAGGAAAGGAGGCTGGTAAGGCAGGCTTGAGTCAGTTCAATCTTTATCCTGGGATGATTGAGTCAGTGAACACAGAGTGACATTTCCCTGCAATAGCAGTTAGGATGAATCAGACACCAGAGAGACTTAACTCCGGGATTCCATAGGAGACCATTGAAAACAGCCCTGGTAAGAGTGGGAATGAGTTCGAGGGCTCAAGAGATGGCCTACAGATAGAGCTGGCTGAGCTTTACTACCAGTAAGGACCAGAGTACAGGAGGAGGGGGATGAGAAGATGTGAAGATGACTTTGTTATGCCTTTTGTAGAGCATCATATTCATTTTAATACTTCCTCAGCCTCTGTCCTCCTAGGTTCTGGCTGGTTAAGCCCAGAGTTAAGCAAGTCACTGGGTTTTCCTTGTCTTTGCAGCCAAACGACTTCACTTGTCATGTTAGTGCATGATCACAATCTTGCGTGATGGAAAAGATAATAATCTTATCCTTCCCTATCAGTCCTAAGTTCTCTGATGAACCCAGGACACCTTCTGGTCACCTGACAGGTATTAGCCTGTTAAAACACGACACTGATTTGCTGACTTGAAGGTCTTCACCAACAACCTTGCTCCCACCTTCCTCTACAGAGACCTCACCTCTGAGGACCAGATCGTGCTGCTCAAGTCAAGTGCCATTGAGGTCATCATGTTGCGCTCCAACCAGTCTTTCACCATGGATGATATGTCCTGGACCTGCGGCAGCCAAGATTACAAGTACAATGTCAATGATGTGACCAAAGGTGTGTCTGAACTCTGCCTCCATTCTTTCCATCTCTTAGGCTCCGGTCCCCCACTTCCTGATCTAGCACATCAGAGGGGGTTTAAGCAGCAACAAGAAAAGAAGGGGGATGGTCAGGCCCACTGAGACATGGAAGGGAGGTGGGGGGGAGTGTGTGACTCCTACATTCCACTCAAGGCTTCTGATTATTCTCTCTCACAGCTGGACATAGTCTGGAGTTGATTGAGCCGCTTATCAAGTTCCAGGTGGGACTGAAGAAGCTGAACTTGCATGAAGAGGAGCACGTCCTGCTCATGGCCATTTGCATTGTCTCCCCAGGTAGGGGCCTGGCAGAAATTCAGGATCTGGGCTGTGAGAGTGTGAGGGAGGAAGCCCAGGTAAGGCCCAAGGGGAAGTTTGGAAGAAGAGACAGACAGGAAATACCCACTTTGTGGGCTTGCCCATATGGAGTGTATGTGATGAGAGATCCCTTACTTCCCTTGGCCTGTCCCTTGAGGGACCACAGGTGAGTCATAAGGAGGACTCCAAGGAACCAGGTAGATGGGGTTTCTCAAGTTGCAGGCAGATCTGGACTGGACTTTCCTGTGGTTCCCTGAGTGCAGGAATAAAACCCTGGGCCCTGATGGATGGTTCTGCCCAGGCAGTTTATCTGATTGGGTTTGAAGGCCACTGCTGTGACCTGTGAGCTTTTCTGCCTATTTAGGGTGGGGAGAGAAAGAGAAAGCTTGAGGAGTAGGTGTTGTGACCCCAGGGATGTTATACTGGTGATGAGGCCTAAAGTGGGTAGCTCTGCCTTGACTTGAACAGTGTTCAGAGAACAAGGACACTATTTCAGACCAAGGATGCTCTCCTGGGCTGGGCCCAAGGAAGGACATGGGCTTCCCTCCCCCCTGCTCATCTAGAGTCACTCATTCGTTCAATAGCAACTTAGTACTGGGCCGTAGGTTCAGGGATTCAGCAACAAACAGGACACTCTTTCATGAAACATAGGAGATACTAAACAAATACTATTTTTTAACCATAATATATGAAAATGGTTTTTATTTCTAATTAGTTCCCATACAGTTTACAAATACACTTTTACTCTAATAATATGACTTTGCAACTAGCAAAGCAGTTGATCTAACACCCATAAACGTAGGTGGGGAGATGATGAACATTCACTAATATTTCTCTACATAAACTAATCTTGTAATGTTTACAAGAAAATAATTATAAATAAACTACATAATATATGGACAAAAGGCAATTAAGTAAATCTCTTGAAATACTAAATGTACAACAAACAGTGCCTATTATCAACATTTGTATGAGTCACATCAAAATGATGACATCCTAAAATGCATCCCTTTCAGAGGACAAATTGATTAATAAAACATTGCATGTCTTTTAATATTCTGGTATCCACAGCATATATTGCAGGATAAACAAATACTATTTAATGACTAATTCCTGATGTGATGAGAGTCTTAAAAATAAAGAAGTATGTGCCACTACGGCAGAATATAATAGAAGAGAACTGATACTGTCTGGGGCATGGAGGTAGGGGGTTATCAGGAATGGGCTTGAGGAAGGTCTTTCAAGATGTTACCTGAAAGATCACTAAGACTCAGGCGAAGATAAGCGGGGGTGAGAATTGTATGGGGAATATAACCAAAATGAAAATGCATACATTGTGCAAAAATGAAAAATGATGTAAGAATTATATAATATAAAATATAAAAATATATATATAAAAAAAAAAACAGCTGAGTTCCAGGCAGAGAGGTCACAGATGGGAGGCCTGGAGGTCAGAAAACAAGACAAATCAGGATCCTGATGGAAAGACAGAGCAGAGCAAAGGAGAGAGGGAGAGGGGTGAGGTGGAGGCCTGGGACTTGATCCTAAATGCAATGGGAAGTAGCTGGTTTTAGGGAAGACTGTGGTGTCACAGCTCAGCTATCATACAGGGGTGACCTGGGAGGGGCTGAAGTTGGGTGTTGATTGTAAAGCAAGCAACCTGACTCAGAGTTGCTGTTTCCCGTCATCCCCCTCCGCGTGCTGCAGACCGCCCTGGAGTGCAGGACGCTGCGCTGATAGAGGCCATCCAGGACCGCCTGTCCAACACACTGCAGACCTATATTCGCTGCCGCCACCCGCCTCCTGGCAGCCACCTGCTGTATGCCAAGATGATCCAGAAGCTGGCCGACTTGCGAAGCCTCAATGAGGAGCACTCCAAGCAGTACCGCAGTTTGGCCTTCCAGCCTGAGAGCAGCATGAAGCTCACGCCCCTTGTTCTTGAGGTGTTTGGCAATGAGATCTCCTGACTAAGGCAGCCCTCAGTGGCACATGGGTGGGACTGCTCCTCTGGGGCTGCATACCCCAGCCTGGGGCTGGCAGCTGCCCAACCCCTTCCCACCCCCTCTGGAGTTCAGCCCCTCCCCTCTCACCTCCTCTCTCCACCTTGCCCACGCTCTCTTCAGCCCAACCTAATACTAAGTCCCCCTTTCTTGAAGACCACAGGCTGCCCCCAGTCCCTCAAGACCTCAGTCGTGAGGTGCTGTTGTCAATTTGACAAACTCCAGTGGGGACAGAGGACAGAGGCTGAAGGTGGGGCTTTGCCCAGGGATGCCCCCACCACTACAGAAGTGGCTGCTGGCTGGTGTTGAGGGAACAAGTAGGCAGGAGAAATGCACCCAATCCTCAGGGACAGAGATAAACGTACCTCCCCCTACTCCAGGTGACATGCCCAAAGCCTGGTGGGGACCTTCCTGCCCCTGCCCCTAACCCTACCTGTGACATGTAACTGGCCTGCAACCCAGCCCATTCTCCAGCAGTCTGTGCTGTCCTGTCCACAGCCAGAGTGCTAACCAAGGGCTCCTCCCTCTGAGAGGCCTCCCACCACTGGCCTGTCTAGGACATTCACTGCCAAAGATGACCAAAACCAGGTGACTAAGTCACAATTCCTCCCTCGCCCACCTCTGCTGGCCCAAGGGCACTTGTTGAACTTCTTGTCTGCCTGTATCCCATTGTCAGGGTAACATTCTCCTTGGAGGTAGCTGCGTGAGGTGGGCTTTCTCCCCAAGGCTGGGGCCACTTACCTAGAACTTACCTGCTGAAAGACCCAAGAAGGGAAAAGAGCAGGGCCCTGACAGTGCATGGCAGCCAAACCCAGTCTCCCAGAAGAGTACTGGATGGTGGCCACAGCTGTCCCTGTCCCCGAGCCCATGGCCCCTCAGCTTGGACCTAAGGTGTTACTGGAAGTGGGGGTCTCCTTTCAGGGATCCACATAGCAGGGCCAAGTTGCCCCAGGTTGCAGAGAAGCCTGGGCTCTGCGCAGTCTCCTGCTGCCGGTACCTTACCTCCCAGCCCAGAGAGAGAGGATCCCCCAGCCCCAGACTCTCATGCAGCAGCTGCAAGAGCTGGTGGTGCCTCATCTTAAGATGGTCAAAATGGTCCCTCTCTACCAACCAACCCACAGGCCGGAGAAGCAGTGTCTGCTCTGTTCCCCTGTGGGGCAACATCTTCTCACCTGTCTCACCTGCCCAGGTATAGTTCCAAGACTGCCATTCTCCAGGGAGAGCCAGGAGCAACACCTCAGGGGGTGGGGGGTAGGGGGGAGGTTGATTTGGTGGCTTGTTAGAGAGTATTTAAAGGGTGGAGTCCTATGGAGCTGGTTTTCCTCTTTTTCTCACTCCACCAACCCAAAGTCAGAAGGGGCCTGTGAGGCAGGGCCCAAGGGGAGGGCACATAATT
The DNA here is from genome assembly GCF_014898055.3 of Talpa occidentalis. Lineage (NCBI taxonomy): Eukaryota > Metazoa > Chordata > Mammalia > Eulipotyphla > Talpidae > Talpa > Talpa occidentalis. The sequence continues at coordinate 47,888,000 of NW_023601653.1, forward strand.
TAAATTCAGCATTCTCCCTGGTAGCCAGATCAGGCAGAAGATGGGAACTCTCTGTCCATTTACTCCAGGTTGGGGTTCCTTGGGAGAGTAAGCCATAGGTGTGGTGGGAGCCCCTGGATGAAGGTGTTCCTGGAAGTCAGAGAGGGTCCTTCAGATCATGGTCTGAGTTTGGGGAACACAGCCTCATTTGATATCTCAAAGCGGGGGGGGGGTGTTAACATGAGTAATAAGGCCCCCTCTACCTGCATCTGTTCCTTGAAAACTCTGAGAACAACCAACTCACCACTGCTAGAGGCATCAGTGCCTACCTGCCCAGCACTTCCTAGGCAGACAGCCATCTGACAGCCATGGTCCTGCAGAATCCCATTCTCATGGCTGAATCTTTCATTTATTAGATATGAGTTGTTTTCAGAATCAGACTTCATTTTGTACCGCATTTCAATATAGCAGCTAGTAGTTGCCACTGGTTAAAGATATATTTATGGAGGAAAAACTTACATTGTGAAAATTCTATACATTAATTGTTATATTGTAAATTAGAGAGCCACCTTGATATTTAATTTTGACTATATACGACACATTTAATTTTGGCTATATACAACACATTAGTCCAGCTTGCTATTCAGTGAGAGAAAACTAGTTCAACTCCCTTGTTAAAGAAAATAGACTCAGAGGAGGGTGTGACTCACCCAAGCTCATATAACTGGTTAGAAGTATTGCCAGGAACTGGACCCAAACTTTGGCCTGATGGTCCCGAGCTCTTTCCACTACACCACGCTTTAGTTTAGAGCCCATATCACACACACACACGCACACACACACACCCCAGTGACTGATCTAGTCCCTTGGGGAAGTCCTGGACTTTAGACAGAGCAAGTATAGACCCCCAATTCCTTTCTTCCTTCCCTGAGAGTCACCCTGCTGCTGACCCATTAGGAAGAGGACAAGGGACACCTCAGCCTGGGTCTCAATGTGAATCAGAACCCCCACCCCCAGTGTGGCCCTGGCCAGGTGGGATCTCTGCCTCAGCCCTGTATGATGCTGTTGCCTTATCAATAAAGTGCATTTATCTTTGTAATGTCTCCACCTTCCTTGCTCTCCTTTTGCCTTCTCAAGGGAACCCAACTGGCCACACTGGTAACATTAGTGCCTCAGCACTGGCATCTACCACAACGCAGCCCTCTCCCAAAGGAAAGTCTAGGAGCTGGAAGGAAAAGAGGAAAGGGAAAGTGAGGTTTCATGAGGCTGAACCGGGAGAAAATGTTATTATCTATTCTGTTTTAGAATGAGAGAATGTGAGGGTGGATAATTATTTGTTTAAAACTTTTAAAGTATACTATTGGAAAACCAGGAAAGTGTGAACCAAAATGCCAAATAAACAAGATTTCCAGAGATAGGAAAATTGTATTACTAGCTAGCTGGAAGCAAGCTGGAGGATCCAACTGAGGCCAACAGAGAAAGTTGGCATGTAAGGCAGATTTGATGAAAGCTGGGAATAGAACAGAAAAGAAAAAAAAATGACTTTATAGAGTGCCTCCTAAATGATTTCCAAAGACAGAAAAAGTTTGCCAGAAATTTGTCAAATAAGCCAATGAAGAAAGCTTTGCTTAGAGTAATAAAAATGTTTGATAGTTACATAGCATTTACTTTGGGCCAAGTACTGCTGCAAATAAATGCTTTATGCAAACCAGCTTGCTGCATCCTCTTAAGAACTACAGGGGAGATTACCCCCTTCTATTACCCCCATGTGATAGAAGAGATAATTTGCCCAAAGCCACACTATTGATAAGTAATAGAGATGGGATTTTAACTGTGGCAGCTGGCTCCGGAAGTCATTAATGAACTGATAGACTACACTGCTTCCTGCTAATTTAAGGGACATGACAAATGATAGTATTACCAGCTATTTACTAAATGATAGTATTACCAGCTCTTTACTAAAAAGAATGTGAGGAAGGTTCCATTCCTAACAAAAAGACTTCCAGTCTAGAATCCTCTACCCAGCTTGATAAACACTCAAGACAGAAGGAAGGGTAATGAGATTCACTAAAGCAAAAACTGGAAAAAAAAAATTAAAAATTAAAAAAAAATTAATTAATGAAAGAAATTCTAAGAGATAGAACAGAAAGTAACAGAACAATAGACTATCAAAGCAGCAGACACCTGAATTACTTAACCTGAAGAAGAAGGGAAAAAGTAACAAATTTATGGCCTATCAGAATGAATAAAAGACCAAACCATCCAATGGTTAACACAAATAACCCATCATATGCTAACTTCAGTAGAACCCTCAAACAAAAAAATTAACAGAAGTAATACATAAGATAACAAATAGGGAGTTTAAGCAAAAAATAAAATTAAAAATAAAAATACAAGGGCCTCCCTGGTGGTGTACGGGGTTAAGATGCAACCTATGAAGCTCACCGTAGCCACTGCAGCATGAGTTCAATCCCCAGTCAGGGAGCTACCCACATGGCACAGCAGACCTCTCCTGACTGGCCCACTGCTCCCCTCAGCAATGTATTTCAGTCGATCTGCTTGTTCTGTTCCCCACTCTGTCTCTGGTGAATCCTCTCAACCCCCACAACTCTGGCCTGTACCCCAGTTCTTGTATGTATAAATAAATAAATTTTTAAAAAATAATAAATAAAAATAAAAAATTTAAGACAAACAAAAAGCAAAAACAAAAACATAATAAAATGGTAAAGAGCATTTATGTCTCAATAATCACCATAAACATAAATGACCTGAATTCACCAGTCAAAAGATATAGCGTGGTTGACTGAATTTTTCAAAACAAAGTCCAATTTTCTGCTGATAACAAAAAACTTACCAACAAAGAAAAATATACACTTAGAGTTAAAGACTGGAAGACAGTTATACAAGCAAATGGAAATTTAAAAAAAAATCAGGAACAGCTATACCTATAACTGATAAAATAGACTTCCAATTAAGAAAGGTAATAGAGATGGACATTATGTTATGATTAACAGTCAAATACAACAAGAAGAAAAACACTATAAATATGTGTGCGCCTAATGATGGACCGTCAAGATATATAGGACAATAACAGAATTTAAGGGAGATATTGACAACACAATAACACTAGGTGACTTTACTACTCCACTTACAACAATGGACAGATCAACAAGACAAGAATAAATAAGGAAACAATATCCTTAAATGAGGAGTTAGACCAAATATGTCTAACAGACATCTACAGAACACTCCACCCAAAAACCATTGCATACACGTTTGTTTTCAAGTGCACATGGAACATTTTCAAGAATAGACCATATCCTGGGATATAAGTCAATTGTCAAAAACTCTAAAGATTGAAGTTATGCCTATTATTCTCTCTGATCACAATCCCATAAAGTTAGCAATAAACTAGAAAGAGGAAAAATTATGGGCTTCCCCAGTGGCGCAGCGGTTGAGCGCCAGGTTGCGAAGCTGCCTGCAGCCTCTGCAGCGCCGGTTCGATCCCCGGCTGCTCCCCGGCCTCCGGAGGAGGGTCCCACAAGGCGTGCAGACCTTTCCTGCCGCCTGCTGCTCCCCTCAGCAGTGTACTTCGGTCCTTCTGCCTGCTCTGCTCCCCGCTCTGGCTCTGGTGAATTCTCTCACCCTCCCGTGCTTCCTACTGTACCCAGTGCTTGTATAAATAAATAAACATAAATCTAAAAATAAATAAATAAATAGATAGATAGATAGATAGATAAATAAATAAATAATGCAAGAAGAAATGCTCCCTGATACATGTTTACAAAGCCAACATTACCCTAATGCCAAAACCAGACAAAGAGAGCACAAGGAAAGAAAATTATAGGTCAATATATTCCTAATGAACATCAATGAAAATACCTTCAACAAAACACTAGCAAATCAAGTGCAGCAATATATCCCCCTGATTAAGTGGGATTTATTCCAGATATAAGGATTGTATATATACAAATCAATTGATGTAATATATCAACAAGTATAAATATCAAAAATCACATCATAATACTAATAGATGAAGAGAAAGCATTTGGTAAGATTCACCATCCACTTATGATAAATACCTAAAACAAAAAGGAGAACCTACCTCAATATAATAAAGGCCATATACCACAAACCAACAGCCACTACAATACTTAACGGTGAAAATCTGAAAGCTTTCCCCTTAGGGTCAGGAACAAGACAAGGATGACCATTGTCACCATTTCTGCTTAATTTAGTATTATAGTTTTTGGTCAGAGCTCTCAGACAAACACAGGAAATAAAGCAAATCCAAGTTAGAAAAGAAATTTAACTATTATTATTCACAGACAATATGATATTATCTATAGAAAATCCTAAAGACTCCATCAAAAAAAGAAATGCGATGAATACAGCAAGGTGGCAAAATACAGTAGTACAGAAATACATAATCTTTTATATACAAGCAATAAATGAGAGCAAGGAAATCAAGAAAATGACTACATTTATAATTATAATATTTATTTATAATAATATATAATAATGGGGCCTCTCTGGGGGCCCAAGGGGTTAAGACGCAGCACTATGAAGCTATCTGCAGCCACTGCAGCATGAGTTCAATCCCCAGCCAGGGAGGTAACACACATGGTGCAGCAGACCTTTCCTGACTCACCTGCTGCTCCCCTCAGCAGTGTATTTCAGTCAGTCTGCCTGTTCTGTTCCCCACTCTGTCTCTGGTGAATCCCCTCAAGAACTGTGCCCCAGTTCTTGTATGCATAAATAAATAAATCCTTTTAAAAATGTTAATAATATATAATAATGCCAAAAGAATTAAAAATATTGGAACCGATGTATAGGTAAAGGACCCATACAATGAGAACTACAAGATGTCCCTAAAATCATATATATATTTAATATCATCCCATCAAAATACCAGCAAAAATTTTCAGAAAAAAGGAAACAAAAAATTGAACAAAAAATAGTGAAATTTATGTGAAACCACAAAAGGCCTCAAATTGCAAAAGCAACACTAAGGAAATAAGGGAGAGAAATGAGGGTATCACCCTTACCTGTCTTCAAACTTCACTATAAAACAACAGTGCTAAGAACAATATGGTATTGGCACAAAAATAAATATATGGATCAATGGAATAGAATTGAAAGTCCAGAAATAAATCCACTTACATACCAGCACCTAATCTATGCTAAAGCAGTTGCAACCACAGAATGGGGAAATGGCTCTTTCATAAATGGTGCTGGGAAAATTGGCAAGTGACACATGAAAAACAAAATTGGATCATTTACTAATCCTGTACACAAAAATGGAGTAAACATTTAGATGTGACACCTGCAACAATAAAATACATAAAGGAAAACATTGGTGACTGTACCATGATATCAAAGATAAGGATATTTTTGATGACTAGGCCATTATGGTAAGGGAATTAAAAACAAAAATAAGCAAGTGGGATTGCCTCAAGTTTAAAAATTTCCATACAACAAAAGAAAATACAAGATGATTAAAAGACACCCTATTGAGGGGCCTCTCTGGTGGCTCAAGGGGTTAAGATGCAGCACTGTTAAACCACTGCAGCACAAGTTCAATCCCTGGCCAGGGGGGTGACACAAGAGGTGCAGCGGACCTCTCCTGACTTGCCTGCAGCTCCCCTCAGCAGTGTATTTCAGTAGATCTGCCTGTTCTGTTCCCCACTCTGTTTCTGGTGAGTCCTCTCACCCCCTGCACCCCTGGCCTGTACCCCAGTTCTTGTAAGCATAAATAAAAAAAAAGACACTCTATTTGGTGGGAGAAAATATTCACACAAAATATAACTGATAAAGGAATTATGTCAAAGACATGTAAAAAAGCCATACAATCCAAAAATTAAAAATTCAGAATCCACTGAATAAATGGGATGCAGATATGAAGAGTCAATTCACCAAAGTGGATATTCAGAAGGTCAAAAGACATGAAAAAATGTTCACCATTGCTTCTGATAAGAGAGATGAAGTTTCAAACCACAATGAGACATCACCTCACAGCTACAAGAACGGCACATATTAAAAAAAAAGACCTTCAACAGCAAGTGTGGAGAGGATGTGGCGAAAGAGGAACCCTCTTACACTGTTGGAGGGTCTAAATACGTGCAGCCATTATGGAAAGTGATCTGGGTTTCCCTTCAAAAACTAAAAAGAGAACTACCATCTGATCCACCATCCTACTCTCTGGCATCTATCCAAAGAATGTGAAACTGTCAGCACAAAGAGATACCTGTCTACAATGTTCACACCAGCATTATTTACAGTATCTGGGGCCTCCCCTGGTGGCCCAGCGGTTGAGCGCTGGGCTGTGAAGCTGCTGCAGGTAGGCTCTGCAGTGCAAGTTCCATCTCCGGCCACCGGCAAGGGTCCCACATGGCGCTACAGACCTCTCCTGCCGCGCCCACTGCTCCCCTCAGCAATGTATTTCGTCATTCTGCCTGTTCTGTTCTCCCTCCCTCCCCCCGCCACCCCCGCCCCGCTCTGGTGAATTCTCTCACCCTCCCGCGCTTCTGACTGTACCCAGTGCTTGTATAAATAAATAAATCTTTAAAAAAAAAAAAACAGTATCCTGACATAGAAGCTCCCTAAATATCCATTGGCGGAAAATTAGGTTAAAAAAGATGTGGTATATCCAGACCATGGAGCATTATAAGAAAAGATGAAATGCAGCCATTTTCAACAAATGGAATGAACTTGAGAGAATTATGTGTACAAAGTAATCAGAAGGATAAAAACAAATACTGGATGTTTACCTTGGAGACAACTGGACAATGTAAAACACTTTCAAAAACCAGTGGATATCAATTCCTCCCTGGTGGCACAGGGGTTAAAGTCTCAGTGCTATCAAGCCACTGTGCCACTGTGGCATGTTTGATTCTGGCCAGGGAGCTACCCACGTGGCACAGCAGACCTCTCCTGTCTCACCCTCTGCTGTGTATTTCAGTAGATCTGCCTGTTCTGCTCCCCAGTCTGTCTCTGGTGAACCCTCTCACCCCACCCCACACCTCTGACCTACACGCAAGCTCTTATATGCATGAATAAATAAAAATAAATCTCAAAAAAAAAATTCACGAAAGAAAAACAGTGGGCATCAATAAATGTCCTGAGAACTCTAGTCTTAAGAGTGAGGGGGAGGGAAATGGATGAAAGGACACAAGGGATGGTCTCCCTGTATGTACATGTACATAGAGAGGGTATGTGTGTGTGTGTGTGTGTGTGTGTGTGTGTGTGTGTATCTGTGGAGAGAGAGAAATGATTATCACAGTAAGACTCTGAGGATCTTTAGTGTATGTATACCATCCCCCAGACCAACCTAGTATTGTATTTCTGGTCTAAGCAAGAATTGATTCTCTAAAACTACCTTGGCATTAAATTAAATTAATTCAAAAGTAAATAAAAGTGAACATTTAACTCCTCAGTCACACTGGCCACATTTCTAGTGCTCAGTAGCCCCAGGGTTACCAAAATGGATACAGTTCCATCATCACAGCAAGTTCTAAAAGTCAGCGCTGGCCTACAGGACATGTTCTCACCGGGTGCTGATTACGGATGACACACTTCCGTTGATCTGTTGGGCAGAAAGGCCATTAAACTGACTGCATATGGAAGATATATAGGGAACATCAAGCCATGCTGTGTCCTCATAAGAGACATAAGGGAAAAACATCGCAAAAGCTTCAGGAGGGAGAGGCTCTGAGCTCCAAGCAGCAGACACAGATCAGTGATATGCCAGGAAATGCTGATACCTTTAGCCTTGGGGGCAAGCAAGCAAGACCTGTCTGGGGTGGCCTGAACCCTCAGGTGAGTGTCTCTCCCTTGGAAGCTGTCTGTGCAATGGGATCTATTGCCTACCCAATAACCCCACAGGGGACAAGGGGGATAAGAGACATCTGGCACTCCCAGCAGGACCAAAGGGATGCCTCATCATACCAGCTAGCACTCATTGTGGGCAAGAAAACTTCTTGGGGACTTTGGGCTCCAAATGACCAAAAAGCTGAAGGAGCTATTGACTGGGGCTGGGGTTCGGGGTTCACTACTCCAGAGAGGTACTCTGAATCTCTCTATTCAAACATATCATAGATGGTCTATGAAATAATGTTGCAGGGCCTCCCTGGTGGCACAGGGGTAAAGGTCTCAGTGCTATCAAGCTATTGCCAGTCACTACAGCATAAGTTTGATCCCTGACCAGGTAGCTAACCCACATGGCGCAGCAGACCTCTCCTGTCTCACCCACTGCTCCCCTCAGCAGTGTGTTTCATCAGTCTGCCTGTTCTGTTCCCCGCTCCATCTCTGGTGAATCCTCTCACCCTCCCGTGCATCTGGTCTGTACCCCAGTTCTTGTATAAAATAAATAAATAAATCTTTTTTTAAAATCATTAAAAAAATAAAATATAGGTTGAAGTGAGGGAAGTTTGTTGGGTAAAGGTCTTGTTCTCCTCAGCTTTGGTTGAAACGCAGTCTCAGCAGAGGTCTCAACCAGCTCCAAAACTGGAATGGCATGTTAAAGTGGCCCATGTTGAGGTGAGGCTTTTATGTCCCTACATAAAATTTCTGATTGGAGGTAGGCTGTCCCCGGAAACAGGGTGTTGCCTTGATGTGACCTTGAGCTAGGATGCACTTTTCTGCTAAGTCCAGGTAGGACAGGAGGATGTTACTTCGCAACAAGATGGGCCCTTTCAGAGTGGGCTGCTCTGCCTCAGGGAAAGGCAGAGACTTCTATATGCTTGGCTTTGACTTCAAGAAGGACAGTTACAGACCAGGCACCTCCTCCAGGAGATGGTAATCCCAGCCTATGCAGCTCTGGATTTATAGGTGTTTTTTCCCTAAATCATCTAGAACCTCCCCACTAGGTGGCGCCACTGCCCTACAGGGAGAGGTTTGAGCTCATTCTGTGCCTTTGTCCCACGTTCTTCCTTAGACCTTTCCCCCTCCTGTCCTTTCTCAATCTCTGTGAAGCTGAGATCCAGCAAGGCTTTGAGTCTCTGTCACTGGCAGTGGCAGCTGGCAATGTTCACCTCTCTTTACACCAGGGACCAAGCAGGAATGATAAGGGACCTGTTCTCTGCCTTTCCAGGCATTTCTGGAGTCATAACCAGAAGAGAATCTGACACTTGCCCTTTAGCCAGTGGCTCCCAAAGTGAAGATCTTATGCCTGGGGCCTCTGAGCAGCCTGGTCATGCAGTCCTTCCGGTGATTCTAAACACAGACACTGACGTCAGTGCTGGGATACAGCACGAGGTAGAACAGTCACTGTCTCCTAGAAAGGGACAGTCCAGTGGGAGGAGACAGACTTAGGAAAAGACCATCGACAACCAGGACAATGGGCACTGCAAACCATAACACTCAGCAGTGTAAATTACCGGACGCCTATCCTGGCTCTGCCACAAACTACAAGGGCAAGTTACTTAATGTTTTTGAACCTCAGTCTCTTCACCTGTACAACAGCAGCAATGATAGTCCCTATTCCCAGACCTGATGTTGTGATATAATCTGTGCAAAGCTTTTATCACAGTAACTGTATGAAGCCATGGCACCTAAGTGCTAGCCAGCATAATCATAGGTTGAAGAATAAAGGGATGGCCAAATAAGTTTTCATTGGAAGCTGAGATTGCTTCCATGCCCTGACCACTTATCCTTGCTGGGTCCTCTCAACTGACCCCAGCTAATCTCTTTGGCTGGCTCCCCTCCAGACTCAGCCTCTGGAACCTAGCACTCCTTCCCACTCCATTCTACCAAGGTCAGGGAAGGCTTGGTAGTGCATCTGGCCACCAGGGGGCAGGTGTGGCACTTACTCAGTCAAATTGCTCCATCCCCACTGAAACAGCCAGGCTGGAGAGAGAGGGAAAGATGGGAAGGTGGGCCTCCCTGGTGGCCCAGGGGTTAAAGTCTCAGCGCTATCAAGCTATCCCCAGCCACTGCAGCCAGCACAAGTTCAATCCCTGGCCAGGGAGGTAACCCACATGGCATCTGTCTCATCTGCTGCTCCTCTTACCAGTGTATTTCAATAGAACTACCTGTTCTGCTTCCCACTCTGTCTCTGGTAATTGGTGAATCCTCTCACCCCCCCCCCACCTCTGGCCTGGACCCCAGTTTTTGTGTGCATAAATAAATAAAATTAAATAAAATGAATCTTCAAAGAGAAAAAAGAGATGGGAAGGTGGGCACATAAATCTGAAACACAGCTAATGCTGTCCCCAACTTCTTTCAATTACCATCTTTCTTTGCTAGCTTTACTCCCCCACTGACTTCACTGTGCACATATTGCAGACCCATAATTAATTATTCTCTGATAAGAAGTACCTCACGGCCAGGGAGAAGACAATCAGTACGAACTTGAAGAATCAGGTTTGCCCCACGTATTTGTTGGGTCCTCTTTTCTCATCTGTTTACCCCAGTGTTCACTGGGTCCTTGTTCCTTTGGTGACATACAGAGCCTACCATGACCCGGCCAACTGTCTCCAGGGCTGCATGTCACTGTCCGAACATCAAGCAAATGCCACTTCCAACCACTTGAAACCCTCTGACCATGAGCCTGGGTGGCCCAAACCCACACAACTGGTTCTCAAACATTTTGGTCTGAGGACCACTTTATATTTTTTAAAAGACCACAAAGCGCTTTTGTTTATGTAATTTACATTCATCAATATTTACCATTGTAAGAAATTAAAACTGAGAATTTAAAAAATATTCATTAAATCTTTCAAAAGTAGTGAATGTATGACAAGTTGGCATAAATAATACAATTTTTATTAAAAATAACCTCGCAAAGCAAATTTAGTGGCCAGAGGGCATTGTTATGCCATTTTTTGCAAATCTTCTTAATGGAAAGCGTGTTGTTCCTCACATCTGTAGGCCATCACCTATCGTGGAACCTCTCGAAACCTCTTCTGTATGAGAGAATGAGAGTGAAAATGGCATATAATGCCTTACTATTATAAACGGAAGTAGTTTTAACCCTGCAGAGCCCCTGAGAGAGGTTCAGGGACCCAGGGAGGATCCCCAGTCCACACTGGACCATGAACCACATGGTCATGTGGTCTGTACAAAAATGTACAGACATTTTTGATGTGTTGTTTCCTTGGCCTGACTGTCAATGTTAGTTTCCGTGCGCCCATCCTCTATTTTGGTCTCCATTCCCTGATTTTTGGTAAGTTCTTGCTGCTCCTTCAAGTTTCAGCTCAGGTTTCAAGTCTTTCAAATATTCTTCCCTGAACTTCACCATGCTTGACCCCCTGCTGGCCCCATCTGGGTAGAATTGTGTGCCCACTCCACTATAAAACAAAGTGTACATTGTAATGTGTTTTAAATTTCTGTTTTGCCTTTGGGGCTCTCTATGAGACTGGAACAAAGGAGGGTCCATAAATGTAGCTGAATAAATGGATGAATGAATGAATACCAAGCAGCGGGTTATCCACTTCCATTAGCATCAAAAAAATCTGGTCTTGGGCCACCCTGATAGTGCAGGGGTTAAAGTCGCAGCACTATCAAGTTCAAGCCCTGGCCAGGGGGTGAACCCACGTGGTGCAGCTGATTTCTCCTGTCTTGCCTGCTGCTACCCTCAGCAGTGTAGTTCACTCTGTCTCTGATGAATCCATGAATCCTCTCCGCGCCGCTCCCCCCCATCTCTGGCCTAGAACCCAGTTCTTATATACATAAATAAATAAAATAAATCTTAAAGAAAAATAAAATAAAAGATCTGGTCTTACAATAGATGTCAAATTGAAAAAAATCTGTTTGGGTACCTCCTAGAAAATGAAATGTAAACACACTTAAATGTAAACACTTTCCCCTTGGACTTTGAAAACTAACTTCCTATGACTTCAGAACCCCCATGCTAACTACATCTCCCTAAAGCATCTGCCACATCTGCCTCATTCTTTATGTGGACAGTTTGTTTTTTGGATCAAAATGCAGAACTTAGTACTTATCCTTATTCTTATTTATCTGACTTGATTTCTACTGCCCAAATCCTTTTGAATCCTCATTTCGCCATCCAGTATTTTTACCATCCTTCTTGGGCTTTCACCTTCCAAAACCTATGCCTACAGACCATGCACAGAGCTGAGATAGAACCAGAGACTCTGCCTGCCTGTCTGTAGGTTGACATTAGTGCATTGACCAGGAAAATTGACTTTGGTTCAGTTGAAAACATTTTTGGGAAGCAGGTGGATAATAAAAGATTGTGTCCTGGGAGAAGGGAATAGTTGGAAAAATCCAGACATCCACAGGAATTTGCGGGGCTTATCAATGCTTCCACCACCACCCCCCTCAAGACCCCAGCAGCCTTACCCCAAGGAGGGTGATGGGTTCCAGGGATATTTGACCAAGAGGGTATGGGAAGGTGTGGATCAGATTCTAAGCTGGATTGTTCTCCAAATTCTATCTGAGCTTTGCACAGGCAAGAAGGCAGTCTCCTGGACACCGGTTGCTGTGAGGAGGAAGACACAGAGCAGGGGGCAGAGCCCTCCTTAGGTATACAGCACAGCACACATACCATGTGGGGAATGGTGACGCCACACGGAGCCCACTCTGGCAGCTCTTTCTTAGTTTCTGGGGCCTTCTCACTGCCCTCTTCATTTGCATTCATAATCCTGCTGAATCTCAGGAAAGGTAGGTTCCACCTTGACCCAAAACCATCTCATTAAAACTTTAGCAGACTGGGCTTCTCTAGTGGCGCAAGGGGTTGAGTGCAGCGCTGTGAAACTCCCCACAGCCTCTGCAGCGCGAGTTTGATCCCCAGCCAGGGAGAAACCCACATGACGCAGCAGACCTCTCCTGTCTCACCTGCTGCTCCCCTCAGCAGTGTATTTCAGTGGATCTGCCTCTTCTGTTCCCACTCTGTCTTTGGTGAATCCTCTCATCCCCCACACCTCTGGCCTGTATCCCAGTTCTTATAATCACAAATAAATAAATCTTTTAAAAAAAAAAATAACTCTAGCAGATACCTGTGAACACCTGTGGAGCTGACATGGGTGGGGTGGGAGGTGGGGGGAAGCACAAGAGCCCCACTGTGTTTGTGCCTGGTCCCAGTTTCTCCTTGCTGAGAAGGAGCCAGGCAGATCAGGCAGCCCAGGAGAAAAGACCCAGACACCAAGGCCAGCTCAGTCTCACAGCTGGGGGGATTGCCAGCGCCAGGTTTTGAGGGTCAGGGAAACCCCTTCTTGATGTCCCTGCTTCCTCTGCTTCTCCCAGCCTGATCACCCCAGTTCCACTGATTTAAATGTCTGCCCCTCTCTGACCCTGGAGCCCCAGGGGTGCGGCTGGGAGGGGATGGTGAAGCAACCCTGGATGATAAAGTGGGGATGGGGAGAAGTGATAAAGGGGATGGGAGAGAAGCCAGTTCCACTTCCTCTCTGATAGGGACCTCACCCCATCCCTGCCTTCTGTGTTTACAGGAAGGACTTGAGGTGGGACAGAGTGGATAGGAGGGGATGGGGGCAGGCAGCAGGTCGGTGGCCTTGGAGGTTGGTGGCCATTACATAACACTTGGTTAGCTCATCCTTTCAGCACATGCTTACCCATGCTGGGCTGTAAGGGCCAGAGGTAGAGAGAGCTCAGGTGTCCCCCGCCCCCAAGCCCCCATGCCCCTGCCTTGAGGGAAGCAGCCAATGCAGTGAACAAGAGAAGGTCATTCAAACACTGACAGTGTCTCTCATTAGCTGTGTGACCTGGGGAAAGTGACTTGAGTTCTCTGAGCCCCATCAGTGAATGGGGACTTGGAGTCCTAGTGAAGATAACAACCGGGGAGCTCTGTGCCTGGCAGGCCCACCTGTGGCAGCAGGAAAGAACAGCAGAGACAACATGGAGGGCAGGCCTGGACCTGGCTCTCCAGCGAGGCCCAGTGGGACCACTGACAATCTGGCTTTGGTCCCTCTTTCTTTTGTGAAGTGGAGTTAATAATGGTGCTCACTTCATAGGTGTCGTGAGGACTAAAGGAACAACCCTCAGCATAGGAACTGTGCCTGGCGTGTGTAAGTGCTTGATAACTGTCAGTCTTTATTGTCATTTTCCTCACCGCCTGGGAATCCTCTCCCCTGAACATATACACCCCCCCAAGTTAGTGCTGGAGGAGGTGGCAGTTGGAACCACAGTGGACCCCATGCCGGCACCCAGTGGTGCTCACAGCTGCCTCCCCCGGCTCTGCAGAACCAGGAGGGCAGCATTGGTGTTGAGCGAAGCCACCGAGGCAGAAGAGCAGGTGGGGAGAGCAGGTTGAGGGGCTCCTGTCCCACAGGCACCGTGGACCAGGCCTGGCTCAGCTCTGCCTCATTATCTCCTCCCACAAAGCCTCCTCCACCCGTCAACCCCCAACCGAGATTAGAGACCCTCAACTGTCTCCAACTGTTCTGATTCGAGGATAAGGCTGGACCCTTGGTCTCTACCGCACAGTCCCTGCCACCCCCACCTCAGCCACATGGTGCAGATGGGAGACTGCCTGCTTCTCTGGGAGCTGGGGGGCTTTGGAGGACACATGTTGGAGGGGCTGGAGACCAAGGATGGGGGGCCAGGAGGGCACTGCCCCCAGCCTGGGACTGCCTCCTGAGCTCCAGGAGGAGAGTTGGTCTCTGGGGGGCAAAGATCTTGCAGTCTCCCGCCTCTTTTTCTCTCTTGACTCCATACTGCTGCATCTCTTGTCTCTGCCTCCAGATCCCCAGGCCCTCTGTTGTTTCTGCCTCTCTCTCAAGCTCCCTTAACGCCCCCCCCCCCAACCCCAAGCTGCACACCTGGCTCTTTACATCAGATAACCCAACCACAGCAGCTCCCCTTACCCTAACCCAGCTTCCAGCAGCCCCTCCTTGCCCCTCGCCCTCTTCCTCCTCTGCTTCCCCCACCTTCTAGCTCCCTGACTCACCTAGATTCCCCTGGGGGGAGACTGGGGAGGCCCCCCAAAGGTTCAGATCCTAACTGGACAATATGAGAAGACAACTCTATTCTTCTCTGGCTCATTCTCTCTCTTTCTCTCTCTCTCTCTCTCTCTCTCTCTCTCTCTTACACACACACACACACACACACACAGACACACACACACAGTGGAGACTCTATACCCTTGTACCCAGTAGGAAACAGTGAGGGGGGAGGGACTCGGGGACCAGGCAGGTGGTGAGGAAATCCAGCCTGATGAGTGAGGGGAAAGGAAGGGTCAGAGAAAGGGGCTGCCTTTGAGGCTGGGGTGTTCCACAGCTTCCTGCTTCTAGGCAGAGAAGCTTCTTCCCCTTTCCAGGACTTCCTACTTGTGTGAGGTCATCTGGTATCTAAAGTCCAGAGGCCTTCCCAGCAGGGCTTCCCTCAGGTCAGGATGGATGATGAGGTCTGGGCCACTGCAGCCAGGCCCAGCCTCCCACTCCCCAGCAGAGGGAGGAGGTGGTTCTCATAGAGGATGATGTGCCCAGACTAGGTGAGCCCGGCATTCAGAAAGCTGGGAAGAGGTGGGACGTGGGCAAGATGGTACGAGAAAGGGAGTGGTGGGCCAACAGAGGGAATAGGGCGGGTGTTGGTGGGTGCCTGGGAGCTGGAGCTGGAGGCTTTATATTCTTTTGACAACAAATGAATCATAGGCAAATGATGTGGAAATGATGGCGTAAATAAAGATGTGTTATTTCAGGGCCCCAGTGTGTTGTTATAGGAAGAGAGCTGGGGGGTGGGGGGAGAGCAGGAGGCTGCCCGGGCCGGATGGTGCCCGTAGGTGGGGGCCCAGGTAGAGTTCCTGTGGTGGAAGTGAGGGCCCACTCACATCTCATGTCATCTTTGGGGTGATGTGAAACAGCAGGTGGCTGACCACAACCCACCAACACCTCCCCTAGAGCAGAGCAGCCCTGACAACCCATCAGCGACTTGGTGGACCCCCAGCCCTCTCCTGACCTCACTGGGGACACTGCTGTTCCCTTGCCTGCTCTGGACTTCCGTGGGTCTTGTCATCTTGGCGGTGTCCCCCGGACAGGACAAGGTCTTGCCCCCAGCGGTAGCACAGGAGCCAACAGAGCCCCAGCAGCCTCCCGTACATTCTCCTGGAATCCAAACAGGGAATCTGGAGGAGTACCTGGCCACTGCCCCACTGGCAGCTTTCTCCATCAAGCAACAGGGAGCTGATGTCCACAGTGCTTGTGCCTGGCACATGATCATGGTCCAATAACTACACTTAATAAGCCCATAAACTCAGGCCTCGGTCAGCTGCTCAGGCTCTCCTAGTAGCTCAGCCCTCACCCCACTCTCAGCTCCTTCACCCTGTTGACAATTACTAAGTGGCAAGAAAAACCCGGGTATTCATAGTGCCTGGGTAATCACCTGGGTAATCATCACCTACTGCATGCATTTCCTCTCAGTCTTTTGTTCTGTGCTTTAAATGGAGTTACCATCACAGGGTATACACAAATCTCCTGCCATGCTGTGTCAGATCTCTAATAAACATTTTTTTTAACAGGTTCACAATTTTCTATTAAGTGGAAATTGATGTTACTTCACAACTTTCCAATTGTAGGTGTTCAGAACATTTCTCATTTTCCATATTACACATAGTGTGGTGAGCATCATCAGGCTTTATTCCGCTCCCCTTGCCGAATTTTGGCTATAGAAGTCTAGTTGTTGGTACATTGGGTGGGGTTATTGAGCCAAAGGGTAAAAACATTTAAAGCTCCTACTATATATTGCCAAATCAATTTCAAAAGAGGTTACACCACCAATAACAACGTGTCCATTTCACCACACTCTCACTAATGATTGAAAAGGGCACCTCCTTTTATCTTGTTTTAATTGGCGTTACTTGGATGATGATCAGATTGAACATTTCCCTAGCTCTGCTTGCTCGGTGTCTCCTCCTTCCCTGAAGAGTCTGTTTCTGTGCTTTGAACTTTAATCTACTACCATTGAGTGCTTCTTACCAAAGTGTGCAAGCTCTTTCATTAAGAATTTTAAATAAAGCAGCCCCGACAGCAACCCAGTGCAAATCTCTCCTGGCCCTGGTCTCCCTTTTAGGAATCTGACGTGGCACTCCCTTCTGCTTCACTTAAATCCCTAACCTGCTCCCTCTCAGCCTCTGCCCCCTTCCAGGGCTTCCAGCTCTCAGCCCCATCCCTCACCCCCCACCCCTTCATCTTTGTTTTCTCAAGTTTCTGTATTCAGCCACCTTCCCAAGTCTCCTCCCTCGCTCCCTCCTTCTCTTTACCCCTGCTTTTGGGGTCTCGTCGCCTATAACTCCAGTTCTCATGGAAGACCACCAGGTCTTCTTCTGGATTTCCTAATCTGCTACCTGAATATCTTTGGGTGTGGGGTTGCTTTAGGGAAAGGAAAAGAGAAGGGTAGAGACTAGCACACCTGGAGAGGAAATGAGATTCTATCAACTTTCAGCTTAGAGGAGGAGGGCTGGGTGGGGGGAGGAGGCCAGCCATCTTGGAAAATGCTGCTCGGTGACTCAGTTTCCCTGTTTGGCTATATATTAGGACTGGTTCTGTTGTAGAGCAGCCCTGATACAAAACGGGGTGCCTGACTGTGGGTCCTCACCAGCGCGCTTAAAAGGACTTATCAATGCTCTACTGCAGGCACACGCGAAAGGTTAATAAAAGGTTTATTTACAAGGGAAGGGGAAATGAGGAAATGTACAGCTCAGGGAGTGGGAGACAAAGTTTTAAACGTGTCCTACCCGATCCGCCGATCTGGAATCCCAAATGGCACTCTGAGAGCTGGCTGCAAGTCAGGAGCCGTGAAGCCAGGAGGCGACAGCAAGCCCCCCAAGGCCCACGTGTTTGGTTTTTATATCCAACCTGGCTGCCCAACTCCACCCTCAGGTCCCAGCCACCCTCCCTTTGGTGGTGATGGGATTTGTCTTTCCCAAAGTCTTGATGGCTTTAGTCTGGAGTGGGGGTGGAGTCCACAAAGCCTGCATGGGATTAACTCAGGACATCATTTCCCCCAAATAGTTCTAGGTCTCAATGCAGGTGCTTGAAAGACACCGTGGGTGGCCACCCTCCTAGAACAAATTAACCCTTACCATTGACCTTGCTGACCTCCTCTATTTCTGGAGCTTCTTCCCTAACAAGGGACTGAAAGGGCTGAAGATGAGGTTAAGCTTCATGATCATCTAAAATTGTGTTCAGTATAGTAGCCACCAGCCACATGAGCTACTGAGTACTTGAAACATGACTGCTAAGAATTGAAATGTTCTACAAAGGTAAAATACACACTGGATTCAAAGACTTAGTAGGAAAAAAAAAAGGTAATAAATAAAACAGTAATTTATTGTTTTTGTTTTTTCTTTTTTTTTTTAAGATTTATTTATTTATTTATTTAGACAAGCACTGGGTATAGTCAGAAGCACGGGAGGGTGAGAGAATTCACCAGAGCCAGAGCGGGGAACAGAACAGGAGGACTGACGAAAAACACTGCTGAGGGGAGCATTGGGCAGCAGGAGAGGTCTGTGCGCCATGTGGGACCCTCGCAGGCAACCGGGTTTGGAACCGGCTCTGCAGAAGCTGTGGGCAGCTTTGCAGCCCAGCGCTCAACCGCTGCGCCACCAGGATAGGCCCAGTAATTTATTGTTTTGATTACACACTGAAGTGAGCATAGTGAGGGGTCATGACACAAACAGTTACAGACCCCACTGGAGCTGTGAGTCAGCCAAAGCTCCAACCAGGTATCACCAGCCAGTCAGACACCCAGTGGCCAGGATCCTTCAGGCAAGGCAAAGCAATATTTCTGGGATAATTTCTTCAATCCTGAACTTCGTGCAGTTCAGGAGCTCAGGTATGGCTCTTCTGAACACATCCCTGGGGATGCCCTGTTTCCCTGGGAAAACAGTTACCTAGGGCCACCCGAGATCTTTGGATTTTCTCTCCTCAACAGTGCATGCGACACACTCCACCCTTCCCTGGGCCGGTCCTGGGTCCTCTCCAGAAGCCCAGAGGCATCCTTCCTGCCGTCCAGAGTTCCCTCTCCCACCCAAAGGGCCTTGGGGCCAGCACACAGGTAGGCTGGGAGAGGATGAGAGAGGTAGAGGAGGGCTTGGCCCGATTCTGGGATTCTAGATACAGGGCCTGGGAAGCAAGTATGTTTGAAGCTCTATTCCTAATGCCACTCCTTCCTGCTGCCCCCACTGATAGGAGAACAGAAAGGGAATAGGAGGGGATCTGATGGCAGATACCACCCAGTGGGCTGCCCTTCTCTCTTTCTCCCCCTTTGCCTGTGCCCCAGTCGAACTATAGGAGAGCCCTGGGAGCTAGCCATAGTCTGCGTGGGTCTGCCCCTCCCGTTCCCTGCCTAGATGACTCCACCTCTCCCAGGTCCTGGCTGGGATCCGAAGGCCCCAGGCAAGTGGGGGAAGGGGAGCCACTCCTACTTTCCCAGCAGCTGTTGCTGCCTTTTCCTGTTTTGCTAAAACTCTGGCTCTGGACCCATGGGGGTGGGGGAAATCGCCAGTCATTCCCGCCCCCCAAAGGTCAACCCTGTCCCCCTGGTCCTCTTAGCTAGTTATTTATAGCCCCCATTCCTACCCCCAGGCCCTGGCAGAGGAGCTAGATCTCTCCTCCCTCAAATGTCAGCAGCTGGGGCCATTGCTCCAGGGATGCAGCCAGATGTGCAGATCACTCCAGATGTGCAGTGCCAGAATTGGGTGAGGTGAGGCACTTCCTACAGTTGGCATAGGCATCCCCTGCAGCCTGGCCCAGCCTCCCCTCCATTCTGAGTCCACCAAGACAATACCTGACTACCTCTAGATGATCCAGGAAGGTTCCACATATTTTCCTTAACTCCATCGCCCAGTAACCCTGCATACCCCAGAAGGTTCAGTTTGGTCTCTAGATCCTTGTGAATTCCTTTGCGCAAATTAAGTCAACACTTTTGAGATAATCTGTGGGGGAAACAGAGGCTTAGAGAGCAGCAGAAGA
Organism: Talpa occidentalis; assembly: GCF_014898055.3. Lineage (NCBI taxonomy): Eukaryota > Metazoa > Chordata > Mammalia > Eulipotyphla > Talpidae > Talpa > Talpa occidentalis. Next base: position 47,907,868 of record NW_023601653.1, read on the forward strand.
GACAAAACACTCTCCTATATTACTGTCAGCAGCTGCTTTGCTCCTCAGGGCCCGTATGCTCTGTGCTGCCCATTCTGTGTTGCCATCTCACGATAGATAGCCCTAATGTGGCAGGCACGCATTGCAGACAAGGAAAGTCAGCCTCAAAGAGGGTGAAACAGGCTTAAACTCAAGCAGTGCGTACGCTGAGAACTCCAGCCCAAGCAGCCAGGCTCCAAACTCACTTCCAACCACAAGAAACACTACCTCCCTTCAGCCATTCCTCCACAGATTTTTAATGGTTCCTTGAAAGCATGCAGTAGAGAAGCCTGGAGCCCAGCCTCAGGGTCTTGCCAAGGAGAGAGAGATATGTCTCTGCCTCTAGAGACTCAGGCCAGCCTAGAATAAGGACAATGATGGGGACAGAGACTTCTAGACTCACAACTCTTTTAGGAATGGGGACACACAGGGGAGAGCAGGGCCATAGCCCAGGCCCACCAAGACCTAACAACCTGCAGTTCCCCTCTCCAGTGGATTTCCTGTGACTCTGGACCCATCACCCCTTTACAGCATGGTTGTTTGAGCCCCACACCTGACAGTTTTCTCTGCCACAGGCTCTCTCCTTTGGCTGTGTCCTGCTCTCCAGGAAATGAAGAATCCCTCGATAACAGGGGTCTGGTTTCTTTTGCCTCTGTGCCCAACCCTGGCTCAGAGTGGCTGGCCAACCATTAAGAAATTATAGCTAGGGGCCTCGCTGGTGGCGCATGGGGTTAAGCACAGTACTGTGAAGCTATCCACACCCTCTGCATCACTAGTTCGTTCCATGGCCGGCCAGGGAGCTACCCACATGGCGCAGCAGACCTTTCCTGACTCGCCTGCTGCTCCCCTCAGCAGTGTATTTCAGTCAGTCTGCCTGTTTTGCTCCCCACTCTGTCTCTGGTGAATCCTCTCACCCCCCACACCTCTGGCCTGTACACAGTTCTTGTATGCATAAATAAAAAATAAATCTTTTTTTAAAAAAATTACAGCTAATGAATAAGAGTACAGAGGTGGTCCATGTGGTGGGGTACTTCAGTCTTGGCAAGGACTCTCCTACTCTCCACTGTTAGGCACTCTCCCTCCTTTGTGGTTCCTCCCCCCCAATTCACTCCCACCTGTTTGTTGCTTCTTCCCTTTCTCATTCCCCTGGCATGGGGGTGGGGGTACTCCAAGCCCACCTTAAGTGACTCATTCATGGGGAGAGAGATGAAGACCCTTAGGCCAGGGCCTCCACAGGTCATCCTGGAGGTTCCAGGGTTAGAGGAAAGTGCCACCAAAGAAGAACCATTAGGATATGCAACAAAGTACCCTCCAGCCAGCAGAGCCACTAAGTTTATAGAGGGTCCAACTGGGGGCATGCAGCAAGGTCAAACCCCCAAATGATCAGTGGGTGGGCCATAGCATCCCTATAGGACTCGCTAGAGTGAGTAATTGTGAGCAGGCTACAGAAAGGCATTTTGCAACTCAGATGAATTTCTTTTTGCTCCTGATCAGTGTGTGGCTGGGTGGCTGCCTCCCTGACATAATCTTTGCTGGCACAGGCGTCTCCAGGGCTGGGCAATGGCGGGCTGCAGCAGGAGCACTGACCCGGAAGCTGGGAGACCTGAGTTCTCTTCCTGCATGTGCCTGCCCCCCCCCCATAACTAATTATAACATCATCTCTGACAAACTGTTTCCCCTTGAGTCTCAGTTTCTTCATCTGTAAAAGGAGTGGCTTGGATTAGATCAGGGTGTCTCAAAACTAAGCACCTCTTGGAATGACCTGGGGAATGCCGGCAGATGACTGGGTATTGTCAGTCTCCTATCCCCACCCTGGCCCCGAAGTGTCTGGCCTGGATAGGGCAGCAATGCTTTTCACAGGTGCTTTTAAGGGATTTTGATACAATGCAGGTTTGGGAGGCCTAGAGACTATAATCCTATAATCTTGTAAATTACTTGTAAATCGTCCTCAGGAACAATGATTCTAGTAAATGGAATGATCTTATCAAGAGGTATTGGTGGAGAGGGGTTTTATCAGAGGGCAGGCACTGGGCAGCTCCTTTCTCCACCATCACCACCACCATCTTCATCATCACCACCATTATTATTTTTACCCCGGGGCCGGCATTATTGCACAGAGGAATATGGCGGTGCCCGTCCGCTGTCTCTGTTACTAGCAGGGCTTTGGCTTCAGGGGACCCTTGCTGGCATCCAGGTCAGGAGAGGAATGAGAGTGAAGGGGGCAGGAATGCACTTTCCCTGGTGGGTGGGGCCCCTTGGGTTGAGTTTGGCTGGATGGGCTTTGGCACCTAACTCAGCTGAGTGTCTCTTCCCACCCATATTCCTCCCTGACTCCAGCCCTGGAGACTGCCTCCTTCCTCCCCCCCCTTCAGGCCCCGGGGCTCCCTCAGTCCTCATCAGCCTCATTTCTGAACCTCTTAATCTGTTTGCCATCCCTTGACTTCCTTGCCCAGCCCTTGCACATGCCATTCCCCCTACCTGGAATGTTCTCCCTCCTCTCCCCGACACAGATCCACATTTCTGGGCTCACACAAAACCCAGCTCAACCAAGACCAGCTGCTGGGATCTGCTCCGCTCTTTCCTCTTTGTTGTGTGCTCACTTGCATTTGGGATAACAGGGTCAGAAAACTGCTTTAGACTGAAAACAAGAAGAGACGATCTTGACCAGCTCCCTCACTTGATAGATGAGAAAACTAAGGTCCAGAGAGGTTGTGACTTGGCCAAGATCACAGATAGTGAGATTTTTTACATAGTTGACTGGCAAGAAGTTTTTGAGTACTTTATACATTTGTTTTGCTTCCTCAGTAGGGCAGAGGCTGTGTTTTGGGTTTTACATTTAAAGTCATCTCCATTGGTGGAGGGGACACATGCGCACACATGTACTTTGTGTATCTGTGGGCTGGAGTAAGCAACTATAATATTTCTTATGCAACCAGGGCAATAATTCTAAAACTTACTCTGAGATGAACCTGCATATATTTTTCATGTGACCCCAGACCACACCTGGGGATAGGTACCCAGGATATTGCTCTTTTACAGAGTAGGACATTGAGACTTTCTAAGGCAGGGCTCAGAAAGTTAGTGGCAGTGCTGGTCCTAGAAGCCAAGGTCCCTAACTCCCAATCACAGCCCAGGGCCTGATGCTCTCTGCGCCTCTTTTCCAGCTCTCTCCTGATGATCCTGGAGCAGCCAAGGGGGTGACCTCTGCCATCTTGTGCACTTTCATCATCTTGGGGTTGAGGAGACCCTGTCTTTGGCTTCCTGCCCCTCCCCATCCTGTCCCACTGCTTTCTCCTCATGTCCCCCCACGGCACTACTGGCACACAGTCGCAGACACAGGCACTCAGAACACAGGTGTCTAGGGCAACAGACCACAGGGGAAACCACATCACCTTTGTTGACTCTGGAGGGAGGTAGGGGGACGGGGGAAGGGACTTGCTGAGTACTCTCCACAGACCTCAGTCCCCATAATGATCTCTCCTCCCAAACCTGAGCAGTGAGGACTTACAACCATGCCCCAGTCTCTTCTTGATTTATCCATTAGATTCTGGCTCCAGGGGACATATTGCCTCTTCTCTCAGATCCTGAAATCATGGATAGGGGACTCTGCCTGTCTGTACCCCAAAGCCACCCCGATCCCCAACCCTAGCCAGAATACTTAGAAATTTCCTCTGATCTGTGCAATGCAATAGAGAAAGGTGAGCCCAGGGATGAGACCACATGGCTGGGGTGAGCCAGGTAGGAAACTTGACATTGAGAAAACCCCATAGGTCAGCCAAGACCTCTAGTAACCAGGCTACACTGGGGCAGAAAACCTGGCAGCCTGCTTCATTGTTTTGACATGCTAGAAGAAATTGCACAGGCTCAGAATCAGACACAGGCTCAGAATTGCACAGGCTCTGAATCAGGATTAAGTCTTTTACTGGCTCTATGGCCTTGGGGAAATCACTCTGATCTGAGCTGTCATTTGCTCCCTAAAACAATGGGTAAAGTAACAAAATGTAAGAGAAAGAGCCTTGGACAGCATGTGACATAAAGGTGATGCTTGATAAATCCTAATTTTCTCCCTCCCTTTCTTCTCTCTGTCCCTTCCTTATTGTATCTGGTCCTGCTTCCTCTTATTATATCCGGTTCAGCTTCCTCTTATTATATCTGGTCCCATGAAACCCTTTGTTTGGCTTTGGGGACCTTCCTCCCTTATTAATCTGCAAGTCCCAAACCCTGTGAATTGTATTTGATGCCTGTTTCAGAAACTGAAACGCAAAGCCCAGCTCAAGTCCAGTGAGATGGCTGTCCGGGGTCTCCCGAGGCCTTGGGAAATAAGCACTTTCTGACCAGCTGTGTAGAAAATGCATGGTAAGAGCAGGTTAGGGGAGGGATCTTGGTCACACTAGAAGGTTGGGACAGGGGTTGTCTGAGAGCCCTGAGGTTTAGACCTCAGACTTTCTAGAGCTTTGAATTCTGGCACAAAGTAGGCACCTGGCAGTTTTGACAAATGAATGAATGTTGAAAGTTGTGTAACAGTGGTCAAGTTTCTAAAGCTTTATGAGCCAATTTTAATCATGAACATAACAGGGATTATGTTAAGAATAAATGATCCAATGCTTGCTAAGGGGCTAGCACAGGAATGCAACATGACAACTAGTCAGTGGAAGGTAGCTAACTAAGGAAAGGAGAGGAGAAAAAGAAAAGAAAGAGAAGGTCAAGTAGGCACAGAACCTCAAATGGAAGCAGGGCTGAGGGAAGTGCTTCTAGGCTTTGCACTGGACAGAGACTCCAGGAAGATGAGAAGAAGCCCTGGCAGGACCTGGGGTGGGGGGTGGGGGGATAATCTCTCCTCAGGTGCTTACCTGAGCAGTCTGTAAAAGAATTGGACTCAAGATCCTTAAGAAAACCTTCCCATGGTAACCAGGGTAGAGGAGAGAGAGGTAACCTACATTTTTCTGCCTCATGTCTCTTAGGACTTCTGGGAGCTAACACATCCTAATAAGGGATATATGACTTAAGACTGTCATGGGAGGCAGTAGTGGTGACTGAGTGGAAGGAAGATGGTGGTTGAGTGGCAAGGGGAGGAGGGACACAGTCAGCTTCCCAGATGCAGACCTCACATTCTGTCTCTCTATCCTTTGGGGACAGGATGCCTAGAGTGTATAAAAATGTTCTGGATCTGTGAGGACAGAGATAGGGGGAGATGTCTCAAATCTCTCAGGACTCAGTGATTAGGTCAAAAGAAAATGAAGGCTCACAGACACGAGTACGTGAATGATGTACATGGTAGAAATGTACATGGTTGAAATGAGCAAACAAGGCCCTGAATCAGACCAGAAAAAATGCCTGCAAGACTCCAGGGGTCACTAGGTAGGATATTGTGGAGCTGGAGGAGCAAGACAGCAGGGGAGAGGCTGGGATTGTGGAGTAATTAGATATTTTTCTGGAGTCCATAGCACTGAAAAGGGATTTGGGAGATGGATGATCTGGGTTGAAGTGAGGGCTGGAGAGCACAACCCAGAGGTGGAAGAACATGTGTCTTACAGCTTCAGCATGGGGAGTCATGAGAAGAAAGTGTTTATTTCTGAGTTTATAGCTAGAGGATGATCTTTGAAGGCCATGGACACCTGCTTTAGTTCCTACCATCATCTTCCTTCCCAATTCAACAAATAACTCACGAGGAATTTCAATTTGGTGCAAGGCACTTAGGAAAACACTACAGAAATGCACCCGTGATTAGGCAGTAGCTGGGCCCAGGAGATGTACAGTCTTGAACATTCTCCAAATGAAAGAGGAAAATTGAGACAGGTAGACTAGATGGATGAAGGTTAACATACAGAGAAGCACTGATAATATGCTGGTGGGGGGGCGGGTAGTTTAAGGAAAGGGAAGAATCCCTTTGGCTTTGAGAAGCTAGAAAGACTCCTGGAAAAGGTGGTATAGACTTTGAGGATCAGAAAGATTTCACCAGGAGGAGAAAGAGACTGGGAGAACATTCATTTTAGAGGGAACATGAATGACCAGGGCAAGGGAGTGGGAAAGATAAGTTTGGGAAACAGCCAGCAATCCAGTTTGGCTGAACTAGTAATAATAGCAACCAACGTTATTGAGCACTAAGTAGCAGAGGGCCCTGGCAGGAGACAGAAAGAAAGTGAGGAAGAGAGAAGAGAAGAGATTGAGAAAGAGGTGTACTGTAGTGACAAGTTGTAGGAGGGCTTGAATACCAGGAAAGGAGTTTGTGGGAAAAAGGGATAAGTTCACAAGTGCAGAGGGGATTGGATGGGTCTGCCGAATGAGCCCTGAGACAATGAAAGTGACTGGTAGAAGGTCAGCTGCTAAATATCCCAGGTAGCAGCAGGCCATAAGGCTGGTGAGATGAAAGCTGGGCTTGCAGGAGCGGAGTCTTTGGTTAGAAGTTGGACCTTAGCATTACCACCCCCTCCCAGACCACCATGACTCTAGCTTCCATCTGTTGTGGCTCTGGCCCAGCCTCAGTTTCTCCTGTAGAAATCAGAAGACCCTGGAGGTTCCTAGGGTTGAAAGAGGTAGGATGGGGTCACAGGGAAGATCCGTCCTGCCTTCCAGTGGTCATACCTCAAACTACAGCAGAGCCTGGCATTTGGGGCTGTGGACTCTCTCTTCCCAGGAGGACAGCTTCTAGGAGCCAGCAGATCGCCAGAGGCGACAGGGCTGATGGACAAGGCTGGGAAGCACAATGGAGAGGTCCTCAGCCCCTGACCCCAGAAACTGACCTTCTCATCCTGCTAAAAGGGACGGGGGCAGGGAGGGCTGCTGCGAAGCCAGCCCAGAGCTGAGTTTATTAGCTGAGGGAGGGCTGGAGGCGGCTGCATTCCGACTCACAGACTGGAACATTTCTGTGATCCGCTGTAATGCACTGGGAGACACTGGGCACATTGCTGAAGTTTGACTCATGGGGACCGGGAGGGGAAAAGCAGAGGGAGGTGGGGGGGGGGTGGAAGAGAGGAAGAAGAGACCAGGGAAGGAAATCCCTTGAGAAAGTTCTTTAAAAAAAAAAAAAAAGAAAACTTTCAAAATCCGCACCATCCCCACCCCCTTTTTCTTTTAATAGGAACAGGCTGGACCCTTCTGTTCCCCTCAGCAGGCGTGGAGGGGTGGGGGTGGGGGGCAGCAGAGGGGGAGGGCTGGGCAGTGATTCAAATCAGATCCTGGAACTTTCCTCAGGCAAGTCGGGCGGGGTGGTGGTGGTGGTGTCCGTCTGGGATCCCTCGCCCGGGACGAGGAGCTCCACGCCTGTCCCGCTGTCCTGCGTGTGGCGGTTGCTGGGGGCTGCACGCGCATGGACGTGTAGCCCGGGGGGTCCTTCCCAGAGCGTGTCTGTGCAAACGCTCTGGCCCTGTGTAAACATGGGTGCAAATGCGTGCGCGCTGTGCGTGCAAGGGTGCGTGCGCTCAGGTATCTGGGTTTCCGGGAATTGTGCGCGGGGCGCCGCGGCCGGGGCCGGGGCCGGGAGACAGCGCGGCGGCCGCGCGCGGGTCGGGGCCGCGTCCCGCGTCCCGCGTTCCGGGTTCGGCGCTGCCTCCGGGCCGAGCGCCGCGCCCCGCCGCGCCCCGGCCGCGCGGGGTGCCGGCCTCCCGCCCGGGCGCCGCGCCGCGCCGCGTCTGCCGGGGTGGCGTGTCCCAGGGCCGCGAGCGCCGGCCCCCTCCCTCCCCTCCCCCTTGGCCCGCTCTCAGGCTCAGATAAAGCATTTCCTTCCATTGTCATCCTACCCGGCCGGCCGGGCTGCCAGGGCCCTCCCCCTCCCGGCCCCCTCCCTTCCTCTCGCCGTCTCACAGTCGCTCTGCAGCCTCCGGCGACTGGGGGGATGTGAGGCCGGCGCCCCAGCCCCCCGCCCCGCCATGAGCCCTCCGCGCTGAGGGCCCCGGCCCCTGGATGCACAGCCCCGGCGCTGGTGAGTACTGGGGTGCGCCCCCGGTCCCGCCCGCCCCGCCCTGCGTGCTGCACCCAGCGCCGCCCGCCAGGCTCGGGCTCCGGCTCGGGCTCGGGCTTCGCTCGGCCCCGCGGGTTGGGCCCACCGGGCGCCCCCACGACCGCGCCCGCCTAGTCCGGCTCTGCGGGGCTCGGGTGGGCTCCCGGCCGGGGCCAGTCTCGGGGCCGGAGGACTCGGGCCTCTCGCGGGGCCCCCACATCCGCCTGCCCCGGGGCAGCGACAGGCCCGCGGGAGGGAGTCGGAGGCCCCGGCCCGCCGGTGCACGGGCCGGGCGTCCCATCACCCCAATAGCTCAGGAGGACAGACCCGCGACCGGGGAGGGAGGGATGGCCGCCGCGGCCCCGAGAGGGGGCGGTGCTCCGGGCGGAAGGTTTGGAAGCGCCAGGGCAAAGGGCAGCACCCACTGATTTGGGTCGGGCTCGTGGCAGTGGACATCAGCGCCCCCATTCCGTAGGTCCCCCTCAGGGCTGTACTCTGATCCTTCCGCTGGGGAAAATGGTCCCCTGGAGGTAGGATCGTGGACCGGGAGGTTTCTCTGAGCACCGCCCCCCATCCTTCATCACCCATCAGGTGAAGCGATAACTGCCCGAGTGAGCTTAGGTGGTGCTAGCAAGGGTACGGGGAGAATGGGGGCCGTAGCTGTGTATTGAGTGAGTGGTGGGGGACAGGATGTGCGCCTCCAAAACTGGGGTCTCTTGATGCTGGGGAGTTTGAGAGAGCAAACAGGCAGCAAATCTTGTCTCAGCCCTAATGCCCACAGTTTCTGGGCCTGTGGGTTGGAAGAGAGTCCCTCCCACTTGAAGGCCACCCAATACCTCTACCCCCATTTCTCCCCCACCCCGCGCGGTTGCCCATCCCGAGCTGACCTCCACAGCCACTGCTGCTCTTACCACCAAGTCCAGGCCTTTCCCTTGTCCCTGCTGGCTGCCCGGCATGCCCCCAACCCTCCCTTGTATCTGGATAATGACTGTCTTGCAGCTGCTCCTCCCCACCACCCTACTCAACATCTGCTTGAGGTCCAGCTCTGCCTGCCAGATTCCAGGGTGAGAATGGGGAATCAGCCTCAGTGGCTCTGCTGGACTCAACATCTGGACTCAGGAGACTTTCCCTGGGTCTTGCAGCTGGACTCATGGGAACCTTTCTCAAATTGCCTGGTCAGCATTTCTCCAAGAGAGGAGACTGTGACTCAGTTTCCTACCCACTAATGCAGCACTTTGGTAGCCTCTTTCTCCCCAGCAGGACCCTGTAGGCAGGTCCCTGAAGTGTCTCAAGCTGTCATACCACTTCTCACAGCAACTCTCTTTTATACCTTCCCAGGTTCCGTCTCCAACATCTGTAAGTCATCTTTTAGATCCTCATTCCTTAGCATTTCATTCTCCTTATTCTACACTGCTTCCTCTCCTGACCTCAATAAATAAGTACTCTTCCTCTTCTCTGCAGTCACTTCAGAGGGAAACTGAGGCACAAAGCAGTCCTGCCTTGTACCTAGTGTACCCAGACTTCATCAGTCCTGGACCCGCCGGGACACCTCCCTGACTTTAGTCCTCTGATGGTCCTTGCTGTCCCCCTGGGCAGGTTCAGAGTCAGGCTCAGAGCTGCCTTTCAGGGTTACATCTGGAAGGCCCCCAGGGCCGTGTTCTCCTGAGGCCTCTGGCTCGTCCTCCGCCTGAACCCAGGGCTGGAGGTCTTCTTAGCCACCAGTTCTTAAGCTGGGATCTTGAGGTTGGGAGGTTGCATTCTGGTCTGGCACTGGCCCTTCCAGTGTCAGTGTTCTCTCTGGTGTTATCTTACTTTCCCACCAATAAAATGGGAAAAAAATGTTAAGTGAATTGGTTCATTGTGAGGACTGCTGTGTACCCCTGACGACTTCATGTCCTACAAGGATAATGGATCTCAGTTTTTGTCTTTGGTGGTTTCTGGGCATGAGAGTTGGAACCTTCTCTTCCATCCATTCTTCAACCCTGATATAAAACCCTTGGGTTGTGAGAAACTCTTGTGTGATGGGGGTAGGGGCTAGGACCCTCTTGTAGCTCTAAGCATGCTTGTCCAAGGATCAAGAAGGCAGAAGCCTCTGGAACCCCCATCTCTTATTTGCTTGCTTTCTCCTGGTCTTTCATTAAGCACTGATAATTTTGAAGTTGGGGGGTCTGAGACAAAATGAAATAATACAAGGCCCAGAGTCAGCCAGAGAGGGAATGGCAGATCTAGTAGGACTGGAACCAGACCTCGCTCTCTGCCCATTCTCCTGGCCTCTCCCTCCCTGGACCTGGCTCAGACTCTGGCACCTACCCCTTGTACCTTGGTCCTGCCCTGTCCACAGCCAGACTTTCAATGGGCCTCCAGGGGGTCTGGGGCATTGCTGAAAGTAGGCCCAGAGTGAAGCCTGGGAGCTAGGCTGGGGGTGGGAGTTGAAGGGGGGAGGAGAGAAGGGGGCCCTCTGTCCTCCCCCAGGCTCCAGGGCTGTACATTTGTGTGTTTTGGATTTGTTACGAGATGGGGCACTTCCTCTGGGGCAGGAAGCTTTGATTTCCTGTAGTGGGGGCATTGGTAGGATTAGGTATGGGGGCTCAGCTTGGAGCCATGCTGATGTTGTTGTTTGGACCACAGAGGGGCAGAGTTTCTGCCTGAGGCTTCTTCTCCTAACCCAGGGGAGTCAGGAAGGAAAGCACTGGTGCAAGGCTCAGGCTGAGGCCAGAGAAGGAGGCAGTGGGGGCAATGAGATGGGGGGAGGGCAGTGGTGGCCCCCCCTGTGGTGGGCAACACAGCAGGAAGCCTGGTCAGCAGGTGACCCTGCCGGGTATTGTGTTTCCCTGTAATATTTCCCCCTGTTTCTGTGGTAACCTTGGAGTTGGGGGTGGGGGGAGCCAGGCCTTTAGGCTGCAGGAAGGTGCCCCCAGACAGCCCTTTCCTTAGAGGCCTGAGTAGTAGGAGGAGTTCCTAGATCTAGCCACCTCCCTAACCCTTCTGGCTCTATAGGACCAGGGCCTGGGAATCCAGACAAGTGAGTTGAGGGAGCGCTGATGGAGGGCTGGGTAGAGGCCCATTTGCCTCTCTTTGGGGGAAGAGGGGGAAAGAAGGAACTGCTTTGTGCCTTAGTCCTGTCTCTTCACTGCCCCTCTCCAGCAGCCCTCCCTCACCAGAGGGAGGTAGCCGCAGCCTGGGGCAAGGGATGGGGGTGGCAGAGGTGGGAGGGATGTTTTCATCGCCAGAGCAGAGCTCCTCTGATCCTGGACCAGTTCCCGGAGGCAAAATAAATTCAGAATGGTGTCTGTTTAGTGTGGGTCAACATGTGATGGGTGTGTGTACACACTGGGTGTGTGGTGGGTGCCTGTGTGTGCCCAGCTGTGCATGCAGATGTGGTGGTACCCTGGCGGTTTGGGACCCGTGTGCCGCTCTGTGTTGGATGTTTGGGAGTGTGCACATGTGTAGTACAGATGTGTGGCATCTGGACAGTGTGCACCTTTACACTGTAGGGCTCTGTGTGGGGCATATGACTGTGTTTTGGGGGGTGTATATCTGTGAGGGAGTGGCTTTTTAATAGAAGTCCAGATGTTGACTGGAAAGCACTGTTCCAGCTCTGGTCCTCAAGTGCCAGTTCCCAGGCTGTGTGCTTCAGCATCACCTGGGAATGTGCTGAAAGTGAAGGGCCACAGGCCCCATTCCAGATGCACTTGGAATCTGCAGGGGTGGGGTCTGGAAATGAGGATTTTCACATGTGCTTCTGGTGATTCTGGGGCCAAGCCATATTTGCGGACTGATGATCTAGCCAGCCTCTTCATTTTTTTCTTTTGCGGAAACTAAGACCCAAAGGAGGCGTATGGTTTGTCCAGAGCTACTAAAGGAAGAACCAGGACAAAACTCAAGCCTTTCAAGATACACTTAAAAGGTGTTAAAGAGCAGTAGGACCTGCCTACTGTGTCTTCTGTGTGTGCATGTGTGCACACGTCCACATTTAGGATGATGAAGAGCGCCAGGCGGGCCTGGTACAGATGCTAACTGGGCTTTGACTTTTCCCCTGGATTCCTGACCTTGTTCTTCCTGCTACACCCTATTTCCGCCTCCCTGGGGAAATCCTGGAACTGTTAAGTGTCAATCTTAAAGGTGATGTTGGCAACCAGGAGGCCCATTTCCTGAGCCATTCAGCCATTCACCCATTTTTTTGCCGCTCACTGAGCCCTGCTCTGTGCCAGGCATTGGACACAGATGATGCCATGAACACAATGGTAGAGTGTCTGACCTCAGGGAACTTCCACTCTAGTGGAGACAGTTGCTAACAAGTAAGCAAGTAAAGAAATGAGTATATATATCTGGTTACACATGGTGATAAGCCCTAAGAAGGAAATGAACTGGGTGCAGCAATAGAAAATAACAAGGTAGGACTTCCTTAGAGAGGGTGGCCAGGGGAGGCCTGCCTGAGAAGGTGACACTGATGCTTTCTCTCACCTCCCCAGACCTTCTGAGCCTTGCTTGGGAGCTGCCTGCATCCAGGTGGGGGACCAGGTCTGAGCACTGACTGGCTAAGGACTGCAGCTGAATTGCCAGCCTCCTGCTTGGCATGGAAGACAGCAGGGTTTCTGTTCCTCATGGAGCCCCCAGAGGTTGGCAGAGGGGTGAGGAGGACTGGGAGCTGAATGGGACCCAACTGGAGGCTGTTCCATTGCTTGGAGGAGCAGCCTTTTTCCCTTACTGGGCCCAGCAGGGGCCCCTATGGACCTGCTGGGTTTGGGAAGGCGGAAGCCTCTCTCCAGGAGCTCTCAAAGCACCGCCCCATTCCTGACCCTCCTGCCTCCCCTTCTCACCACCCTGAAGCTGCTGTGCCAAGTCCCTCCCCTCTGAGTCTACCTTAGCTGTTTCTGTGGCCACTGGGATTTATTTACCTGGCTTAGGAATCACTGAGGAGAGAGGGGGGGGTCAAGGCTTAGAGTGAGGCACTGGAAGAGGTCGGATCAGAAAGAAGGGCTGGGGCTGGGGCCAGAGCAGGAATAAGGCTGGCCAAGCAGGGATCCAGGGCAGGAGACCTGGGTGCTCTCCTGGGCTCTTGAAATGTGCTTCCCAAACCTGCACCCCAAACTGGGTTGGACTCTTTAAGTCCAGAGGGCAGACCTGAGCTGGAAGTCAGGGCCCCTTCCCAGACCCCTGTGGGTATTTCACAACAGTAAGTTGGGCATCATGACCCTACTCTGTGCCAGCAGCCTTCATACCATCTCACCTCCATTCAGCCTCCTCTCTGCGGTAGGATTTTCCTTGGGGACCCAGAAGAGCAGAGAATTAGAAGGGCCTTCAAGCCGGAGAAGAGGCTGTTCAGGCCACCCCACCGCCTTCCCAGGGCTCTCCCTGGACCTCCCTTAGGCTTTGGTGCATTCACCCCCTGGACTATGCGCCTGCCCCCTGGCCCTTCTGAGACCACACTTCTCCCTTCAGGAGGGCTGGGCCAGACTCACTGTCCCCACCCTGTCTCCAAGCCACTTCCTTTTCCCTACATTGCCTGCAGGGATTGGAAACCCTTGTGGTCAGAGACTTCTTGTCCTGGAGAAAAAGGGGAGCCCCACTCCCCTTCAGGAGGCCAACTTAGCTCCCTGAAGAGCCCATGTCCAGGAGCCAGGCTCTGGACTACCCCAGCCCTGGAAGAAGCTCCGTTTCTCCCTCCCGGGTTCCCAGGGTGGCCCGGAGCAGCAGAGCAGGCTGGGAGCCACAGGTTCGGAAAGAGTCGGGGTGGGGGAATTCAGCGACGGGGCTGTAACTGTCTTGTTTTGCTTGCCCCACAAACCTGTACGGGCATCCGCTGCGCCCTCCCGGACGTTCAGGCTGTAGAACTGCTCTCAGAATGACAGGCTGGTGGCACCGGGTTGGGACGGGGGTGGGGGTGGGGTGAAGGGGGAGCCCCAGGCTAGGGGGAGCTGAGGGTTAAAAATAGCAGCCCGGTTTCGGTTAGCAAATGTGGAGGCGGGGAGCTGGGGGCGGGGCAGGCAGCCGGCAGTGTTTGCCCGCAGGGCAGGGCTGTTTCCCCTGGGTCCCTAGAGTGAGTCACGGTGAAGACTGCCGAGGTGCTGGCACAGCGCCCCCACGGGGCGAGGGGCTGAGCACAGGCTTGGTCTCCATGGTTCTGGAGCCGAAGGAGGGTTGCCTGTCCCTTTCAGACCTTCCGACGGCCCATCTTGAGATGGGCCCTAGGCACTGTGTGATAAAGGGAAAGAAATGCATCATTCTGAGGGCAAAGACCTGGGTTTAAGTCCCAGCCAAATGGCTGTGGGGCTGGGGCAGCAGGGCCAAGCCTCTGAGGGCAATAAGTCTTGGCTTCCTACTCTTTCAAGTGGGAATTTTGTCTTATGTACATGTAAACACTTGGGGGATTCTAAAGCACCCTACAGATGTTAACTATCACCTAAGGCCCTACTGTGCCCTTTGCAAAACCTGGCAGAAGGGCCTTCCTGTAATAACACAAGAGGGAAGAGTCAGATGACCTTGGCAGACTTCCTTTTCCTTTTCTAAACAGCTAAGTGCAACCTTGGGAACATGGTTCTCTGTGCCTCAGTTTCTCCATCTGTAATATGAAAATAATAGTGGTATCAACTTCATGGAGTTACTATAAAGCTTAGAGTAAGTAACATTAGCACCGTGCTGGTCAGAAAGCAGTGCTCACAGAATATTCATCATTATTATTAATGTTTTGTTCATATTTTTGAAGGTCAGGGATAGGGAATGTTAAAGACATGAAGAACAGAAACTGGGCCCAGCCCCAGTTCACAGAAAAAACCAGGCCAAATCACTGTTCCAGATTCCTCCACCCTTAAGGGCCTGAAACAGCAGGAGCCTCTAGCCAGAAGTCACAGGGTGGACCCCTTCTCTCTCACTCCACCACCCCCCAGTATCCCCCAGTGAGGTAGGATGGATTGGGGGACCCAAGACCTTCGAAGCCAGCTGGCTCTGGGGAAGGCCTGGGGTGGGCCCGCCCTGATGGCCCCAGTGCAGAGCACCTTGCCAGCATCTGCTGGGGTGACCTTTATGTTCGCCCCTCCCTGGCAGCTCTTAAGAGAAACATGAGGCAGAAGAGGGATGGGAAGGTCGGTGATGTCAGCAGCAAGCATTCCCAGCACTTCAGCCCTGGAAGAGGCAGGAGGCATTTCTTGCAGGAAATGATCATTTTTCAGCCTACAGGCATTCATTAAGTAAGTCCTGACTTTGTGCCCAGCCCCATGCTAAGCCTTCTGCTTTACTCGGGAAGGCAGAGGTTGTCGGGTTGTGGATACCTCAGAATCTCAGAGGACTTAAGACCTAAGAATGCAACACATGGGGTCAATGTCCTGTCTCAAAGGGCATCATGAGTGTCTTAACTTTGTGACCCACTGGCTCTGCCATCCTTATATTCATGTATGCACGTGCATTGTTTGATTATTACAGAGGCAGTCTGTCTGCATTGTAGATAACCAAACAAAAGTGTAAAAATTAGAAACATCACAATCCCAGCTGCAGAGGTCATTACCACCCGCCTTAGTGCATCCCTTCCCATTTCCTAGGTGCTTTATGTAGGACTTTTTACCAAAATGAGGTCATGCTACACATGCCTTTTTATGCAGTCAGTGATCTCCACCTTCCATTACAGTAAGTTTTCAACTAATCACATTCCCAGTTGATCTGAAATTGACCTTCATGGCTAGTTGGTCCAAATTGGCAACTCAGGACCATGCATCTGGCTATTGACGTCCCTGAAGGCTATGTAAGCACCCTGGCTGGATTTGTGATCTGGAAAAAATCCCACCATGTAAGTCTCAAAGGCAGGATGGTGCCACCTGGTTGGCTCTGGCTGCAAAAGGGAGTGGCGTCACCTGGAGGATCTGCTGACAGATCTCTGCCGTCTTCCAGAAATTACAGGCAAAATGCGGGCTATACCTCGGTTCTACTGGGATGGAGGTTTTGGGGGGCACTCCTCTGAATGCCAGCATTCACATAGCTTGTTGCTATTCTCAGATTTGTGCTGTATCCAGGCCCTGGCACAGGTTGGTGGGGAGGAGCTTCACCGTGGTCTCTGCCTACCCCTTCCCCAGGTCTCAGGGTGCTGTGTTCCCTGTGCCCGTCTCCTTGCCTTGAAGATGAGTGTTCCCTTCTGCTTTGGTAGGTGCCTCCACCTCTTCCATCTGTGAGTCCTGGGAGAGAGAAAGAGAGAGAGTGAGAGAGAGGCCATCTTCAGAGTAGCCACTCTGGGCAACTGGCCCTGGTTATGTAACCAGCATTTTATACCTGGCTGAACAATTTCCAGAGTGTTCTCACACAGTGTTTGATCCTCCACGGCAGCCCTGGGAGGTTTGCTTGTTTATTTATGCCCTGCTGGAGGTAGCTTACAGGAAACAATAAAATAGTAAAACGCACATTTAAAAAGCAGGGAAAATATCAGATGAAAAAGTAATGAAGGGGGTGGGGAGTGTCTCCTGGAGAGAAAAATCATATGAGGGACAAAGGCATAGATTATTATCTGTTTTTATTTTTGTTGTAGATGTTTTCTGGATGGAGCACCAGCACATGGTAGCAACATAACGCCTTCAGATTCAGGGGTGCACTGTGTCCCCTCGGTTGCCTCATCTCACCCCCTAAGGGGAGGCGGATTGAACGCCTTGTTCAGGCCAGCAGCCCGAGTTTATGTTCTTACCATCTGTGATCTGGGCAAGCTTCTTAACCTCTCTAAGCTTCAACTTTACAAAGTTTTCACGAAGGAGGATAGTAATGACCGTCACCTCAAGGAACTGTTGGGAGGACGAGGATGGAATGAGGATGCAAATCAGGTCCCAGCACAGCACCCAGCACACACTGAGTGTTCAGTGCATGGTGGTTGCTTATTGTTAATAGTATTAATTAGTCATTATAACAAGATAAAAGGTATCAGTATTACTAAGACAAACTTGTCCCTGGCAGTCTCTGGAGTGGGCTCAGTGGCCTCATGGATGGCACAGGTGGGAGCAGCTAAGGAAGGCAGGCAGGAGTGGGGTGCACAGGTGGACTTGGGGCCTCACCGAGGGTCCAGAAACTGAGGGAACAAAAAGGAGAGCAGGTGAATGAATATGAGACCTCAGGGGAGAGAAGGAGCAGGGCTGAGAGGCAGCCCCTGGGCGGTGACCGTGCTTCCTGTTGGGGCAAGCACTAGCCCTTGAGAAAGACTGGCTGGGACTGGCTGCTAAGAGGAGCAGCTGGTCTAAGTGGGGCACCAGGGAGCGGGGGAGGGGGAGACAGGGCAGAAGCTGACTGCCTCACTTCTCTCTCCACAATACAGATGGGGTCCTTGTCTTGACTGCTCAGGATGTTTTGCTAATGATAGGAAAGATGGTGGTTAGACACCGTGGTGAACTTCCTACCAGGGATTGGAGCTACTGGAGCAGGGGAGTGAGGGCAGTCAGGGCCTGAGAAACTCTAGGGCAGCCTGTGCCAGGGGGCCGGAACTAGCTGGCCTGCTCAGGAATTCCTTTAGTGAGAAGAGGAGGCCTAACTGTAAGGAAAAAGGTGTGGGTGACAGGAAGTGGATGCCGGCTGCCTAGGCCGGCCTCCCTAAGCAAGTAGCTCTGCTGCCCCCTTACACCTTCTTGGAGGGCAGAGGGAAAAGACTGAATGGTGATCTGAGAGGGCAGGGGAGAATTGGAAGGACTCTGTTTTCTTTGCCAGAGGACAGAGAGCCTCTCCCGAGAGTGCCAGTCCCAGGAACCATCAGCCACATGCATCTCAGAAAGGCCCAGCTCCCCTGCTGCAGGACCAGCGGGTCTCCATCCACCCAGAGAGGCCGGGGAGGAGAATAGACTTGGGGTTGGGGGGTGGCCAAGAGCCAGGGAGGACGCTTTTCCACCCCCAGGGAGCTCGAGCAGCCGCTGCCATGGTTACATCTGCTTCCTGTTTGATTCATCTCAAACAGCAGAAAGAGGGGGGTGCAGGCTCCCAGCCTGGGCCTCCACTGCGTGGGGCTGTTTACAACAGCCGCGTGCATGTGGGATTCCCAGAAAGAGACTCCAAACCGGACATCCTGCGGCTGCAAAATACCCAGGTGTCAAGAGCTAAAAATAGCTGCCACAGGGCCCCAGGCTTGGGGAAAGGGGCATGCGCGTCTGCAGAGTTGGAGGGCTGGCCTGGCCCTCTAGCCCCGCTCCTGCTGGGCCACAGCCTCTGAGCCTGGCCCATACGTTGTACTAACAAGAGGCGTTGGTCTGCGTAGGCCTACATCCCAGGCCAGTCACCTGTGAGCCAAGTCTCTCCTTTCCTGTGGGCAGCCTCATTGCCTGCATGGGGGGTTGGGCCGGGATGGGGCCGGGAAGGAGATGGTGAGGCTTGAGAGGGACCTGGGGGCTGCCAGAGGGAGGATATGGCAGGACACCTGAGAACAAGGAAAATGGGTCTGATGCTCCTCTAAGACCCTAAGCTGTTGCCTGTCCGATTTTCCCACATGCAGTCTGAAATCGTGGCTTGGCATGCCAAGTCAGCAGTTGCTATCTACAAGTGACTCTTTGGGATTGTCTTCATAGGGCAGACATGAGCAACGATGAAAGGGGCAGCTTCTGCCCTCTAGCCTGGTGCAGGCCTCGTGTTTGCCACTGGTATGGATCTCTGTGGTGCTGTGTTATGTTTTTTTATTTTCCCTTGTGTTCAGTTAGGTCCCAGTTGTGCTCCCTACCTGGTGGCCAGTAAGGAGCCTTAGTTGAGAACATGGAATCTGGAGCCCCAAGTCCCGGCACAAGCACTTCCATGTTGTGTAACTTCAGACACTTTATTTATTTATTTATTTATTTATTTATTTATTTATATTTATGCTTTCAAGAACTGGGGTGTAGGCCAAAGGTGTGTGGGGGGAGTGAGAGGATTCACCAGAGACAGAATGGGGAGCAGAACAGGCAGATCTACTGAAATCCACTGCTGAGGGGAGCAGCAGGTAAGACAGGAGAGGTCTGCTGCACTATGTTGGTGAGCTCCCTGGCCAGGGATTGAACTCAAGCCTCAGTGGCTGGTGATAGCTTGATAGCACTGAGACTTTAACCCCTGTGCCACCAGGGAGGCACGTTATTTAATACTACTGAGCCTCAGTCTACTGGTCTGTATAATGGGGATGAAGACAGCAACCACATCATTTTTTTGTCATGAGGTTAGGTGAATTAGCAACAATCTCTGGTGCATAGTAAAGTGTTAATTTGCAAATTTTCAGGTGGAAGAGAAAGGGAAGAAACTGTATTTGGGAGAGGCAGGGGTTAAGATAAGAGGCCAGAGTATGCATCTGCAAGAAAATGGACTGTGGAAGCAGAGGAGAGGATACAGCTGGGACCAAGCACTGTAATGTTTATGCCAGAAGGGAGGCTGCAGACAAGTCCAGGCCAAACAGTAATAGCCATGACCACTGAAGGAGCATCTCCTCTGGGCTGGGTGGTTCACACACAGCATTGCTAATCTCAGATGACCTCTTTTAAGTAGATGTTCTTATTTTCTTATTTCAGACAGGACAGCCAAGGCTGGAACAGGTTATATCATGTCCCTGGCTGTCCCTGGCAGTCACTGAGGGATTCTGGGTTAGAACCCATGTCTGTTGGACCTCAAAGCTAGTGTCCTCAATGCGATGGGCCCTCAGTTCCATTGTAATTTGCCACCTGCTAGGATTAATTATGAATTGAATTAATAATGAGGAAGAGAATTTTCAGAAAGGGACATTAGAAATTATTAAAAAGGATTGAGTCTAGGGAAGTTCTAGGGATTCGGGTGAGAGATTAACTTCTTTTATACCTTTAGGGGGTTCTTTGAATTTTTTTTAGTTTCAGCAAGGAGTCTACTTTTTATTTATTTTTTAAATTTTGGCTCTTTGAAAGTGAAAACCAGGTTTCCTTCACATTTCCATCTCTTCAACCCCCCCCCCCCGCCCCCTCTCCCCAGACCCATGACTTCATCCATGACTTAATACCTGTATTTGCAATGGACTTTGTGGGTCTAGTTCATCCTGGCCTTACCACTGACTGGCCTACCAGATGACCATGATTTTTCCCCTTCTCCTCTCTTTCCTCTGTGAAGGAACCATCTCTAAAGCCCCAGCTCCTAACAGTCTCAGCTTCTTTGAGCCAAATGTCTTCGAGAAGTTTCTCCCTCATGTTCAGGCCTCCCTGTGTCAGAAAGGCCTGGCAACCAGGATGTTCTTTCTCATGTTTATTTATTCTCAGAAGCCATTTCACCCTCAGCTTTTTGCTTCTCTGCCAGCCCCCATGTGGAGTCGCGCTTTGTCCCTGCCTCTCACAGGGAAGCAGAACCAGAGCTGCAACTTAGGATATATGAAGGGAGTCAGCCCTGAACCCAGGCCCTGCTTCCTGCTGCTGCCCACTGTCCTTTTGCCTGAACCCAGGTCTCCCTGCTACTCCTTTTTCAGCTAGTCAGGAGTCTGCAGTGAAAGGGAAACAGCCTCAAAATAAGACTTCGGAGGTGTTGGGAGGGGCTCCTGCTTAACCAAGTTCCTAGGGAAGCCCTTCAACCCAACAAAGGACCTGGAGCATCTGGGAGAACAAGTGGTCAGGGGGTACTCAGGTTTCACAGCTTTATACAGCCCGCTTGCAGCCCCTGAGGCTGAAGAGGGCCTAGAACAGCAAGGCAGGGCCCAGGACCAGCCGCTTCAGGTGCTCAGGGGTAGCAGTAGTGGCGTCCCTCCTCTGGAGGTCTCTGAGAGCCAGGGTTGGCCCACTGGGGCAGGATTTCTGGGGCCTCTTGGTTCTGGGTGAGACCAGGTGCTCTGGCTTGGAAGGTGACTGAAGGTCCAGGTACCTCAGTGCCTCTTTAGTCTGACTGCAGTTGCTTCCAAAGAAGGTAGACGTGGAATGAGGTGTAGCATGGACCCCACAAACACTACCCTGGCTGAGACGGGTGGAGAAGGGCCCCACCCTCAGTGTTGCTCCCAGACCCTGAAGTCCACTCACCCCTGGTTTTATTTCACCAACTTGATGGTAACAGTTCCGTGAGAGAGGCTGATGAATCTGGGCCCCAAGCCTGGGGTGCAGAATTCAGTTCAGCACTTTCTGGGTGCCTCTAAACACCTTTCCTTTCCGAGACACAGGAGAGCTGTGTCCTGGTCTCATCTCTGTTACCCTGGGCTCCTCTGAACTCAAAGACTATCAGCACAAAGTCAGGACATTGGGGGAGAAGCAGAACTTTTTCCAGGAATTGCTTTTGGAAGCAATCCCTGTTGCCAACACACATGCATGCGTGCAGCCTTTCTGAACAGAGATTGTATCATAGATCATCATCACAAAACATCCCTTTGGGGCCCAGTGACAAACACTACAGAGTTCAGGGTCATTAGTTTTCCTCCTATCCAGAGAGTGCATGGTGTCCGGAATCCGTGGTTACCAGGGGGAGGGAGGCAGGGGACCTGGCCCTGCTCCCAAGCGTGAATGCTGCTGACCAGCCCGCAGGCAGGCAGGGGAGGAGGAAGAGTGTTCCCAGTAGGCAGGGGTCGGGGACACAGGACTCAGCCTGACGCAGCCCCTGGGAGTGCACTCAGGAACCCAGTTCAGAAATCTCTCTTGGGGTCCTGCAGAAGAAAGAGGCGGGCCTAAGAAATCCCAAGGTTAGGGTTACTGGTCCTGGGGAGGGCAGGCTGCCTCCTGCACCAGGTTCCTTAGGGCCCAACGAACCCTGTGGTATATTCATGCCCCGTCCTAGGCAGGGGGCCAGGAGAGAATCATTGTGTTCAGTTCCGTGCTTCCCACGAGAACCTGCATGTACCCGGCACGGCTTACAGGTGGTACCAGAGACCATGGTTAATGGGAATTGTGGAAGTGGTGGACACAGTGGGTGCTGTGGGAAGCAAGGGGGTGTTGGGGTGATCTTCCTGAGACTTAGGCTGGACTTTAAGGGATGAGAAGAATTTGAATCAGCGGAGCAGCGTTTTTCTACTAAACTGTCATCCAGCACACAGACACTCGTGATTGAGGGGAGCTGCTAGGAGTCTGCCTGCCTAGAGTCCCCCCTTCACCCCCACCCCCCTCCGCCTGCCCCGTGGTGCTTGCCAGCAGGGAGTTCTCCTTTTTGAGCTTCTGGAAGAGGAACTATGGCTACCCCTTAAACACAGGCTCAAAAGCAATACCAGTTATCTTCAGAACATACCCCCCTGGCCAGACTCTAGCCCGAGCAGGGCTTCTGTGTCACCAAATGCTCCCTCTGGGGCCTCCCGGTCTCCTGCCCTCAGGCCTTGAGTGGGGACAGCAGGGGGTAATGGGCCCATCTTGGACAGAGGACGTCAGGATTTGCCTCTGCCTTCCCCCACTGGCCAGCCTCTGGGTCCTCATGGTCACTGCTGTCCCCCAGCTTGGCCCTTCCTGTGGGGTCTCACGGGCTCTGAGTTG
Organism: Talpa occidentalis; assembly: GCF_014898055.3. NCBI lineage: Eukaryota > Metazoa > Chordata > Mammalia > Eulipotyphla > Talpidae > Talpa > Talpa occidentalis. The sequence continues at coordinate 47,930,179 of NW_023601653.1, forward strand.
GATAGGATGGTGTAGGCTTAGGCTTCGAACCTGGGGAGAGGGCCTTTTCCAGAAGGAAAGGCTCTATTTCAGGTTATCGGAGATAAAAACTGAGGGCTTGTCTCCTGGGGGGAGCAGAGGCTGCAGGACAGAGGATGGATGAGAGAGAGGAAAAAGGGTCCTCCCTGTAGGGTCCTCGGGCAGTGTCTTTCAGACCCACTTTTTCACATTTTCCACCAGATTTGACTCCAGATGACCCAGTTCCTCCCCCATGATGGGAACACCCCTTCTCCAGGCCAGCTCTTCCCTATCACCCTCCTGGTGGCCTCACCAGCTATCCTGTCCCACCTCTGGCCCCCACCTTCCAGCCCTCTTCTTCGCCTCAGGGCTAGGAGAGCCTGGTTTGGCTGCCCAGGGACGGTTGCACCTGAGCGCATCGTGATGCTGAGGGCATTGCTGAGGGAGTTGGGCCTCCCAGGTTCTTGCTGGGGACTGCACTCCCACTCCGGCAGGTGAAGTATCTGAGTCTCTGGGTGGTTGAGGAGGAGAAAGCTAGGGATCGCTCTTATTCAGCCTGGGAATTTGAGGAAAGGAATCTCTTGGCACCAGGCTTTAGAGTGCTCAAGCTGGAATAGGATCCGCTCTCCCCACCGCTGGCACTCTCTGCCATGCCCTCACTCCATTTCTCTTCTCTCTGCAGATGGGACCCAGGTGAGCCCAAGTGCCCACTGCCACAGTGCCCCTGGCACAGGTAAGAGTCAGACCTGAGGACACACGTGGGGAATGCAAGTTGAGGAGTGGGAAGGTCCTGGAGGACGAGGAGCTCAGGGGTTGAACAGCAGAGGACCAGGCGGATTGGCCAGAGAGTTGGGAACTTGGGGGTCCCAGGGAGGGGGCTGTTGGGGTTTTATAGGGAAAGGGATGGGGTAAGAGAGACAGCTTGGGATCCAGGCTGGTCCCAGTGCTAGGAAGTGCAACAGGAAAAGCAAAGGCAGGATTCTCCCCTTGATTTTGCTGGGTGCTGTGAAACAGGAAGGCAAGTAGGAACCTAATATTTATACTCAGACCCTTGCCTCACGTCAGGCTGTGGGCTGGGTGGCTTTTTCCTTTGTAGCTCCTTTAGTCCGCATACCAGCCCTGCCAGGTGGTTGGGGAAGGGCCCCTTCTCTTTGGTCCCCTCTCTGTCTCCTCCCACTGCCGGCCCAAGTCCCCTTTGCTGTCAGGTGCCCTGGGCAAGGAAGGGAGCAGACTTCTTGCTCTTCTGTGGTGTAGTACATGCCCCTGGGCCTGGCGCCGGACTGATGAGGGTGCCCCTTCCCATGTGAGGGCCTGCTGGCGGCCCTTGCAGAGGATGACCTATAAGGGCACGTGATGGGGACACATGAAGGCCAGGTAGCCGCACTGCTTCAGTCAGGACTGTCCGAAAGTGGATAGACGGGTTGGTGGGCGGGAGACAGGACACAAATTAAAAGATAACAGTAGAATACAGTATATGATCAGTGCCAAATGAGAGAGGCTTAACTAATGAGTGTATATATTTTTTTTCTTCAGTAAAAAATAACTAATAAAATTAGTGTGCAATAGAAGAAAAGATAGTAGTTCCCTATTAAACCGAACGAGTTTAATTAATGAATTTTAATTACTGGATTAGTAAATTCATTCAAGAAACATTAAATTACCACCCGTTGTCATTTAGTCCTAGATGTGTACTTTTCTAGAAACTTAATACAGAAATTGGGGAAAAAATAACATGAATAGACCCTGCCTCTGTGCCAGGGCACCTTCCTAGGCATTTCAGGGGAGATCCTGAGATCGATTCGTCATTCAGCCAGTGTTTGTTGAGTGCCTGTTGCTTGCCCAGTGCTGTCTGCAGTGTTAGGGTCCTGAGCAAAAACAGGTCCTTTCCTGTGGAGCTTAACTCAGATGCAGCACCTGCCCACAAGGTGCTAAAGAACACAGATGCGCCCCGTGCCTGAAATCCAGACGAGGCAGGCACTGGGCTGGGCGCAGGGAAGAGGAGGGATCCAGCTGGCTTGGAAGGAAGGGTGAGTTCTGGAAAAATAGAATCTAGGGGTGAGAGTAGCACTGACTGGCTCCCTGAGTAAAAGTTCAATGGACAAAAGATACCTGTACCTGAGACGTGGAGCTGATGGCTGTGGAGGAGGGCTCACGTTCAGGGAGAGGAGGGTTCCCATTCAGATGCAATAGACAAAGTTGAGAGAAGCCAGGATAGCAGCAGATTGTGAGATCCCCCAAATGCTAAGTCACCCCAAGAGGTCTTCCCAGACTTGCAGGCGTAGCCTCTCCTGTGTTCCCAGCAGCCTCTGCTCTGTGATGGTGCTGTGAGTGAGGGGTAGGGCCGTTGAGTGTCTGAAGCTGCGGGTTGAGGGTCCCAGGGTTGCGCCCTGGATTCCCTGACTTGGTTCAGGGAACCTGTGTAACTTAGCTCAGATGTGGTGCCTGCCTGCAGATTATGACCTGCATAGTCAAGGAGTCATCGCAGGAAGCCAGGACACCAGATACAGAAGGACTAAGACTCTTGCTAGGGTGTCAGAGGCCCAGACTCATCCAGAATGGGGACCTGAATTACCTGGGTAGACACATAAACAAGAGGTGGGGGCATCAGAAGCACCTACTACCTGCCGTGGGCAATATAGCCATCCCCGTGCTCTCAACATCCGGAGGAGAGTGGCAGGTACTTCCCTGCTCAGCATCTTTCTCGTTTCCATCTCAAGGAAGTTGATGCCTCTTTGCAAGTCCCTCTTTCTTTCCCCCAGTTAGAAACCAGGGGCAGGAGTAGGGGATGGCTCCTTCCTGAAAGTGGGTAGGAAAATGAAGCGGGTTCATTGCCTCATTAGGACTAGTGCCCATGCTTCCTCTGCCTGAGCCAGGTAGCCTTGGGCAGGTCCCTTCCCCTGAGCCTCAGTTTCCTCATTTGGGATAATGGAATTCTTAGGTTTTGCAGACACACAAGCACCTGTGCTGCAGCTGTTAAGATTAGTAGTGGCTGTGCTGGCCTGGAGGCAGAGTATCCTGAATCCTTGCTGGTACTTTGCTACCTTGCCTTTTCAGGCTCTCCAGGCCTCAGGCACAGAGGACAGCAGGTAGCTGCCCAGTTGGGGGATGTCCAGTATTCAATAGGCAGAAGAAGACCTCTTTGGGAGGATTTCCCACTTGTGTGCCCTGACCCTGTGTACCTGCTCCCCCTTCTCCAGGAGAGGTGTCTGCAGCAGCTCCACCTCTGAGCAGCTCTGGCTCTTTGGCCCAGCCTGGCCCAGCTGGCTGTGCTGGCATGGAACCCGGTCAGGTGGCTAGTTATAAATAGCCCTGCACCCATGGCCTTATCACAGTGCTCTCGTGTGGGTGCAGAGGACACTCGAGGAGGCAGCCAAGCCTACTGTCCTCCCTGAGCCAGGCCCACAGCTGGCGGAGGGCACCAGGGGAAGGCTCCATGGGCATACACACTGTGCAGGCCCATCTGGCAGGCCAGGGCCCATGTTAGATTTGAGACCTTGCTTCTCACCCAGTGGCCTGGGACAGTGGAAGGGTGGTGACTGGGGGTCAGAGGGACAAAGGGGAATGTTCATTTCTGCTCACTGTGCTGTCTTTGAGAGCAGCTATTAGAGGGCAGCTGGGTCAAATCTTCACTCCTGGGCAGGGAGAAGGGAAGGAGACAGCCCAGAATATATCACCATGGGGCCAACAGTCCTTCGCTAAATCCCCACAGTTGGAAAGTACTATGCTTGGAGTCAGGAGGCTCAATTCAGACACCTCCAGCAGTAAACTAGCGGTGCCTGGTTGGTGTGCGCTCCTGTCATGGGTAAAATGGAATGGAGTATACCCATGTTGCAGGGCCATGGTGAGGATGACATAAGGAAATGGCCTGGAGGGTGTTTCACCATTGTCAAGGAGCCTGAAGGAAGCTGGTCAGGCTGTAACCTAGGACCAGCGGATGAATGGTCCTGCTGACTTCCCCTCCCCCTGTGTCTGCAGGCTGCCCCAGGCCCCCAGCTGACTCGTCTGGCCACCTGCCCCAGCCCATGGACCTGCGGGTGGGTCAGCGGCCCTCGGTGGAGCCCCCACCAGAGCCCACGCTTCTGGCCCTGCAGCACCCCCAGCGCCTGCACCACCACCTCTTCCTCGCAGGCCTGCAGCAGCAGCACTCAGCGGAGCCCATGAGGGTAAAGAGTGCTCCGGGCTGCCTTGCGGCCTTGAGCTCAGCCCCCAGTCCCTCCCCACTTAGTCTCCCAGACCCTCCTTCACTCCTTGCCCCTTCCTAAGTGACAGCTCTGCCCACAGCTCTCCAGGGACGCACCAATGCCCGAATTACAAGTGGGGCAGCAGGAGCAGGAGCTGCGGCAGCTTCTCAACAAGGACAAGAGCAAGCGGAGTAAGGAAGAAGGCTCCCTGGCGGTGCCCTGCCATGTCAAGGGCACGTGTGGGCTGGGTGGGAGTGCGTCCAGCCCCGGTTTCCCGTGACTCTGCCTGTGAATGTGGGTGGAGGCCCGGAGGCCTTGCTTCTCTTGCCCATGGAGTTCCTGGTACGGTGTGGACAGGGTAATGGGTAGAGAGTGTGCCAGGGAGGCCATCTGCCCACCCACCCCTGACCCACTCCTGATTCTCTACCCCCGTAGGCGCTGTAGCCAGCAGTGTGGTGAAGCAGAAGCTGGCAGAGGTGATCCTGAAGAAGAAGCAGGCAGCCCTAGAAAGAACAGTCCGTCGCAATAGCCCCAGCATTCCCTACAGGTAACTCCCTCTCCTACCTGCTCCCCTCCTCGGCCTTCTTCCCGTTGCCCTGTAGCGATCCTGTCCCCACTCCTCTGGTAGGAAGGCTTCTCTAGCCCTCCACCCACCGCCTCTTCTCTCCTGTAATGGTCTCTCCCCACCCACTTGAGGCCCTTACCCCCACACAGGCACAGGCACATGCACACCATGCTGACTTTCTTCTTCAACAGTGAATTTCTTCTCATTTTTGTATCTTCCCCTCTGCCAAAAATATTCTGATTCCTGGAGCAGTTTCTTCCCACGGGAACAATGAGGTTGTCCCCCTGTGTCTGTCTCCTCACCCAAGCCCTGGGGTGCTGGCTTCTAGGTCCAGCTCAGAGGTGGCATATATACTGCACTGTCTCCCTAACTGTTCCTGGGGCCACTGCCTCCCCTAGAGTGCCTGGGGACAATGCTGAGAGCCTGTCAGGGTGGGGTGTCTCCCAGGCCTTTGGGAATCCCCACTCTTAAGCAGCCTTGCGCTCGCTCCACAGGACTCTCAAGCCCTTGGAGACCGAAGGAGCTGCCAGCTCCATGCTGAGCAGCTTTCTGCCTCCTGTTCCCAGCCTGCCTAGTGACCCCCCAGAGCACTTCCCTCTGCGTAAGACAGGTGAGCTGGAGGGAAAGTGGGGCACCCTCCAGGGTGTCAGGGGAAGGGCCTTGGAGTCCTGCCAGGAAGGTGGGGGGTTGGAGGGCCGGGCTGGGCTGGGGGTAGGCTGGGGGGTCAGCACTCTGTGTCTTTCTCCCTGCCTCTGCCTTCTTTTGCCTTAAGTCAGAAGTGGCTGGAAGGGAGCGGGAGGAAGGCAGCGAGTAGGTGCAGGGCTAGTAATGCTGTGCCCCCACAGTTTCTGAGCCCAACCTGAAGCTGCGCTACAAGCCCAAGAAGTCCCTGGAGCGGAGGAAGAACCCACTACTCAGAAAGGAGAGTGCCCCGCCCAGCCTCCGGGGTAGGCCTACAGAGGCCCTTGGGGGTGAGGGCCAGCAGGGCAGGTGGGGGTTGGTCTTCTCCCCCCAGGATAGGGTCCCCTCCTGAAGGCTGCCATACCTCCTTATTCTGGGTCCGGCCTACACGTGCTCCATGGGAGCAAGCTAGGGCTGAGAGCCAGACCCTGCTGGGTTGTCTGACATCAGACATCAGGCTGATGTCTGCCCAGAAGCAGGAGCACCTTTTTTAAAAGTGCTGGAGCCTAACATGGCTTGCTGCCCTTCCGGACAGAAAGCAGGAAACAGACACTGCCTACTGGGAAAGGGAGGGTAGTTCCCAGGTATCTAGAACTAGGAACCTGGCCTCTGACTGCTTCCCTCTCTCCCCAAACCTCAGACTCTTCCCCCAGCAGTAGCAGCACACCTGCCTCAGGATGCAGCTCCCCTAATGACAGCGAGCATGGCCCCAACCCGGGGCTGGGTTCAGAGGTAAGGCCTTGCCACACTGTCCAGGGACAGCTTGGAGGCTCAGCCTTCTCAGAAAGTGGCCCTAACTAGGTTGAGGCCACAGGATTGGGGCAGCCCACCCAAGCCTCTGGGGTGTCCTGGGGAAGGCATCCCCGGGGGTAGAGGTCTGGGACGAGTGACCCCTGCCCTGCTCCCCATGGCAGGCGCTCTTGGGCCAGCGGCTGCGGCTGCAGGAGACCTCTCTGGCCCCGTTCGCCTTGCCGACTGTGTCCTTGCTGCCCGCAATCACACTGGGGCTTCCTGCTCCTGTCAGGGTGAGTGGCTGAGGTGCCCTCCCCCACTCCAAGCTCCCTGGCATCTTTCCCTCCCTTTGCCTAGCCCGTGGCCTTCATTGTTCTCGCTGCCAGAGTCTCCTCCCCTGTGACTTCTCCCCACCTCTTCCCCAGGCTGATGGTGACCGCAGGACTCATCCGACTCTGGGCCCTCGGGGACCAGTGTTGGGGAGCCCCCATGCTCCCCTCTTCTTGCCCCATGGCCTGGAGCCCGAGGCTGGGGGTCCCCTGCCCTCTCGCCTGCAGCCCATTCTCCTTCTGGATCCCTCAGTCTCTCATGCCCCACTTCTGACTGGTGAGTCCGCTGCTGCACCCGGGGAGGGGCTGGGGCCAAGGGCCCAACTTGGGGAGGGATTCGTCCTTCCTGCCCCTCTGCTGTACCCCCCCTCCCGTGCGTCTCCCTGCTGAGGCTCTGCCCCCCTACCCTGTTCCCTTGCTTCCTTCCATTGCTCCCTAGGGTTCCCTCCTTATGCCCCCCCACCCATTCTTTCCAGTGCCCGGGCTTGGGCCCCTGCCCTTCCACTTTGCCCAGTCCTTACTGACCACCGAGCGGCTCTCGGGGTCAGGCCTCCACTGGCCGCTGAGCCGGACCCGCTCAGAGCCCCTGCCCCCAAGCACCGCCGCCCAGCTGATCAAGGTGAGGGGAACTGGGGAGAGGAGGTGGTGATGGTTTGCCTAACTGGGCCCTTGGGGACTGAAAGAGGGGGGCTTAGGAAGGGCAGGGACCTGGAGGGCCGGAGAAATGTGGCTCTGGGAGCCATGAGCTGCGTCGCCCCAGGAGCCCCCAGCAGGATGGTGGCCACCTCGCCCTGCCCACCACACCCCACCTCACACCACACACGCCAGTGTGGCTTCTCAGCTGGTGTGTTCCCCTCTCCAGAGGTCGGCCAAGCCGAGTGAGAAGCCCGGACTGCGGCAGATACCGTCCACTGAGGACCTGGAGACGGATGGTGGGGGCGTAGGGCCAGTGGTGGAGGATAGCCCGGAACGCAGGGAGCCCACCCATGGGCAGCACGAGGCCAGAGGTCCTGTTCCTCTCCAGCAGCACCAACAGGTATGGAGTGCCCAGCTGTCACTCTAAAGCAACAGCCAGAAGACTGTAGGCCTGGCGTGCAGATGGAAGGAGGGAGACAGGGTATCGGCACTAGGGCCAGCTTGGGTCTGTGGTTGCCCTCTCAGTCCATACAAGGTACACACACAAACACACACACGCATGCATGCATGCATGCTTGTGCACACACGCTTATACACACTGTGAAGACACATACATACACACTCACACACACACTTGCACTCCTGTAGCCTGCCGCCATCGGGGAAGCCGGGGCCCTGTGCAGCAGAGGCTGGCCTTGTGGAGCCCTGTGTGTGCCTACCCCAGCACCTCTCCTGTGCCAGTGGCTGAGGCAGAAAGGGGTGGAGCCGGGCTCAGGTGCTTCAGCCAGCGCGCTCATTGCGAGTGAAACCATAGGGTGTCTGTTTGTTAGGTGGCTGTAACAAGTACCACAACAGAATTTCTGTTGCTTAAGCACTCCCTCCTGAGGGGTCACTCCCTCCTGAGGACTGCGAGGGAAGGAGTGTGCTAATAAGCCTTCCTCCCTGGCTTATAGATGATTGTCTTTTCCATGTGTCTTCACATTATCTTCGTTCTGCCTTACGTTCCAAATTTCCTCTTTTCATGAGGATAAAAGTAACATTGGATTAAGGCCCATCCAAATGACCTCATTTTAACTTGAGTACTTCTGTAAAGACTATTTTCGAATAAGGTCACAGGTTACATTCTGAAGGCTTAGCTCTTTCATATATAAATTTGGTGGGGGGGGGCACAGTTCAGCCCATAGCCTGTGATAGCTGCTCACATGCATGCAGAGGTTCGCATCGGTTCCCATATTCTTGGGCAGTGCAACGTCCTTGGATGTGAGGAGCTCCTGGTTAGAACTGAGCGTGAGGCCCTTATCTGGGTTCTGATTTTGGAGTCCTGCAGGCCCTGGGTGCAGATCTTTGGGGATCTGGCTTGCTAGAAGGCAGAGCAGGAGGCATTCTGGAATCTCTTCAGAAAAGTAGTTGGCTGAAGGTTTCCAAAGCCCTTGGGCAGAAGCCGACTGCGTAGGATCCCGAGAGCCTGGAGGCTCAGGCCCTGTGTTCCCCAGGTATTCCTCTGGGAGCAGCAGCGATTAGCCCGGCGGCTGACCGGTGGAGGTACTGGGAGCTCGGTGCTGCTTCCCCTGGCCCAGGGTGGTCACCGGCCCCTGTCCAGGGCTCAGTCGTCTCCAGCTGCACCTGCCTCGCTGCCAACACCAGAGCCCGCCAGCCAGGCCCGCATCCTCTCCAGCTCAGAGAACCCCACCAGGACCCTGCCCTTCACCACAGGTGAGATGGGGTTTAGAGTGAGGCAGGAGGAAGGGGCTGGAGGTTGCAGAGATCGGGGTGTCACTCAGAACATTCTTGAGGACACTAAGCCCTGTTGTGCCTTGCTAGCCCCATACAGCATCCATGAGGCAGGTGCAGTAGGTGGTGGTTCTCGTTTTATAGATCGTGTATCATTGTTGTATTTTATATTTATTTAAACATCTCTTATCGATGGGGCAGTTAGACTGTCATTCATTTTCCCTCATCCGAGTGTCCATGCATACAAGGATTGTCTCCTTGAGGATCACTCTTAGGGAGCACATCCCTGGGCCTCTGACAGTGCCTGATGTCCTAAGATGAGCTGACAGGGACTCTCCCAGCAGTGGTCGGGCCCTCTTCTAGGCATCCAGCTGCTCAGGCGAAGTGGTCACTTCCCCAAAATTGTATCAGTCTTGTCACATGGCTCGGTGTCACTGTAGGCTTCCCAGCTCCTGGTTTGGGGCTTTCCTAGGAATTCTTTCCCCCCTGCTGCCCTCTTGGTGACCTGTTTGAGTCATGATATCCGGTGTAAGACCCTGGCCTCAAACCTCCCTTTGTTAGACTCTGAGCAAGTTAGACACATGGGGCCGTGGGAGGAGGGCAGCGCCAGGGAGGCTGGGCTGTGACAGTGACGTTGGCTGGGACTGTGTGGGTGTGTGTGGGGTGCCTGAGGCTTTCTGGATAAGTGTGCATATGTGTGTCAAGTGTGAGGGGCCAGGATGGGGTGTCCTGGGCCTGACTCCTTGGGGGTACTGTTTGTGGGGGTGCCAGCATGAGCTCTGTTTGTAGCCAGTGGCCCAGAGGGTGGGACTCCCCGGATGGGGGTGTTGACCCTTGCTCCCTGCAGGGCTGGTGTACGACTCGGTCATGCTAAAGCACCAGTGCTCCTGCGGAGACAACAGCAGGCACCCGGAGCACGCCGGCCGCATCCAGAGCATCTGGTCTCGGCTGCAGGAGCGGGGACTCCGGAGCCAGTGTGAGGTGAGGGGGCAGGCTAAGGCTAGGTGGTGGGCATGAAGGCTGGGGTGCACAGGGACTGAGGAGCTCTGTGCGCCCTTCCTTAGTGTCTCCGGGGCCGCAAGGCCTCCCTGGAGGAGCTGCAGGCAGTTCACTCAGAGCGCCATGTGCTTCTCTACGGCACCAATCCCCTTAGCCGCCTCAAATTGGACAACGGGAAGCTGCCAGGTAGAGACCCCATGGCGCCAGGGAGACTTGGACCCACCCTGCTCGCCCAGCTGTCCCCTGTGCTCTGGTCCCTGCTCTGCCCAGCCTGTCCTTTCGGGATCCCAGACATCCCCATGCCACCCTATGCCCTTCGCTACCCACTTCTACCCTGACCTCCACATCCGGCCCAGCCCTCTTCCTCGGGGCCCCCGCCCCCAGCAGCCGAGACTAAGAAGGCGCAGTCACATAGACTGGGCTCTCCCCACAGGGCTCCTGGCAGAGCGGATGTTTGTGATGCTGCCCTGTGGCGGGGTTGGGGTAAGTGTGCCAGGGGCTCTCGAGTGGGCATCGTCTCTGGGTCTCCCCTCTGTCGTCCCCGGCCCTGCCCCGGCGGGCTTTCCCATAATGCCTCTCTGCCGGCTGGAGGCTCCTTGCGGACAGGTGTGCCCTTGACCCGGTGTCTCCCGATATAGCTGCCAGTGCTTCGCATGTAGAAGGTGTTTGGTAAAAGTTGAGTGAGGTTCAAAAAGCAGGGTCAAGATTAGGGCTTGGGGTGTCTCCCTTCATAAGACCCCAGTGGCGCCTCTGGGCAGAGTTGGGCTTCCAGGCTCGGGCTGTGGGGTGCCTTCAGGGTCCTTGGTGATCCAGGCACATCCCTCCCCAGGATGCAGCCTCCCAGCCAGCCTTACTTCTCCCCTCACCCTGCTTGGGGACTTCCTGCCTCTCCTGGCAGTACTCTCCTGTCCTCAAAAGGTCCTTGCAGTGGTTTCCCAGTCCGGTGTGTGGAGGCAGGGGATGGAGGCCTAGTTCTGGAGGGGAGATGGGAGCTGTAGCTGGGGGGGGCTCTTGGGGAGCCAGTCAGTGCCCTATTCACAACTTCCCATTTCTTGCCACTTTCTGATTTTTCCAACTGTTGTTGCTTCTGTTTTCTCCTCCCTCCTCTCCCTCTCTGTCTCTCTGTCTCTCTCTCTTTCTCCAGCCTCTTGCGACTCTCTCTGCCTTCCTCGCCTCTCTTGGTCCGCCTCGCCCTCCCCATCTCCCCATCATGCCCCCCGGCCCCTCCCTAGCCTTGAGGCCCAGGGACTGGGTTTGGGGGGCCTCCCAGCCTGGGCTAGGGGCCCTGAGTGGAAGACAGTGGTGCAGACGGCCCCTCCAGCTCCGACCGTCCCGCAGGGCCTGAGCAGAGTCAGCTGGGGCTTAAAACCCCCTCCCGGCCCAAATCCCAAGTCCCGCCCAGGTAACGCCATGCTCCCTCCTCTGACCGGGGAGGCAGGAGCGATGCTGCCAGCAGAGTGCTGGCCAGATATGGGCTGGTGATGTGGACTGCAGCTGGGAAGAAGCCATGCTGGGATTGGGGGACACAGGAGGCCTTGCCTTTGGGCGGTGGGGCACTGGGGAAGCAGCGCTGTCTGCCCAGCTCCCTGCCCTGGGGTCCTGGCCGTGGGGTGGGCTCTGCCCCCTTGCCCCTGGATCCTGTGGGGAGCCTGGATGAAGTGCGGGCCCTGACTCTGGCCCCCACAGGTGGATACTGACACCATCTGGAATGAGCTGCACTCCTCAAACGCAGCCCGCTGGGCTGCCGGCAGCGTCACCGACCTCGCCTTCAAAGTGGCTTCCCGAGAGCTAAAGGTAGGAAGTTTGAGTTAAATGGGGCAAGGAGGAGCTGAAGGCTGGACACCCAGAACCCCAGGCATCTCATTCTCTTAGTTGGCACCCAGGGTTTGGAAGGGAAGTGGAGAGCTCTAGTGACCAAGTGAGCAGTGTAGTGACCATAGCTGTTGTTACAGGGCAGCCCCCATACAAAACGGGTTGCCTGACTGTGTGTCCTCACCCATGTGCTTAAAAGGACTTATCAGTACTCTACTGCAGGCACACAGAAAGGTTAATAAAAGGTTTATTTACAAGGGAAGGGCAAATGAGGAAATGTACAGCTCAGGGAGAAAAGTGGGAGACAAAGTTTTAAATGCGTCCTACCCGATCCGCCGATCAGGAATCCCAAATGGCACTCTGAGAGCTGGCCGCGAGCCAGGAGCTGTGAAGCCAGGAGGCGAGCAACAGAACGAGAGCCCCCAAGGCACACGTGTTTGGTTTTTATACTAAACCTGGCTGCTTAACTCCACCCTCAGGTCCCAGCCACCTTCCCTTTGGTGGTGACGGGATTTGTCTTTCCCAATGTCTTGATGGCTTTGGTCTGGAGTGGGGGTGGAGTCCACGAAGCCTGAATGGAATTAGTTCCCCCTAACACTGTTACCGGGTGAGCAGTCAAGCCACTGTGACCCCTGGGCCTTTTGTGTCTAAGAGACCAGATCCCTATTCAGGATCCCTCAGCCCAGACACGCCATGTGACTGTCGGCAAGTCGTGTGGAGCCTCTGGGCCCCTCAGGTCGGTCCTTTGCAGAACTGAGCCTGGTGACCAGGCTGGTGCAGTCTCCTTTGCTCTGGGCTAATACCTTTCCCGGGCATGCCCCACCCCCCCACAACCCCTTTGTTTTGATTGTAGCCCAAGGCTTTCTCAGTGTCTCCGTGTCATGGTTCCTGGGTGGGGCTTTGAAATCCTGGCTCCACTGCTCACAGCCAGGCGACTCTGCACAGGTTGTTTAACTTGCCTGAGCTTCAGATTTCTCCTGTCTGTAAACTGGAGATAAAATTACTGTTTATCTCATGGAGAAATTGCGAGGATTAGATAACATTTACCTCAGAGAGATGTTATGAGATGCATGCAGCACTTACAAAGTGCTTAGCCCAGCGCCAGGTACACAGTTTTAGCCTAATAAGCAGTAGCTGTTGTCATTACAAGTGATAACAGCCAGGGCACCCCAGGCTGGGGGTTCCGTGTTCATGTCCAGACTGAGAGCAGAGGGTGCTGGCGTGGGGGTGGAGCACAGGGTGCCTTATCCAGCCTGGGTGCAGTTGGACAGGCTGGCAGCCATCACCCTGTGGCCCCTTCCTGGGAGAGGAGCGTGGGGCTGGGGGGCAAGGGTCATGGGGATGTGGGCCAGAGGGCCATCTGTTTGGTTGACAAGCATTCTTTCTGTTTCTAGAATGGTTTTGCTGTGGTTCGGCCCCCAGGACATCATGCAGACCATTCCACAGCCATGTAAGACCCTGGGGGAGGTGTGGGAGGAGCAAGATGGGGGCCAGATCCCCAGGCCCTGCCTGTTGGGACATTCCCCTTCCTTCCCTGAGGCTCTGGGGCTGCTAGAGAGAGGAGACAGGATTGGTGGGGGCACCAGAAGGGAATGGGCTGGCAGGATCTCTCTCTCCTACCAGGGGCTTCTGCTTCTTCAACTCAGTGGCCATCGCCTGCCGGCAGCTGCAACAACAGGGCAAGGCCAGCAAGATCCTCATTGTGGACTGGGTAGGTCCTGGTTACTAACCCTTCAGATCTGAGCGCCCTGTGGAACAAGTCCTGAGCCTGGTGTCAGAGGCCATGACTTCATGTCCTCTGTGTTACCCCGAGCCTCAGTTTCCCTTGTGCAGAATGCAGATGACTATGACATGGTGTCATGGGACGATTAGGGCCAGGAGCAGGTGTATGGGAAGGTCTCAGCCATGGAAACTCCCACGATGACTAGGAGCCATTTGAATGTTGTCATCTGGTGTCTGTTGGTTTCCTTCTTTGAAGCTACATTGCCCCTGCAGATAGTGATGATAATAATGGTAGCGATGACATCAACGTTTGATCACTGAGACATCAAACACTGGTGGTTCTGTGAGGCGTTAACACTGACTGGGCTGGCTTACAGATGAGGGTGGTAAGCACAGAGCGGGTCAGTCACTTGCACAGTCACAACTAGTCAGTTCAGGAACAGGGCGTGGAACCCAGGTGGGTCAGCGGGCTCTGCGGACCTGACTACTGAGCTACACCAGAGAAGGAGGACAGACAGTGAGGAACTTTGCACACTTCACCTGTGTGTGGTCCTGTGGACCCTCCTGGTGGGGACGGCACTGGGCCCCATGCACCTGACCCCCTATAACTGAGCTCAGTTTCTGATCCCCTGCGTCGCCCCGTGACCTTGGGCAGGACACTGCACTGAGGGCTCCCAACACGCACTCCTGGGCCTCTGTCTCCTGCCCCACATGTTACTCTTGCTCACACCCGTGATCCGCCTCCCCTCCTCAGGCTCTCACACTGTAGCCAATCTGTGCCCCATGTCATATACACATCTGTACACGGGGAGAGACAGGCCTCTAGATTGCTTGAGTCCATTAAACTCTTTGGCGCTAGAAACCCCGGTTTCCTGACCCCAGGTTTAACATCCTGATCCTCAGAATGCTCACAGATCTCAATACCCTTCCAACTGGTAACGTCTCCATCTCTGCTTTCAGACTTTCCCTAATCCATTTCCTGTCTTCCCGCCAGGATGTTCACCATGGCAATGGCACCCAGCAAACCTTCTACCAGGACCCCAGTGTGCTCTACATCTCCCTGCACCGCCACGATGACGGCAACTTCTTCCCGGGCAGTGGGGCTGTGGACGAGGTAACCACACCTTCCAGCCCCATTGGCTCCCTCATGGCACTCACTCTGTTAGCTTTGTGACCCCGAGCAGATTATTTAACCTCTCTGATCCTTTCTCCATCTGGAAGAAGCTGGGTGAGCTGGGCTTACGGCACTAGCATCGGGGATTCATCCTCTGGGCTCTGCTCTCATGTCTCTTGTTTCCTGTTTTCCAGGTGGGGGCTGGCAGCGGCGAAGGCTTCAATGTCAACGTGGCCTGGGCTGGAGGTCTGGACCCCCCAGTGGGGGATCCTGAGTACCTGGCTGCCTTCAGGTTAGTGCTCTGGGGAGCCAGAGTGGGCCTGACCCACAAGACCACCTTCTCCTACCCTTTTTCCCGGCAGCAGCAGGTTGGAGGTGATCCATTAGCTTGTTTCCATCCCATTACTAGACGTTTGTAGCTAGTCCCAGGGTGGACTTTATGGACTCAGAGAGGGGGAAAGGCACTATTGCTGGACTCTGGTGGCCCCGAGTCCTGATGGAAAGATGGGAAACACCCAAGAATAAAAAGTCAAGGGTATTTTATAAGGTTGCATGTCACAAGACCCAGTGTTGAGCTGAGTGCTGGGAGGGGCAGGGGGGGTGAGCAGAGCTGCAAACGTCAGTCAGAGGAAACTGCCTGGAGGAGGTGGGCTTCACACAGGAAATAAGAAACTTAAACTGTGGAGAAAAAGTTTGGAATTGATTAAGGGCAGTTGATTAGGAAAAGCCATTCTAGAAGAGGGGCTTTGGGCTCTGTTCAGGAGCTCTTAGATACCTCACTCCTGGGTCCCTGTATTCCATTTGGGAGGAGAGAACCCTGGAAATTAGTCTCTGATTACTTTTCTCCAATTATCCCCCTTTTTGCACCCTCACAGGATAGTCGTGATGCCCATAGCCCGCGAATTCTCTCCAGATCTGGTCCTGGTGTCGGCTGGGTTTGATGCTGCCGAGGGCCACCCAGCCCCACTAGGCGGCTACCATGTCTCCGCCAAATGTAAGAAGGGAGATGGGAATGAGGCTTGGACTGGCAGGGAAGGCACTGCCAAGGCAAGGGGAGGTGACAGTGCCAGCCCATGGCCACAAGCGAGAGGGCCCCAGGGGGTGTGGCGACTGGCCCTGGCTGTCCTCGCCTGGCACAGCACAGGACCCTTTCTTATGGCCAGGTCCGTGCACCATGGAAGGCCTAACCAAGTCACACCCTGGGGAACATAAGTCGTATAGAAAGTGCAGCCGTAGTTTGCCTCCATCCCAGTGGTGTCATCCCCACCTGGCTTCCCCTGAGAGAGAGTGAGGAGGAGCAGTGTTTCCAGAACAGAGGGAGCCCACTCAGCCCACGGGACCACAGGCCTGAGGACAGAGAGAGATGGGATAGCTTTAGTGAAAAAGACCTAGCTGAGTCCATGCCTGGGGATCAGGCCCTGCCCAAGTCAGCCTGGAGCCTGGTGCGAGTCTCCTACCCTTCTAAGCCTTGAGGGAGGTATGCTGATAGGTTTTGCATGGCGCTCCATGCGAAAGCACTTCGGAACTAGAGATTTATGTGTCTGAGTCATGTGTAAGGGAGGAGGCAGCAGGAAAACAATGGGTAGACCATGGATCCACTTCTTCACTCCTGCTCCCTCTTACCCCTGCCCCCTACCATCTAGGTTTTGGATATATGACGCAGCAATTGATGAGCTTGGCGGGAGGTGCAGTGGTGTTGGCCTTGGAGGGTGGCCATGACCTCACGGCCATCTGTGATGCCTCCGAGGCCTGTGTTGCTGCTCTTCTTGGCAACAAGGTGAGCTCCCTACCCCCAGGTCTGTTCATCTGTGAGGCAGGATGCCCATCTGTCCCAGGACTATCCCAAAGATTAGGCAAATGGAACATCTCTCCGAGAGCTCACAGTTGGGGTTGGGGGGCACGAGGGGAACAGAGTGGTCAATGGCAGCATCTCCTGTCCTAAGCAGAGCCAGAGCTGGTGTCTGGGGCCCTTGGGGTAGATAGAGCTGAGCCTGCGGGTCCCCAAGAGACTGGACGCTAATGTACTATTTTCTGTAGGTGGATCCCCTCTCAGAAGAAGGCTGGAAACAGAAACCCAACCTCAACGCCATCCGTTCTCTGGAAGCTGTGATCCGGGTGCACAGTGAGTATGGAGAGAAGATATCCAGGGACCCCACATTTAGGAGAACCTCGGGGTTCTAAGCCCCTCACTGACCTGGGTCTCAAGATTTCCAGTGCCAGCCAGACAAGGGCCTCTGCTGCTGGCCTGGAGCAGGACTCCCATAAATTCCTATAAATTACCCCAGCAGTCATGGTGTACCCCAAGTCGCCCCTAGAGCCTTTCAGTGGAGGCCACTGCAGAGTGGCCTCTTCACAGCAGGACTGGCCTTCCTTGTCCAGCCTCTGCCTCAGGCTATGGTCAGGTCAGCAGTCACAGGAAGACTTATTTTCTGAAAGCCATGGTTCCTACCTCTACCTACCCTCAGGCCTTGCCACACAGGTTGGGAGGCTCTGCCTGCTTTGGGGACTGGGTCTTAGAATAACCCCCACATTTGAAAAGCACATAACGATTTTCAGCTTCTATTCAGCATCTGTGGAGCACTACGTGTAAAGGCCCATGCCCTGTACTAGGATGACACACATGACTCAATCTCTTCTCACATCAGGGCCCAGCTGCTGCTGGCTCAGCTGCTGCTGGCTCAGCTGCTGCTGAAGAAGACTGGGGCTGGACACAGAGCCCCCACACCAGGCCCGGCTCTGGGCTAAGCATGTCCCACAGACGCTACCTCTCACACTAGGCAGGGTGGTGGTGTCCCATCTGGAGGAAGCAGTGGAAGCCCGGGTGGGGGGCTTACCGAGGGCCACGCAGAACAGAGTGGTGGCAGCTCCCCTGTCCTCACACCCCCACCGCCGGCCTCTGTGCTGCTCTGAGCATTGCTGGGCTGTGCTCAGGAGGTCTCAGCCCTCCTGCTGGTGCTGTTAGGAATCCCATCCCCATGGGGACAGTCAGAGGTGGCCTCAACCCCAGAGGTGGAGAATGGCCTGGACACCTGCTAGGCATCCTCAGGGTCATGCCAGTCTGTCAGGGCTCTGGATGCCAGGTCCAAGAAGGCATTGTGTTGAGGGTAGGGACAGGTGGGCAAGCTGACCTTGAACTGAGGACACACCTGCTTCTCTCAGGCCCCTGGCTGAGCTGCCAGACTTCATCATCAGTCTAGAATGCTTCCCTGGCAGGGTGGCAGGGTGGCAGGGTGGCAGGGCTTGTCTTCCCAACCCTTTCTGACCTAGTCTCTTGTCCCAGGTAAATACTGGGGCTGCATGCAGCACCTGGCCTCCTGTCCAGACTCCTGGGTGCCCAGGGTGCCGGGGGCTGACGCAGAAGTGGAGGCAGTGACGGCACTGGCATCTCTCTCCGTGGGCATCCTGGCTGAGGAGAGGTAATGCCAGAACCCCAGCCTTGGCCGGCAGCCTCTCTACCCCCTTGGGTTCTCCCAACAGGAGGACCCCAGTTCCTAGCACAGCTCCCCAGACTTCTCAGGCCCTTCCTTCAGCACCCCCAGCATCTCTGTCTTGTCCCTCCCCAGGCCCTCAGAGCAGCTGGTGGAGGAGGAAGAACCTATGAATCTCTAAGTCTTCGGAAGCAATCTGCCCATCCACCCTACCCTCTGGACCTGGTTCTCTTCTAACGTCTGGCGACAGTGCCCCTCCCTGGGTCTTCAGAGATCCTGTGGGCAGGTAGTCAGGGTCAGAGAACAGCCTCTTGACAGTCACCCCAAGGAGTCTCAGAAGGCCCCTGGGTCTAGGATGGGGACCAAAGGGGACTCTGGAAGGAGGCAGACTAGGTAGGCAGCCAGCAGGCCTTAGCAGAGCTCTCCCAAGAACAGCATCTACCCTGTGGGGTCCAGGCCCTGGTTGGGCCCCCATTCCTCAGGACTGCACAGAGGACACTGGCTCAGTCAGGCCGCCTTCCCTACCTGTAACCACTATTCTTGGCTCTGTAGACCTGGACTTTGCACACAGCCCCAGGCTCCACACAGAAATGTGAACTTGGCTTCCGTCAGGGTGGCCTTTCCTAGGCTCTGAGGGCCGCAGCGGGGAGGAGGTGATGGGGAAAATACAAGGGGTCCCATATCCCTGAGTCAGGGGTAGCCCCTCCTCCCACCTGCCCACTCTGATGACTCTGGAAGCTTCCCCCGCTGCTGGGCAGTAAGATGAAGCTCCCTCCAAGAGCCCTCACCAGCAGGCCTCCCATCTGGTCCCGCCCTTGCAAGAGGCCGCTACTTGTCACCATCTCAGTGCCCGGTGGAGCAGAAGGTGCTCTCGGAGTTCTGTGCTCTCTGACCCAATGGTGCCAAACCCTCATCTCCCCTCAGGAGCACAGCAGGGCCCCCAGGAATCCCTTGGTCACTGGCCCCTCCACGAGCCTGCTCTCTTTCTGGGATTCCCCCTACCCTAACTCTGATTCCCACCCATATAGGACTAGCTTGGCTGAGGTGGATGGGAGGGAGAGCAGAGGCAAGGTATGGGGAGGGGAGGCTGCCCTGGCAAAGTCTTCACAGCTTCTGGGGTTCAGGCCTGGGGCCAAGAAGGAAAGTATTTGAGTGCGTAAGCGTGTGTGTGTGTGTGTGTGTGTGTGTGTGTGTGTGTGTGTGCGCGCGTGTGTGCGCGTGCGCGTCTTCCCCAGCATCTACTGTACCCTGTGTATGTATGCATGTTTTTGTAAAAAAGGAAAAAAAGGAAAAAAAATCTGAACAATAAATGTTTTATTTGCTTTAAAGATGCATGTGAAGGGCCTCGGGAGGAGGGATGTGCGGTGGGCATACAGCGGCAGTGGATTGGTGGGAACGGAGGGGACTGGGCTGGTGGGGGACCATCCTCTCTCCGGCCCCCTGCCCTCTGGCAGCTTTCCTGCAGGAGGAATCCCTCCTGAAGACACCCTGGTGCCTGGCCTATCCCACCCTGGGGTGATGAGGTGGCAGCTTTGGCTAACTTCATGGACAGAGGGCCCGTGGAGGACGGGCCACCTTAGCCCCACGCGCTAAGGCTCAGGTTGTGAGCAGCCTTTCCTGGGTGCAGGTCCCAGCTGGGGGCTCAGCTAGATCACCTCCTACGCCCCTGCTCATCAGGCAAAGGCTCTAGAAGTAGACACCGTTTATGGTTCCTTCCCGCTCTGACGCATCATGGTTTCTTAAACACGTAGCGTGACCACAAGAACAAATGAGTGAGGCAGCAGACCCTGGCAGGCATGCTCAGGGTAAGCAGGGAGGAAGGTGCATCCTGCCAGCGCCCTGGCTTCAGGGTTTGGAGTGGCCCAGCCTGCCTTCTCCAGCCAGCAGGAGTGGTGGCCTCATGGCCTCAGGCCTGGCCCCATACCTGAGAGGATGTGGGGAAGGGGGATCTTCCCCCTCCCATCTGTCCTGGCCTCTCTGGTGACAGACACAAAATCCCGTGGGGGGCTAGACTGTGCCGTGGGTATCCCACCCTGGCTGGGTGTGTACTAAGAGTTGGAGAAGAGCTGGTGGGTCCCCCGAGCCGAGAGGGGCCAGAGGGAGACAGCCTCCAGTCCAAGATGATGGCCTCCTTTGCCCACCAGGGCACAGTCTGAGCTAA
Organism: Talpa occidentalis; assembly: GCF_014898055.3. NCBI lineage: Eukaryota > Metazoa > Chordata > Mammalia > Eulipotyphla > Talpidae > Talpa > Talpa occidentalis. Next base: position 47,950,267 of record NW_023601653.1, read on the forward strand.
GGAAATGGCTGAAACTAGAGAACCACACCACCTTTCCACCCCGTGCCCACATGCCCCCCGGATCCCACCTGTGAGCATCAACTAGAGGCTGTCTAATACTGATGACCACTGTATTTCTGCTAAAGTGACAGTGACACAGATAAGGCAAAGAACTGGGGCTGGCCACACCTGGTAGGGAGGGGTGGGTGTGCACCCTTAACATGAGACACGCAGCGGCAGCTCCCCTCAGGTCAGGTGGGTCCGGGCCAGGGTGTGGGCAGAAAGGCAGGTTCTGTCCTTCAGTAGGGAGATGTTTTTAAAAGATAAAAATTCCAGGAGACAGGCAGTGAACAGGGGTGGGACAGGGGTGTCATCTCACACGGGTGACCAGCATGCCCTGGGGACAGGTGTAGGAAGGTGGATTAGGAATGTAGGCCTAAGGTTGAGGGGTTCCTTTGGGCCTCCACTGCCACCCTCTACCCCAAAGCCCTGCTGGGGCAGGAGCACCTTCCCCAAGACTGTTAGCCGGCCTTGTTGGGAGTCTCACTTTAGATGTGGGGGGCATGTAAGAGGTGACAAGTGTGGAGGGGTGATGACTGTTTCTGGGACACCCACAGACCAGGCCTGGCTAGGGACAGCCCCTGATGACTTCCTGGGACAGATGCGTTAAGCTGCCTCACCCTCGGGGATAACAGGATGGGGTGCTAGGGGTTAAGAGGTCTCTACCAGAGATCCCCCATGTGACCAGGCCGGAGGGAGAATGCCGGGCAGCAGGGGCCACACTGCCTGCCCCCAGGAACACTTCAGGACCTCATTGCCCAACCCATTGTTGCCCTGGCCCTGCTTACAAAGATTCCTCACTGAGTGCTAAGAAAATAGATCCATCTGAGAAGGCTAAAGCCGCCTGCCAGCGAGGTGGAGGAGGGGCAACACGGCAGGACCCCCTTCACACTGCACCTGGGTCTTCCTCAAGGGAATGCGGCAGTTTTCCTGGAGACCTCAGTTCCCCTGCTGTGTATTTTGCCCCAGTTCTGGGGTCCACAAGGCGGGGCAGGCCTTCCTGACGTCTCAGAGGCTGAGTCCAGGTCCCAAGGCCCTCCAGGGTGCAGAGACCTCACCCCCTGGGTCAGAAATCGCTGAGGATGCTGATGTCCGCAAAGTCAGCGCGGTAGCGGTGGGCATAGAGGCTCAGCAGGAAGGCCCACTTGAAGGCGATGAAACTCCAGACGCAGGAAAGGTAGTAGCTGTTGGGATCTGTGAGGCCTGCGGGAGGAAGGAGCCAGACTGTGACTTGAGAGGCCTTGCTCTCTGCCCGGGGTCACCCTTCCCACCTCAACATTCCTGCAGCCTCTGCTGAGGCCTAACCGACCCAGGGGAGACTGCATGTGACCACGCCTTAAGAGCATTCAGGTTTTGCGGGTGGGAGGACGCGGGCATGAGGGAGGATATGACTGGGCAAGACACAGGCCTGATCCCCGCCTCTGCTTGGGTGACATTTACCCCGGGCCACTTCAGCTGGTGTTAAGGATCCGCTCCGGAGGGGCGGGGAGACGGCCTCCGGCTGTGGCGGTCTGCAGCCGCCAGAGGGCGCGCCCGCCCCGGAGCCGGGCCGGAGCCAGGCCCGGGCTACACCGAGCTGAGCCGCCGCTCCGGGCTCCCCGAATCTCACGGAACCCTCGCGGGTGGGTACTCGATTCTCCACTCTGTAACAATGAGGCTACCCAGGCACGGGGGTGTCAACTAGCCCTCCCAGTCCCTTGGACTTAAGCTCCGAAGCCCCCGCCGGTCTTCCGCCCCGGCCCGGTCCCGACCCCGCCCCCGGCCCCGCCCGCGCCCCAACCCCGCCCTCACGTTGCTGTCGGGTCACGGCCAGCGCCAGGAAGGTGCAGAAGGCGGCAATGGCGACGGCCGAGAATAAGACACCCACGAAGAAGAAGCCACGCAGTCCCTTGAGCCAGGTCCTCCAGTAATCCTGAATGTACATCACGTGGGTCACCAGGACCCAGAGCGCCAGCACACCTGCGGGGACAGACAGGTGAGCAGGGCGCTGCAGCCGCCCCTCTGCACCCTTCCTCCTGTGCAGTGACCCCTGGGGCCCTGGAGGTCCCCCAAACCAGGGCTGTTTGCATAATAAGGTAACACTAGCCTTTTTATGCATTCTCGCAGAGTAGAATTTTCTGGACCTGAAGGCAAAAGCAGGAAAGCCAATCTAGCTGCCTTGTGAAACCAGTCTAAAGAGATTAGCAAAATAGGAACCCACTGCCACTCTTCCTGACTTTTCTGTTTTATAAAACATGAATATTTCTCACCCAAAATGTTATCTATAGTAACAAAACGTTATTTTTTAATATTTAAATATTTTTTAATATTTAATATATTTTAATATTTAATATTTAAACAAAACATTTTTTAATATTTAAACAACATTAAAATGTTGTTTTAGGACCTCCCTGGTGGCCTAGGACTTAAGTCTCAGTGCTATCACCTATATGGCCCCAGTTCCATCTCCGGCCAGGTTGCTGACCCACATGGGGCCTGCACACCTCTCCTGTCTCTCTTTCCGCTCCCCTCAGCAGCGTATTTCCGTAGATCTGCCTGTTCTGCTCCCCACTCTGTCTCTGGTGAATCCTCTTACGCCCCACTCCATCCCTTGCACCTCTGGCCTAGACCCCAGTTCTTCTACAAATAAATGAATAAATAAGAGAGTTGAAAAAAATATAACATGTTTTTTTATGACAGATTTAACCCATATTAAAAAAACCCATATAAAAAAATTACTTAGTGTTTCGCTGTGTTTCAAGAGTGTAAATTGTCTTGAAGTCAGAAAGTTTGAGAACTGTTGCAGCCCAGCCTGCTTTCTAGGGGCTCCTCACTACCTGCACTAAGCACCATCTGGGAAGTGGTCCTCCCACCAAATGCTCCTCCACCTGAGGGCCTGCGGCAGAGCTCCTTGGCAGCAGGGTGCTTCCCAAGCCCCAGCATCCAGGGGGCCTTCATACTCATGGCCAGGTTCCATGTCATCTCCTGGAGTTTGCCTCAAAGGGAGGCCAGGCACCCCCAGGCTTTTCTGGGCTTGGCTGAGCATGTCCTCTAGGATGCCAGCTGCTACTCATTCAATACAATGAGCACCCTCTGTGCCAGGCAGTGCCTGCCGGTGCAACCCAAAAAGTAGAACAAATACCAGTTCCACTGGCAAGGATGCAGAGCAGGACTGAGCGGTCCTGGCAAAGGAGGAAAAGGGCAAGCCAGGTGCTGCCCCAGCCATCAGGTGTGGGTCACCTGGCTGCTGCAGCCTGGGAGTCAGGAGACCTTTAAAAGCAGGAGCTGCACTCACTGAATGCAGAGTGACATCTGCACAGGAAGGGTGAGCTCTGGTAGGGAAGGTGGTTGTTGGTAGTAAGAAAGGAGGGGAAGTTGATAGGGAAGCAAAATAGGAGAGTTTTGACTGAATCTACAATATTTTATTTTTTACGTTGGGTAGTGAGTGTCAGGGAGTTTGTTAAATTGCCTTTTTTTTTTTTTTTTTTTACATGCCTGAAATGTTTCATGCATATCTTTTTTAAGTTGGAGGGACAAAAGGTAAGGGGGTGCATCACCACAGAGCTCTGGTTACCACGCAGCGCTGTGACAGTTCAGATGATTGAGCAAGAGACAGGTCCCAACGCACAAGCCAGGAGGCCTGGGGCCTGGCCCTGCTGTACTGCTGGGCCACTGCTCAGCGCCTTGGGGTTTCCTCATCTGAAACGGTGAGTCCAAAGGTCTCACCAGCCTGCGTACTTGGTGACCCCAGGACTCTGGCTGAGCCTGTTCATGCCTTCCCCTCCAGACTTGTTTGACCCTCACTCTCCTGGCTCTGCCTCTACCCATCCCTAACCATCCTTGGAGGCTAAAGGCCTGAAATATGGGTCCTTCTACCCCTGAGATCAGGGTGACCCATGACAAGTATCTCTCCACCCCTGCCTGGGATAGGCCAAAGGTGCACAGAACAACCCATGGCTTCGTTTTATATCTTGTGTGATCTGGACTGTGTGCCAGCCAGGACTTTCCCAGAACTCCTTCCAGTCCTCTTCCAGGCCTCCCAGGACACTGCTTGGTCTCTTAAAGGGCCGTGGGGTGGAGGTTTATTGTCACTGCAGACATCAAGAACAGTCAGGTGGGCCCCTGTCTGGAGCTGCCCACCTGGCCTGTCTCCACCACATGCCATGGAGGAGGTGGAGAGTATGAGCTCTAAGGTTCTTTATACTCAAAGGTTCTGGAGGCCAGCTGAGGAAAAAATAAGGAGGTCAGAATAATTCCTCTGTGACTCAGCAATTTCTGGACAAGGAAATGCTGAAATAGGGGGCTGTGAAGATGCCATGTGTTAGCCACTAGCCATGCTCCTGCAGCACCCTTAAAAACCCAGCTCACATACACCCACATACTGCAGAAAGAGGGAAGTGGGAGGAAAAGGAAGATGGCCATGTTGGGTGTTACAGGTCCCAGGCACAACTTTACCCACCTCTCACTCCCCTTGCACAGGCCTTACCCCCAGATAAACACCAACTAAGTCTGGAAGCAGGCCTGCCCCCCACCCCCGGCTCCTACCACTGTCCTTGCAAAAGAGTCCGCCTCTACCAACTGCACCCAAGATGGCGAGGGAGGAATAGGAGATCCCCACCCCCACACCTCAGGCACAGGCAGCTGTCCCTCTGCTCCAGACCTTCTCCAGGATACTCTAGCCTCCAGGAAGCCTGGCTTGCATAAGGAGGGCACAATGGACAGGTCCTCAGGCCATTTGCCTGTAGGCTCACCCCAGAGCTCACCCCTTACTCTGCCCCAAGGGGCTCAGAGCTGACAAAGGGCAAGAAAGGGGCAAGGTTGGTCAATGAAAGTACCTACAGTGGCTGGGGACGAGGAGCCTGCAGCCAGGTAGCCTGTGACGGGCATGTCAGCACACAACTGCGAGGGCCTGGCTATGTCCTTGCACCTCTGATCTGGGAACCGGCAAGGCCTGGGGCACAGTCCCCTCCCACTCATAGCTCAAGTGGGGGAAGAATGCCCTTTCAACTCCTGGGGCAACGTCTCTATTCTTCAACTTTCCTTGCCTACTAGGCCTAAGCAGGAGTCTATGGTCCCCCAGAGTCCCCACAGCAGAACCATTTCTTCTGCAACTGCCTTCCTCCAGGCTACTTCTTCCCAGACACCCTCCAGGGTGGGACAGAATGGGTCTCTGCTCTTGCATGCTCTTCCTGCTAGGCCCAGGGGCTTCATGGTAGACTGTTCCAGAAACCAGCCTCGCCTTGTACCCAGGGAAGGAACATGCTGTGGGCTGCCCTCCAGTGACTCAGCAGTTTTTAGGCTGAAAAATGCCAAGTCAGAAGTGGGGTGCTCACAAGTTAGTAAATCTGCTGATGCATCACCCCAAGAAGAGGAAGATTGACCATTCCAGAAGCTCTCGGAACCCAACCAGGGTGGACAGGGCGCATGTGCCCTGACCTAGCCACCCCTCCCTCCACTCACCACCCCACCACCTAGCATCTTTGGTTCTCCCCCAGCCACCTCCTGCTTGTGGAAGATCAGCTTCGGAACGTGATTAACCACTTTGGGTTGTAGAGTCCTGGGCTAGGACCTTTCCCTGCAGGCAATACCACAGCTGGCCTACTCAGAATATGAGAAAAGCCTGTGGAGGGAGAGAGAGCCCAGAATTTGGGTCAGAGGGAACCCTCTGTGCCCCCTCCAACAAGCCCCCTCATCTCCTGTCTCATTAATGCAACCACAGTGCCTCTCCCAATGACACCTTCCCAAGGGGAATGCAGCAGGGCTGCGAGGAAACAGAAAAACTGCAAGAAGAAGGGAACCATGGTTGGTGATAGGGGTACAGAGGGAAAAGGAGTTGGGGCTCCGTGATAACTGAAAAGAGAAGTGCTGGCTGCCCTCAGGAGGACAGGCTGAAGGGCATCTAGGTAAGCATGAGGGCAGCCACCAGAGTGCCCACTGCCCTTCCTTGGTGACCCCAACACCCTGCCTGGCACTGCTTAGGGTGCCGTTAGCCAGCCCCTCTATCCGCAGGTGGACTCAATAACCTTGGAGGCAATGAGTAAATCTAGCTGTTTTAGTCAGTCTGTGTGTGACTCTTTGGGCACGGGATTTTAGTAAAACGGAATGAAATCAGATGTAAAGGTATTATCCTTACACGTATTGTTTTCCAAAGTTCTTTCCCCACATATATTATTTCATGTAGCTGTGTAACCCTGGGCAAGTTCCTTATTTACTCCAAGTCTCAGTTTAAACTTAAGCCTTATCTGTAAAATGGGTACAATAATGACACCACTTTCCCAGGACTGCTACAAGGGTACAGAGGCTGAAGGAAGCAATCCCCGACACACAGAAAGCATTTTAGAGAGTCTTGTCCTGTACAAACCAGATTTTGCCTTCACTCCAACACAGAGGGGTTAATCTCGTGCCCAAAGGGGCACAGGAGGACAGAACTCTGGCGAGCACAGGGACCCCCAGCTGAGTTCTCACCCTAGCACGTGCTTCCCTCCCTCCTCGAGGCGCAGAGAGGCCGGGCTAGCGGGCTGAGCAGACCCTGGCCCCGAGCCGCAGCACCGGGGAGGCAGAGACCCCAAGCAGGTGGGAAGGAAATAGCGGTTTCCATCAGATCTCCCGCACTGCCCCCAGGTCTCCGCTGAGGGTCCACGTTGTAGGAAGGGGCACAAAGGTCCCCAGAAACCCCCAGCCCCCTCCTTTCCACCGTCTCTGCCTTCACCTCGTCCGCAAAGAAGGGATGCGCGAGGGGGGAATCCCCCAGAACAAGTGTGTATGTTGGGGGGGTCGTCACACCCAGTGCGCGAAGGCGAGGGTGGGGGCGCGCAGGGACGCCGCTGTCACCGCGACCGGGAGGCGCGGCCGCGCCAGGGGTGCGGGGCGAGTGAGCCCCCGCGGCGCGGCAGGTCGGTGCCCGGCGGGAGCCGGCCCCGGGTGCCCGGGAGGATGCCCGAGAGCCGGGACCCGCGCGGCCCGAGCCGCCAGCGGACGCGCGGGGTAAACACCCCACCAGCTCCCCGGGGAGCGCCGCCCAGGGAGCCTCCCGGCGGCCGACAGCGCCGCCCCGCCCCGCCGCTGCCCCCGAAGCCCCGACCCCGGCCCCCGCGCCCCGGGGGTACCTGCGAGCCCCCCCATGGCCGCCGTCCCCGGCTGTCTGTAGACCACCGTCCAGACGAGGAAGATGGAGAAACCCGCCGCGGAGCTGAAGCCCGAGTAAGCGGCGCGGAGGCCGAGCTGCAGGCGGGATGGGGCCATGGGGCTGCGGCGCCGGCGGCCGCGCGAGCGCGGGAGTCACAGGTGCAGGGCCGGGAGCCCGAGCCCGCGGGGTGCCCGAACCCCCAGCCGCCCGCGCCCCGCGCTCCGCCCCGCCCGCCCCGCGCCCCTCCCCGCCGCCGGCACAGCGCCCTCCCCGGCCGGAGGCCGCCCTCGCGCGCAGCTCGGCCGGCAAAGCGAGGTGCCTGCGCCCCTAGATACTTGGGGACGTCTGTTTAAAAGGCGGGTGCCAGCCTCATCCCCAGACCCGCCCCCTCGGGAATCTGGACCTTCGCGGGGCCCCAAAGTGGGCGCTCAAGCCGTTGGCTGCGGTAACTACTTTGAAATGTGTACCTGTGAGTAAAAGACATGTTCTGTTCTAAAAATTAAGATTTAAATTTCTCATTAAAAATTAAGATGTAAACATTAAGAAATATGAACGTACACAAGGCATATGATTCAGGGTACCCGTGGCCCTATCAGGTCCACGCTACAGAGTCTTAACACGCATCTCAGAAAACCTTTCCACGCACTGGCATTTCCACGCAGGCATCTCAGCTCAAACCCCTTGTGCTTTCGGACAGCACCCCATTCCTTGCATCTCTCCCAGCCTCATTATTCCACCCCAAATCATTAGCAAGAACACCCCCCTCCCCACAACACACACGCACACCACAGAACCAGACAACTGTAGAGACTGAACTCTAGAGCAGGAGCATATTGAGCTTCCACTTGGGTCCAGCTTCATGCTGGGAGGAGTTAGTGTGTGTGTGTGTGTGTGTGTATGTGAGTGTGTGTGTGTGTGTGTGTGTGTGTGTGTGTGTGTGTGTGGTAGGGGGCAGCGATCAAAATATAACACAGAACTCTCAGACACTTAAAGCCTTCTTGGAGAGGCCTGCACAAGATAAATATCTTGTATTAGTTTCCTTTTGCTGCTGTAACAGGTGACCACAAATATATTGGTTTAAACAACACACATTTATGATCTTATAGTTATACAGTTCTGCAGCCTAAAAGTGTTAAAAAAAAAAAAAGGTGTGTGTGTTGGGGGGATTTCAGGGCTGCTTTCCTTCCCGGGGCTACAGGAGAAAATCTGTTTCCTTGCCTTTCCAGCTTGCTGTTTCCAGCCTTTTCCAGAACCTTGACTGCGGGTCCTCTTGATCGTCAATGCCAGCAGTCATAAGGGTCTGATTTCTAGCTTGTTGTCACATCTCCTTTTCTCTTGCTGACTCTGCTGCCTCCCTCTTTTCCCTTATGAGTATCCTTGTGATTAAGAACCTGGATAATCCAAATAATTTTCACATCTTGAAAATTAAGTAAGTTAAGTGTTACCCTTAACTTACTCATGCCAGCAAAATTCCTTTTACTATGTAAAGTAACATTCATAAATTATGGGTATTAGGACTTGAGTATCTTTTTTTTTTTTTTTTAAATTTATTTATTCATTTATACAAGCACTGGGTACAGTCAGAAGCTTGGGAGGGCGAGAGAATTCACCAGAGCCAGAGCGGGGAGCAGAGCAGGCAGAAGGACCGAAGTACACTGCTGAGGGGAGCAGCGGGCGGCAGGAGAGGTCTGCGTGCCATGTGGGACCCTCCTCTGGTGGCCGGGGAGCAGCTGGGGATTGAACCGGCGCTGCAGAGGCCGCGGGCAGCTTCGCAACCCAGCGCTCAACAGCTGTGCAACCGGGGAGGCCCAGGACTTGAGTATCTTGAGGAGACGTTATGCTGCCTACCATACCTCTCTTGAATGTAAACCCTCTGAGCAAGGGGTTCATACCAACATGTAGAGGGCTGCCTGGCACACAATAGTCCCTGAATAAGCATTTTTCTAATAGACAAATGTGAGTGAATGAAGGTAAGCACTATATAACAACAAGGGAGTATACACAAGAAATCTAGCCAGGGCTTGCTTAAATGCCAAACAAGTGCTGTTCTCACTGCAGAACAATCTGGGATGCTAAATTAAAAAAAAAAAAGAGACTCCTAGACCTAACACTGATTGAACATGAGGAATATATTTGTTTTAATGAGAAGTGATTTTATTTTTTTTTAGAGGCATGTTTTATTTATTTTATTTATTTATTTAATTTATTTGTTTGTTTATACATGCACTGGGTACAGTCAGAAGCGCGGGAGGGTGAGAGAATTCACCAGAGCCAGAGCGGGGAGCAGAGCAGGCAGTAGGACCGAAGTACACTGCTGAGGGGAGCAGCGGGCGGCAGGAGAGGTCTGCGCGCCATGTGGGACCCTCCTCTGGTGGCCGGGGAGCAGCCGGGGATCCAACCAGCGCCGCAGAGGCCACGGGCAGCTTTGCAACCCAGTGCTCAACCGCTGCACCACCGGGGAGGCCCAAGAAGTGATTTTAATGTGGTGAGCTCAGCACCCAGGTTGCCTTTGGGAGCCACCAACTGGAGAGAGTTAGGGTAGGACTTTCAGAGAGAGAAGTGAGTCCCTGGCCCAGCGTGTGCTGCCTCAGATGACTTCAGAGCTGGCCAGCTGGGATAACACCTATTAGAGGGGACAATGTGTGTGAGAATCCAGGGGGACGAAATTTCAGGAAACTGAGTCATGTTTGGCCTGTGGGTAGAGTGATGGGTTTTGAGGCTGGAAATATTCTGAACACAGAGAACCTGGCATGTTGTGCCCTCTTTGAGGAACCAGGGGAGGGAAATAACAGTTCTGTGTTTTGGAAAGGAATAGTGGGTAATAGTGGGAGGGTGAACTGCCTGTGGAAAGACTCAAAGCAGAGAGCTCATTCATACAAGGCCTTCACCTCCCTGTGTGTCAGTTACCCCATCTGTAAAATGGGCACAGAGACAGCAGCGACATTACTTCAGTCTTGTGATGGGTGATTGGAAGACTGCCTAGCACAGAGTAGGTGCTTAGTGTCAGCAACTGTGATTAGTAGCAGCAGAATGGCTGCCAAGGCAGGAAATGAGGAGGGGCTCTGAAAGGTGGTTCAGGCTGAGGCAATGAGAATGGTTAAGAGGGAACTGCTTCAAGAGTTATTTGAATCTTAAAGGTCAGGTAGAGATGGATCAGCCAGGCAGGCAGCAAGGAGGATTGTTAGACACCAGTGAGTACGCCTGTGATAAGTAGTGAGACTATGCAAGGGGGTGATGAGAAATGCTTCTAGAACAGACCTAGGCCCAGGTTGCATACCAAAAGGATAAGAGCCTGCTGAAACTTTCTTCTTTATGGATGCAATATGGAGATATTGAAGGGTTTCACACTCAGATGGGACCAGAAGCCCAGCCATAACACATCCTGTGTGACCCTAACTCAACAGAACTTTCTGCCAAGAAGACATTCTCTATCTGCACTCTCCAAAATGGTAATCACTATTCACATCTGGCTCTTTGAGTATTTGATATGTAAATAGTATGGTCCAGCAAGTGAAATTTTAGGTTTTTTTTTAAAAATTAAACTTTTTTATTCTCTTACATAGTTGTTCATTTTTGTACGGTATTTGATTTTCCCACTAAGATGTCATTCTCATAAATCCCCCACCACCACGTCACCCATGAACTGTCACCACAGAGCTCTGTGCTCCTCCCTACTCTGTTTTGGCCCCTCTCCTTAACCCTCCCCTGCTGTATGCCCCATATCCAACTTGCTTGCAAGTTTTGTCTTTTTTTCTTACCTTTTGTTCGGTTTCCCTATATTCTTCCTATAAGTGAAACCATTCGATGTTTTTCTTTTTCCTCCTCACTTATTTCACTGTGTATAATCCCTTCAGGTTCCATCCATGTTGCTGCAAATGGCTCTTTTGATTGCTGAGTAGTATTCCATTATGTATATATACACCACATCTTCTTGATCCACTCATCAGTTTTGGGGCATTTAGGTTGTTTCCATATCTTAGCTATTGTAAATAGTGCTGCAATAAATGTAGGGGTGCAGGTTTCCTTTTGAATTAATATTTTTGTGTCCTTTGGGTAGATCCCTAGGAGTGGAATCGCTGGGTCATAGGTTAGATCCATTTTTGATAACATGAGTGTCCTCCACACAGCTTTCCATAGCGGCTGGACCAGTTTGCATCCCCACCAGCAATGTAAGAGGGTTCCTTTGCCAGCATTTGTTGTTGCCAGTTTTTTTTAAATGTGGGCCATTTTAATTTTAGTTGTTTTTTTTTTTTAAGAGTTTTTTTTTTTTTTAATAGAGGCATGTTTTTATTTATTTATTTATTTTATTTGTTTGTTTGTTTTGTTTATACATGCACTGGGTACAGTCAGAAGCGCGGGAGGGTGAGAGAATTCACCAGAGCCAGAGCGGGGAGCAGAGCAGGCAGAAGGACCGAAGTACACTGCTGAGGGGAGCAGCGGGCGGCAGGAGAGGTCTGCGCGCCATGTGGGACCCTCCTCTGGTGGCCGGGAGCAGCCGGGGATCGAACCAGCGCTGCAGAGGCTGCGGGCAGCTTCGCAACCCAGCGCTCAACCGCTGCGCCACCGGGGAGGCCCCTAATTTTAGTTGTTTTTAATGTTCATTTGAAGAGGCACATGTGGCTAGTGGCTGCTATATTAGGCAGCACAGGAGTCTGTTGCTCTGTCTGTATAATGGGAATGATAATGATGATAGGCTTGCTATAATGAGAGATATACTGAGATACTACAGTTAAAGCCCTCAACCCCGTAATTCCATAAGTTATTAGTGCTGCTGAAATTGTTATATCTTGGGAAAACTGGATAGATTGATACCCAAGTTAGACTTGAGGGGAAAAGAAAACTGTAGAGGTGAAAGCATGCATGAGGCTATTTCAGTGGTAAAGTAAAGGATAATTAAGATGTGATCTGGAGAAAGGCTATGAGAATAGGAAAAAATGGAGGGATTGTGGAGCTTACCAGCAGCATCTTGTCTAAATTTCAACTTTGAATACTTCCCAGCTTTCTTGAAGTTAAACTGATGCCTTGGAATGGAGTTCTAAGGAGTGGAATTAAAGTAGAAACAACATGTACCATTTCAGGCTGGACAAACAAAAATCTCCCAAGTATCTTCTACCCGCTGTTCCCACTCTGATGATTTTAGAGACCACATGCTGAAGACAGCAGCACCACATGATGGAAAGAGCCTCTGAATGAATGCATGAATGAATGAATGAAGCAGAATGACTCCCTCTATACCATTTCAGGGTGTGTGTGTGTGTGTGTATTCTATAAAAATAGTCTGAACTAATAATTCCTCTGAAGTCACTTTTGAACTGGGCCCCTGTCTATTAAGAGATACTCCTACCAACTGTAGACTCTAAATTCCTAAGACATTTAGTTTTCCCTCCCTCAAAGTAGGCACATTCCAGACATATCGCCTCTCACAATGCTACAGCAAAGACACCACCACTGAGCTCTCCTCCGGTTGAGTTTATTGGACTCATCAGGGCTTCCTCCCCTCTGCGTTTTAACTGCCACACCGGGGGACCTCTTGTGCCTCTGGGGCATGTCCTTGCTTACCATGGCTCCAGTCCAAACCTAGGCTTCATTCCTGAGTCCTCCCTTTCCTTCACCCCCTACATGCAACTCGTCAGCAAGCTCAGTTGGGTCTGCTCTGTCCTTTCACTCTCTGGGCACCCCTGCCACCACCCAGTGCAGCCCCCAGCATCAACACCTGCCCCCATAACAACCTCCTAGCTGGCCTTCATTCTTTCCCTTCCAATCCATCTCACTCCAGAAGCTGGCATCGTTTTTAAAAAATACCAACCAGACCATGGTGCTCCTCTGCTTAAATCCCTCCAGCTTCCCATCATTCTGAGGGTAAACCTCTTCGATCTTGCCAACTCTAACCAGCCTCGCCCCTGTTCATTTCACTGCAGACACGTGTTTCTTGAATGTCCCCAGCTTGTTTCTGACTATGGGTCTTTGTATTTTGTGTCTGGGAATCTCTTTGTGGGCTCATTAGATTGATCCTCCATAATTCAGTTCAGCCCAGATGGTACCTCCTCAGAGAGGCAGATTGACCTCTGCATCTAAAGTACAAATCCCTCCTTGTTTATTTCCTCTGCAGAACTTATGACCGTGTGAAATTGTATTATGTAATTGTGTATCCTTTCTACCTCCACCCTGCCATCCCAGTGGACTATAACCTCCCTGAGAGTAGGCGGCTTCTCTATTAATGTGACTAAATCCTCTCAATTTGCATGGGACTGTCTGGTTTTACCACTAGCAGTTCCACATCCCAAGAACTCCTGAGTCTAGTCGCCCTACTGCCTGCCTTGGTCTACTTTTGTCTTCTTATTGCCTCACATAATCCAGGTGCATAGGCAGGAGCTCAGTAATTGTGTGATAAGTCCACAAAGAATTTTTTGATCCTGGCCCTAGGGGGCAGTCTTCCCCAACCTTGTGCCTTGAGGCCCACTTTAGCAAAGTTGGGTGCAAATCTTCTGTGTGTGAATTTAGGTGATAAGTTTCACAAGATTCTCCTCAGAACTTATGTGATCCCCTTGCCCAACTTCCCCTCCCCCCACCCTTGAAGTTCAGGGCCAAGGGCCTTGGTGAAGGCTGAGGACAGAAGCTATCCCTACTTCCCTCCACCCAGCCTCCCTCACCTGTAGCTCTGTCTTCCCTCCAGGTCAGGTTTATAGGCCACGGAGAACAAAGACTGTTCTAGAAAGGAGGAGCAGGTGGCTTACTGCAGGGAGGAACTGGCCTACCTCCAGCATCCCAGCTGCCCTGGCTGCAGAAAGGAATCCCGAGGTTCACACACACACACAGGTGGAGATGTCTGCTTCTCAGGGCTGGAGTGAAATGACTCACAGTCTGACTTCTCATGGAGACCCCACTTCTGCCTGCCCGCCAGATGCAGAGGGCAGGATGCCGAGTGACAAGATGCTGACAGAAACAACAGGTCGTTGAGCTCACGCGCTAAATGAGCATTAGGGGCAGCACTGGAGGCCAGGTGGGGGAGAGAAATACCTGTTTGCTGTCACAGCCACTGTGGAGTGTGCGAGGGCAGCATGCTGGCGTCTCCTAGGATTCTCTGGTGACCCCCCACCCCCTGACCTGAACCTCAATCACAGGTACCTACCCCAATTCTCTTTTCCCTTTAACTGTGGTGTTGCTGGATGAAGAAGGAAGATGCAGGGAGGGAGACCATCTGTAATTAACCTCTATGGGCACTTGACCTGGTGTGGCAATGAGAGAATAATCAGGCTGGGGTGGATGGGTGGGCATTGCTTCCTCCTAAAGGATAAAGCAGGGCACCGGTATTTATCCTTTAGATTTGAGTTTGGTGATTGGATTTATTGAATGGTGTAAGGGCAGGACAGGCCACTGAGCAGGTTTTCTGATCTAGCAGACAGGGTAAAGGAGGAGAGAGTCCTGGAGCCCTAGGTGACTTTTTAGGCTTTTATTGGGATTTACCAGGCACATGGCAGGCCGGGGTGCTGGGGGGCCGGGAGGCTGGCAGGACTACCAGCCCCCAGCAAGTCTTCACTCTTTCTGGGCTCTCTAGCATTCTCTGTGGTCTCTGCTCCTGCTTCTACTCGTGGTTCTTCCATTCTCTCTGCTTCTCTTCTTGTCTGTTTGTTCCTGTGACACCGCCCTTAAAAAGCCCAGTCTTAGCCCAGGTGAATCCCATCTACATATGCCCACACCCTACTCCAGGTGCCCACCATCAGGCATGCATTCGGGACCACAGGGTTCTATCATCTATCCTAATAGTGGGAGGACAGAAAAGCCTGATACTTTTTACCTCACCCTACAAATGGGAACGTTACCACGGAGGCCTAATCAATATATGCAGATGCCCTATAGCCAAGTGCTGGATGAAATGAGGGTACTAGAAATAAGGCTGTGCCCCATACTTAGTCCAAAACAGGGGACCCAAGAATAGCACCCCTTTCTGAGGGGGTTCTTGTAGGAGGAAGAGGATAGACTAGTGGTGACTGAGTCGAGGTCAGGAGCAGAGATTGGTCAGGAACTTGGTGAAAAGGAACCAGGAAGAAAGATCTGGGGGGGCCATGTAGGGTAAGGTAAAATTATTAGACTTTTCTGCCCTCCCGCCATTAGGATAGATGAGGGAACCCTGTGGTCCTGAATGCATGCCTGATGGTGGGCACCTGAAGTGGATACACCTGGGCTGAGAGACTGAGTTTATAAGGGCAGCGCCATGGGGATGCCAGCAGAAGCCAAGAATGAATGGAAGCCGAGAGAAGAAGAGAAGCAGAGAGAACGCTGGAGAGCCCAGACAGAGTAAGGATTTGCTGGGGGCTGGGAGGACTGCCAGCCTCCCAGCACCCCTGCCTGCCATATGCCTGGTAAATCTAAATAAATGACCTGCAAAAGCCACTGAGGACTCTGACTCCTCCTTTACCCAGTCTGCTGGATCAGAGAACCTGCACTGTGTCCTTCCTGCCCCTACAGGCCACTAGGGAGGAGAAAAGGATCATTGGCAGGAGAGGAAATTAATTTTTAATTCTCTTTGATATTCAACTCAATAAACTCTCAAGGATCTTTTATGACCAAGATCTTGATGGTGCAAGGTGTGCAGCCTTGAACAATGCAGATCCGATTCCTGCCCTCTGAGAGCTTACAATCCCTTAGAAGGGAGATCACTAATAATAATTAGGCAGTGGCTTCATTTCATGTGCTGTGAGCGTCCAGTGTGTGGCAGAGAAGTGGGACCCTTGACCCAGGTTGGGGCTGTGTTGGGGAAGAAGAACCAGCCTTGGGGTGGTAGCAGTTGAGCTGTGTTCTGCAACCATCCCAGGCCGGGTAGGTTCATTGTCAGTTCAGGCAGCTTAAAAGAGAATCTTGGAGCCCTTGGCATCATCCCCACAGGTTAGGGATCGTCATTCCCACAAGCCAGCAGGGAGAGAGCAGCTTAGGTCCCTCTGCCAGTCTCTATACGCTCTTTCCTCACATAGCCATTCTCTGCTGCTCTCCACTGCACTCCGCCACACGTCCTCTGCCACCCACCGTCCTCTGTGACGTTGTCCTAATATGCTCGGTCCCTCGGCTCAGATGTGCACACTTACGCATGCCCACACCATACTCCAGGTGTCCATCATCAGGCATGTGTGCCCCAAGCCCACACTCCCAAGCGCCTCCTGCATTCAAGGCTGCAGGTGATAGCCACAGAGGCCAATGGCACAAAAGGCGGAGCAATCTTCCTTTATTCCACAAGTTGTTACTTTGCCTGGCTCCTGGGGCCCCAGCAGACACTCCCTTTCACTAAGGCCTGAGGAGAGAACTACAGCCATCAGGGGAGACTAAAGGCCCAGAGGTCTCTGCAGTAGGGGAGGAGAGGCTCTTAGGTGGTCCTGACTCTCCATTGTTTTGGAGCAAAGCACCTGGAGGGAGGGGCAGTTCAGGCCCTAGAGTAGGAAGGACTTCCCCAGGCCCAAGGGTGGGAAGTCTGAGCAGCTGAGGGCTCCTCTCCATTCTGGAGGCAAGGACTGATACCAAGAGGGAGGGAGGGAGGGAGCCCGGCCTTTCCATCAGCATTATGTGCTTCCCTTCTCAAACTCCCCCTCTCTGCAGCCATCCCTGAGTTTTCACTGTGTCTTCTCTGGAGGGAGGAAACTAGGCAGAGGGTCTAGTGTCTGGTGGGAAGTCTCTGGACTCTTCAGCTTCCTCTCTGGCCCCAGCACTTCCTGAGTGGGATTTGGGGGTGGGATGGGGGTCTGCCCTGATGCTGAGAAGGGACTTCTCTCCCTGGCCTGCTTGCCTCACTGCCCACATCCTTGTCCCACCTCTGCCAGTGCTCTGGAGCCAGACAGAACAAGGCTTCTCAGGAGCAGGGGCCTGGGCCCTACAAGGCCCTCACTCAGGCTCTGTGGCCTTCCCTGCAAGTCTCTAAAACACGAGGACAAAGTGGGTCCAGCATGAGACCAGAACAGAGCTGCGGGCCCAGGATTGTGATGGAGGCTGGGAACTCTGGAGACAGGGGCTTGGGGAAGACTGCGAAAGTCAGGAAGAGGCAGTTGTGTGGGTGGTCAGCCCGGGAGAAGCCGGTGTAGTTGCAGTGAAGGCAAGTGCCGACTGGAAGTTTGGACATGGCTGCAGGAGTGGCGAAGGAGAGGAGCTTCCAGCCTGAAGGAAAGTGGCAGCAACTGGACTGGAGTTGCCATTTCAGAGCAGGGATCATTCAAGGTCACACGCAGTGTTTCTTGGGTATGCGCGCGCACACACACGCACACACACACACACACACACACACACACACACACCCTTGAGAAGCAGAAGCAGGGGAAAAAGCAGCTGCTAATTTATGCACATTCACATAACACCAGATTTCCCTGGTAGGCAGCCTGTTCTCACTTTAGCACAGCTCCAGAACCACCTTCCTGCTCTCTGCCTTTCTTTACCCTCTAGCCACCACCGTTACCACCACAGGCTCGGCTGTCAGTATTTCTTTGCCCCTACCACACACGCATCACTTGAACACCTGCAGAATGTACCTCTGGGACAGTGCAGGGTTCCCTGTCCTGGCCTGGGTCAGTAGCCATGGTCCCCCTGTCCTGCCCAGCCCTCCCTCCAGTTTGCCCACCTCTTCCCCTGCAGAAGGCAGGAGTCCACCGTCCTCCACCCTCCACCCCAGTCCAGGCGCTCATGAACAGGCTGTGACCTGCTGGTCTGGGGAAGGTCTGGCTTGGTGCCCATCGGTGTTCCAGCTCTCAGCCTCTACCTCCCACCCCAGGAATGGCAGGGAGGACATGAGAGAACTGACCTGGAACCACCCTAGGGGAAGAAGCCAGGCAAGGATCAGAAGACCTGAAACCTTGCACACCCAGGAGGTAAGAGCTCATGGGAGGGTGCCTGGGCTCTTCTGCCAGCCCCTCTCCTGCCAAGGCAGAATCCGGGATGCTGAGGGAGGCTGCTCAAGTCACAGAGGCAGGCTCTTCCTTGCCTCCCCTAGTCTCCGAGCTAGCCCTTTCCTGTCGCCCCGCCAGAGGTCTCACTGCTGTACCACCGGCCAGCCTCAGGTGAGGGAGCAGAGTCTGCAGCACAGAACAGGAGGAGAAAGAGTAGGAGACAAGAAAGCAGCAAAGCGGGAGGAAGATGGAACAAAGTACCCTGAAATTAACTGGAAAACCAACCCTTTTCCCTCCCACCCCCCGTGGGGAGAAGCCATCGCAGGCACCGGCTGCCTCACCACAGTCTCCAGGATGCAGAAGATTATTCATTGGCTGAATCAATCAACCAGACTAGGTGGCTGACTGGATGTGGGGGAAGGAGTGGTTGAGGTATTTGTGGTGTGGCTCTTGGAGCAGGGAACTAAGAGAAGCAAGCAGGAGCAGGGCAGGTTGGATAGAAGGGAGGCCTCGTGAGAGATACCTGTGAAGATCCAGAAGCCATGCGCTGGACAAGTGATGGGGGAGCTCAGCTCTCTCAGGCCTGGGTGGGAGAAATACAGCCCAGTGTTAAAGTGAGTAACCCAACAGGCCGCCTTACCAATTCACCCTCCTGGACTGTGCTCCCACAACCCCTCAGTTCCCTGCCACCTGGCTGAAGGAAAGGGGCTGGGTTCGAGAAGGCAGAGAGCTCACTGCACGGGCACACTGTGTCAAGGGGCCCTGCTATTCAGCCTCCATCTTCTGCCTGTTCCTCCTCCTGCCTCTAGATGCTTCCTACCAGTGTGTGAGGGAAATGATTCTGGACAAAAGCTCTTCCCTCTTTGTGAATACTGTCAGTGTATGTGAGAGGCAGGACTGCAGGGAGGTGAAGCACAGACTCCGAGCCACTGGGCTAGAATCACTCACTGCTCTGTGTCTACCTGGGTGTGGGATGCTGGGATCTTCCTCATCTGTAAGTGGGTAACAACAATGCTTCTATCATAGCGTTGTGATGAGGAGATCAGCGAGTGCATAAAAAAGTATCAAGAACAGGGCCTGGTACATGTTATTATTGTTATTATTATTTATCTGTCCTAACATACCTGCCAGACATCTAATGAAGTCAGGAGGGTGGAGCTGTACCACGCATGGCGTGACTGTCCCCCACTGGGTTTGGGGTGTTTTCCTCAGACTCAGACTCAGCCTCAGTCCCCAGTCCCCTCCAGGCTTTAGCCTCGGTCACCTGTCTACTGAGGGGTCATTCCACCTGAGCCCCCTCAGGTATCCTCAATCACCTGCCTTGGTGGGAGGCAGGGGGCTGTTCC
Source organism: Talpa occidentalis (assembly GCF_014898055.3). NCBI lineage: Eukaryota > Metazoa > Chordata > Mammalia > Eulipotyphla > Talpidae > Talpa > Talpa occidentalis. Next base: position 47,969,616 of record NW_023601653.1, read on the forward strand.
TGCCAGTAATAAGAACAGGTAAGTGGAACATCTAATCTCTGTGGTCTCCCTGGCTACTAGTGAACAGATAATCACCTCAGTCTCCTCCGAGAGAAGGGATGAGAAAGAGACCTGGAAAAAGAAAGGCAAGGAAAGAGTAGTATTGAGAGGGAAATAGAGGGGAAAATTGGGTTTAGAAGACTTTCATTTTAACTGATTTGAATGACTTTCTTTGGATCCTGGCACGTTTCTCTCCCATTTATACATGTTCTACTTCATTCTGTAGCTTCATCTCCTGGACAGGTAGCACAGATTAGAAAAATGAACACAGCACACGATGCATACACAAACGCTACGGCCTGGGGGTTCAGTGGAGCCAGACAACCTGGGCTCAAGACACTGCTCCATCATTATTTACTGGCGGTGTGAACTAGGCAAGTTACTTAGTACCGCTGAACCTCAGTTTCCCTATCTGTAAAGTGGGAATAACACTACACTCACCAGGGTAGTGGCAGAGATGCATGTCTGTGAAGTACTGGGAACACTGCCAGGTACCTATGGGCTATTGTGCTCTGCTGAGAGCTCTCCAGGTAATGTATCCTTTACTCTCCTGCCCCTTTTCCTCCTGCCCAAAGCAGGGGCAATGCAAATAAGAAATGAGGGACTCCTTTCTGACCCCGCTGCCTGCCTGAGGAAACTCTCCTTCAAGAACTTCTAGACCAGGTCCTTGAAACTTCAACTCCTGCCCCACCCTCCACCTCTAACTCATCCCCTCACACACTTGCGCCCACCAGCCTGTTATCCCTGCCAGCCACTATCCGTTCAAACAGCGCTCTATCTTCCAAATCCCCAGAACTTGGGTGGGTGAGTAGGTTTGGGCCTGGGCCCAGATTCATTCTCAGGTTCCCTTCCATCCCTGGAGGGGTGTTTAAAGCTCCACCATCAGAGGTGGATTGGTAACATACAGCTGAGGTGTGATCCTACACTTCTAAATCATTTAAGGTGTTATAAACCAATGTAACCTTGATTTAGAAAAAAAGGTGTTATAAATTAAAACTTCTATAATTTCTCAAAGTGTGCACATAAGTGATAACCTGAGGGGGCGGGGGATGATTATTCAAAATACAGATTTTTCCATTTCATGCCAAAGACTGAATCTGAATTTGGGGGCTGGAACTTGCATTTTGATAAGTGCCTGGGAAGATTTTTTAATACACATTAAAACTGGAGAGTTTAATAATAACCTCCTTCACAAGAAAAACAGTCATTGGTGGCAGATGGGGGCCCGTGTTCCGGAGCAGGAAAGCTGAACTGCTAGCCAAGTGTCTTCCCTAGCAGCAGCGAGCTCCGCAGCAGCAAGGGAGTGTGGGGAAAATGGGGCAAAAAAGGAGTTCTAGAAAGCTGGGGGCGGGGAGTGCCCATTTCACGTCCTGAGCAATTCCTGCGCGCAGGGTCCTGGAGCCACCGTCTCAGAGGGGTGGGACGCAGAGGCCCGCCCCGGACCACCTTCGCGCGGTGGAAGCTGAGGCCCTGGGCCTCGGAGCAGCGCCTGCCCGAGACAGCGCAACCCCGGCGCCCCGCCTCCACCCACCGCGCCGCCGGGGAGCGCGCTGCGGGGTCCTGGCTCTCTAGAAAATGCCCCTTCTCCAAGCTGAGCCACATCTCCCGCCCCATCCACGCCGAAGCATTGCTTCTCCTCCAGCCTCACTCAGTGTCCCCACCCGCGCGGGCCCGTGCGCGCGCGCGCGCGTGGAGCAGGGCATGAGGGCGCAGGGGCTGGAGGTTCGGCAGCGGGATTCCCCACGGGAAAGCAGCCCCAGCCCTCCCCCCAGTTGTACTAGACCCTGAATCGAAACAGGAGGCAGGACGCCCCCGGCCGGGAAGCGGCCCCAGCCCGGATTTCCCTCCCGGGTGGGGCCGCAATGACTCACCCCCTCCCCCTTCCCCCCACTTTCCTTGTTTGCATTTCTCCTCCCGGCCACGTGGCGGCCGGGGCAACCTCTCGCCATCCCTACCCCAGCACCCTGGCCACTCCAGCCCGTGGGTTCCTCAGGGCTGTGGCTCGTGCCAGCTTCGCGTACCCAGGGTCCCGACTCCACCCCCCGCCCGTGCCCGCCCCCTCGCTGCGCCCTGCCCTACGGTGAAGCCGGGCGCCTCCTCCTCAGCCCGTCCCGCGAGAGGAAGGGGCGGGCAGCCAGGGGGTGTGACAGCTCCCGCCCGGGCCAGTGCCCGCCGCGGCTCCGCTTCAGCACCCGGTGCCAGCTGGCTCTTTCGTCTGGGACGGAGGCAGAGGCTGGGGGCTTCTTGTCGCTGGGGGGGACCCCCCATCCCTATGGGCTCAGCCCTCTACACACTCAAGAAGAGCCGAGTCTCTCCATTCAGCCTTGCCTCCTGCTGCCCGGGCGGCCCGTCCGACTAGAAACTGGCCGGGTCCACTGCGCCCGGGACTTTCAGTCCTCAGCACCCTGGGGTACCCCTGTCGGAGCTGAAGGGGACTTGCTGCCCCACCTTCTCCGCAGCCTTTTGTTACAGCCTGCACCACAGTGCCAGCCTGAGAAGGATCATGAAGGTGGGTAAGGTAGGGCTAGGGGAGGAGGAACAGAAGAAGCCGGGAGTTTGGATGAGAGAAAGGGTTGGCAGGGGTAGGGGTGGGGGGGGGAGGGGAGAAGAATTTGAGCTGAAGCTGCGTTTCTGGGGGATTTGATGAGTTCAAAACCTCACTCTGGGAGGTGGTGGAGATCCTTGCAGGGACATGGGCAGTGGGGTGGGGACAGTATCCCAAACAAGCCTGGGAAGAAGGGGCTTATCCCATGGGCACCCACTGGGGACCGCTAAGTGTGCAGACTGCAGGCCCTAGTGAAGATCTCCGTCCCAGTCCTGGCCCTGGCAGGGTTGTAACCCTAGCCTGAGTAGTCCAGGGAAGTCCGAGGAAGTGGTTCTGCCTGGGGTGGTTGCTGCTGGTCCTGCTGCCCAGCCCCATTGGTGGTCCACTTTCCTCCCGGTGTCACAGGTGGGCTGGCCAGGTGAGAGCCGCTGGGAGGTGGGCCTGGCTGTGGAAGATGGCCCAGCTCTGGGAGCACCACCTGTGGGGGGTCTCCCAGATTTGGTGCCAGAGGAGACACTGTTCAACATGGTGCTGAGGAGGATGCACCGGCCCAGAAGCTGCTCCTACCAGCTGCTGCTTGAGCACCAGCGCCCCAGTCGCATCCAGGGGCTTCGCTGGGTGAGTGCCCATCCTTTGCCCTGAGCAGAGTCAGGCAGGGACCAGGGCTTGGAGGGGGCCCTGCACTGGGGGCTCAGCTATGCTGCTAGTGAGCCAGCATGCTCTGGGGGTGTAAGGGGTGCTGCTGATGTGGACGACGGGTGGGAAGCTCGATTGCAGTAGGCGAATGGCTCACACAGCTGCATCATGTATATCTGTGTACTGTGGTGTCCACAGGCCCCCATTTGGGTAATTGGAAGAGAAGAAAGGCTATGTCTGTTTCCTTTGTGCTATCAGCGCTAGGTGCTGGTGTGATCTCCAGGTGGGGGTGAGGGGCATGTGTGAAATACAGGGAGCCAGTCAGGTCAGGTGGGCTGTGAGGTCAGCTTGGTATCACCGTGGCAACATTCTTTAGTGAGCAACTGAACCGCACTGATTCTGCTTTTTGGTCTTGGGATGGGGTGGTCATGGGAACACTGCTTGGCATCTGGCTTTGGGGGCTCAAGGGAGATTTCTGAGAAGTTTGGAGACTTTGAGATGACAGGAGCTCTGTTTGCCAGTGAAGAACATCTCTGGAGCTGCAAGAATGAAGGAGAAAGCAGGAGAAATAATGGGGTGTGGGACAAGGGCAGGATAATGATTTTGGGATGCAAATTAGCATAGAAGTTCTTCCCAACTGCCCAGAACTACTAGAGTAACTTCCCCCATTGTGTGCCCCCACCTCTTGGGCGGGGGATGGTGGAAGAGCAGAGTGGGGCAAGGACTATACTTGGCTGCCGGACTGTAGGGAAAGTGGGAGCAGGCGACAGCTTGGGAGAGCACATCTCTTAAAGGTAAGCCCTCTTGAGTAGAATGACCACCACTGTCGTCTTCCTCCCTTTGCCAGCTGCCATTTTTATTTATCAAACTATGAGAGTGAGTTGAGAAAACCCAAGGCCTGCCAGTAAGAGGATTGAAACTGGGGATTGAACTTGAGAGACTCTAGGTGTCATTTCCCTCTCTTCGCCAGCCCTTCCCTATCTCAGTCTTCCTGATAAGGGTTCTTTTGGGCCTGGGTCCTGCTCAAGATGGGCTCTGGAAGTGGGTAGGGGAGCTGATCCCTTCTGGTTTTAGCAGCCCCCCACCCTACCTCCAGGTCATTGGCAGTAGCTACTGCTTGGAGCCAGTGGGCTGGAACCCTCCCTCCTCACTCCCTCTCAGGCTATAATTACTTGTGCATTTCCTGTCCCCTTCCTAGCTCAGTAGAGGCAAGGTAGGGAGTGGGGGGAAGGTCAGGTGTCAGGACAATGAGGTCATTGGAGGATCTCTTGGGACCCAAAGGCTGGGAGAGGGGTGGAGGAGGCCGCCAGGCTGTCTCCTGATTCCCCCAGTCACCCTGAATGGAAGGGCTGGTGTGCCTGGGGAGGCCGGAAGGGTGAGGGTTGCTGGAGTGTAAACGGGGTTAAAGGCCTCTCCCCTGCCAGGTGTGTGTATATGGGGTGGGGAGGGGTAAGTGGGCTTTGGTGATTCGAGGGAATGTAGATGTTCCTGGCTGAGGGCAGGGACATGCCCTGTCTTGATGGGAAATAGGGGTGTGGTGCTTTCAACCCATTGCAGCATGTTTAAGAGGCTCTGGGTACCTGTGAAGTGGCACCTGTCACCTCCTGAGGATGTGATTGGCCCAGGGAAGCAGGCTCGTCAGGCAGGGGTCTGCTGGCACAGGGTGGAGGGCAGAGCCCCAGGAGAACAGTGTTAGGAGTTACTCAGTCCATGCCTACCTTGTACAAACATGGGGGAATCCATCAGCCTGAGGTCTGAAGGGAGCATTTTCTGTTCCTACCTGACCAGAACAAAAGAAAATGAAAGCTGACTACAGCAGGAGAGCCGGAGGTTAGATACAGAAAGGACTTATCAATATTGGCAGAGGCAACTCTGCAGCCATAAGGAAGAACATCTCCTTTGGAAAATGTGACAGGGAGAGGTGATCTCGTCCAATGTCTGGGAGCCAACAGAGGCATGAATATGTCCACAGACAGATCGAGATGGCCTCTGGTGGGCCCCCTGAGCTCACAAAAACAAGTTTCCCTCTGAGTGATTGTCTGGGGAGGTGGCTCTCCACTGTTAACCCAGAAAACATACCCAAATAATGGTAGCAGCTAATAGTTATCAAGTACTTATTTCCCAGGCACTATTAGAGAGTGGAGAGCTTTGCTTTTTTAAAAAATTTTGTTAAAAAAATTTTTAATGAAATTTATTTTATTTTTCATTGAAGTAACATTATATAATAACACTAAGTTTCCGGTGCATCACTAAAAATCAATGTGTATATATGTGTACTACATTAAGTTCAGCACTGAAAGGCCACTTCTATCCCTTGCCATGAAATTGGTTCCTTATACCCGATTCTGCCACCCCCTCCCTTCCCTCTTCTTTTCTGGTAACCCTGAATTGAATAAGAGCTTTACCTTTAGCATAGCCAGTCATCTCACAGCAGCCCTGTGATGTAAGCACTATGTCATCTCGCTTTATAGGTGAGGAAATGGAGGCACAGAGAGGCTGCAGGACAAGTTGAGGGTTATCTTGCTGCTGAGGGGGAAAGCTGGTCTTTGGTCCTGGGCACTCTGGCCACAGAGTTCAATCACTGACCCCCCCTAGAACACTCCGCACTGTGCATCCTTTCCCTGTTCCACCATGTACAGCCCTGGCCTTTGACCCTCACTGTGGCCTAAGGGAACTGGTCTGACGGCTGCCTGGCTCTGTGCCTGCTCCTCTTGTGTGACTCTGTCACTCGGCCACAGGGAGGGAGGTGAGGCTGACTGTGGCTCTGCTGCCAGGGGGCTCGCTGGCACCCCAAGTCTTTCCTAGCTGGGCCTGAGAGGGAGGTGGTGGGTGAGGGTCTTCACCCTGACCCTTCACAGCCTCTTCTAGACAGAGAACTCCTAAGCTGACAGATAGGATCACAGAATCAGGGACAGAATCAGCAGGTAACAGGTGCCCATCGTGAAATAGTAAAGTCCAGTCAAATTACTTAACATTTTCTGAGCAATTACTGCAGCCAGACACTGCTCTGAGTGCTTAATACTATTAATTCATTTGATCCTCAGGGTACCTATGAGATAGGTATTGTTATTACCAATGCCATCTGACAGATAAAGAAACTGAAGCACAGAGAGGTTAATAAGGAGCCAAGGTCACACAGCAGTGATAATAGGGATCCAGGATTTGAACTCAGGTATCCAGCTATGGAGCCTGCACACTTGACTAATCCCCCTGAGTCAGTAGCCCCACCCTGATCCTAGGATCTTCCCAGTGCGTACTACCATTTTAGGGACCGTGGTAACAAACCTAGTGAACTTTGTTTAACCCGGTGTTTTCTGAACTTACTTGCCCATGTGACATTCCTGTTCTTGCTTTCATGACACATAATGGAGGAGACACAGGGAGATGGAGGCCCTTGGTGGCTAAGAGCTCAGACTTTGGAATTGACAGGCGTGGGCAATCCTGGTGATCCTATTTACCAGTTCTTGGGGCAGGTTACATAACCTCCAAGCCTCCTCGATAGCTGCGAAATAGGAGACAAGCAGCTACTTCCAGGGTCAATGTCGGTAGCAGTGTTATTCAGCAGGATCTTAAATTTCTGAGCAGTTGGGCGACTCTAAATAAGTTACTTACATCTCTCTGGGTTCCTGCTTTACTTGGCAAAAGAAGAGGATGAGAGATACACCGTCAGGATCCTTCCTCAGCTTGGCTGGCAGAGCTGGAAGCAAGGCCTTTGGATCTGGGGTCTGGGTCGGGACCAGCCTGGCCATGTGACCTGGCACCTAGCCCCCTGATGTGCCCTCTGGGGTCAGAATAATACCAGGAAGGGAGCATGTGCTGGAGCCTGGGTTATGGGCACCAACGGGAGCTGGGGCAGCCACTAGGGCCTCTGCTTGAGCGTTTGACTTGGAACAACAACAAGTCATTAGCACTCAACACTGTTTGTTCCGACACAGGGGGCTGACTGGGTAGCATTCCTGCCCTTCCTCCTTCCTGGCTCCTCCTCCTCCTCCTCATTTCCTGTCCTGAGTCTCCAAGGCTCTGTGTCTGGCACTGGACTGGGCCCCATGACCCGGGCAGGGATACCCTGGGGACACCTAGGTCTTCCGCCCAGCCCTGGGCCAGGCGCCTAGACACGTCAGCCCTTAGGCCTCTGCCTGTGCTGCGGGAAGATTTAGGATCAGGGAAGGGGCTCTGGCCCCAAGCCTGGTTGTCTCCTAGCTCCTAGCCAGGTCCTTTTCAGAGACCTGAGTACAGATGGGAGAGCAGGGGAGAGATTGCTGGGGAGGAGAGAGAAGAGGGGAGCAGAAGCAGGCAGGTGGGGTGGGTGGAGACCAAGAGGGCAAACACTCCCGGGTAGGAACTGGAGCTGGTCATTGCTGTCTGGTTGTGCCATGTACATGCGACTGATTCACAGGGGGCACTTCACCCCAAGACTTGTTTCCTCGTAGGAGGGCAGACCTGCTCGGCCTATTTCACATCTGATCCTTTTTCATGTAGGATCACAGGAAACCGTGGAGGTGGACTTGCTTTGCCAAATATACAGTGCTCTGCCTTAGGGAGAGCTGAGGGGAAGCTAGGACATCCTGTCCAAAGATATCTGTACCTCCCAGTTCTCAGGTGGCAGGAAAGAAGCATGGTGAGGCGCCTCTATGGCCGACCTCCAGGGGCACACAGGCTGGGGAGTCCTGGGTGGCTCAGTGGGAACTAAGGGCAGGGACCTTGTTAACAGTCTTTCTCCAAAAACCCTGTGTCGGAGCCAGTGCTGTGTGCTGCCAGGTCTTACCTACTCTCACAGGGTCACGGACGAACAGCATCTCAAGGAGGAAAGGGACTTGCAGCAAGTGGCCCTGCCCTTTGCTTCACAGATGAGTAATAACAGCCAACATGTGTATGCGACTATGCCGGGTGGTGCTTTAAACATTCGATACCTATTAACTCAGTCCTTCCAGAAGCCTGACGTAGTATTATGAGTGTTATGTAGCTTTTATAGACAGGGAAACCGAGGCAAAGAGAGGTAAATGCTGAGGGTCATGCTATTAGTAAACAGAGGAGCAGGGATTTGACTCTAGGAGTGTGGTCTGGAAGTTGTATTTTTAACTACCTGGCAGGGCCAAGGCCCATAGAAAGCAAGAGATTTGCCCAGTCTGTCCTGGGGCTGGGAACAGACCCTGGCATGGGATCAGGCCTTGTGACCCAACCCAGGAGCAAGTGTTCTTGGAATCCTAAGGGGCTCACTTCCTGGCCTCTCACCGCCTTCTTATCTCACATCCGCACTTCACCTGGGAGCCTGGGCATGCCTGGGTCCCAAGGCAGCAGATTGGGGAATCTGTGGGGAGAGAGCGTTTGGGCCAGAAAGGGAAACAAGGGTTTGGTGATGGGGTGGCTGCAGCAAATGCCTGGCACATGGGCTGCTAATTATTTGTTGATTTGTTGCTTGAGTAGCTAAATGGATGCATCTGGAGTCGGAGACTGGGCATGGGTTAGGAGTGGTAGGGAAGAGGTGGGGCTCGAGAACTGGATTCGAAGGCCTGGCGCTAACATGCAGACCCTCTCCTCTTCCTGCAGACTCCCCTCACTGACAGTGAGGAGTCCCTGGATTTCAGCGGGAGCCTAGAGCAGGTACAAGCCCTACAAGGTGGCCCTGGGAGGAGAGGGTCTGGCGGGGCTTCGGGGGCCTGAACTAGCTGCGCTGTCCTCCCACCCCAGACTTCCACTGAGCGCTTGCTCAGGGCTGGGAGGCAGCTGCATCGGCATCTGCTGGCTGCTTGCCCAAACCTCATCCGAGACAGAAAGTACCACCTCAGGCTCTATCGGTGAGTGAAGGCCTGCCGCGCCCTACCTCTCCCCTTCACTCTATTCCAGGCATCTGAGCTTAGCTTTCCTCTAGCAGAACTGGTAGTGGACTGGGAAGTTGCCCTTCTCCTCTCCACCCTCCTACTGTTTGCTCCTTCCCTCTTCCTGTGCCCTTCCTGTCCCGTAGGCAGTGCTGCTCTGGCCGGGAGCTGGTGGACGGGATCTTGGCCCTGGGGTTTGGGGTCCATTCCCGGAGCCAGGCCGTGGGAATCTGCCAGGTGCTGCTGGATGAGGGCGCCCTCTACCATGGTGAGCCCATGTGCAGGGTGGGCGCCGGGCTGGGCAGTCCTGGAGAGCAGGCACCCAGGGGCGAGGAGGGTGTGGGCATCGCAGTGGGGACTCATATCTGCATGGACTTAATTTCCTTTCCTCTCCCACACCTGGGCCTCTGCTCCACAGTGAAACACGACTGGACCTTCCAGGACCGAGACACCCAATTCTATCGCTTCCCCGGGCCGGAGTCAGAGCCTGCGGGCATCCACGAGATGGAGGAGGAGTTGGTTGAGGCTGTGGCCCTGCTCTCCCAGAGGGGGCCTGATGCTCTACTCACTGTAGCACTTCGAAAGCTGTGAGTGGGGAGCCCTGCGCCCTGCAACCCCAGCTCCCACGTGGCTCTCAGACCCCAGAGTTACTCAGATCCTCTGAAGGGACCCCTTACTTCTTGCTGAGGGAAAGGACCCTGGCTGATCTAGAGATTGGACCACGGTCAGCAGTCTGCCTGTGACTGTCTCCTCACTGCTGAACTATTTCCCTCACCATGACTGAGGGCATGGGGCACATGGCCCCCCAAAGTCCCTGCCCACTCTGAGGTATAATAGTAATTTAGAGAGAATGAGCTTGGAATCTGTAGGGAGGTTTGTGTTCAAATTCCACTTCTGCTGGCTACTGGCTGGGCAGTATTGGGCTGCTCCTTGTCACCTTCCTGTCCTGTCAGATGAGGATAACAAGACCTACCTCATTGTGTAATGCATGTAAGGCGCCCAGTCCACTGTCTGGTCTTGGGTGCCCACAGTGAAGACTGGCCTGTTATTGACAACAATTGTTGCTGAGGCAGTGGTAGCCTCAGACCCGAGCCAGGTGGGTGAGGGGGCTCCCTGTGCCTGGCCTTGGGCCCACGGTTCGTTATTGCTTCCCGGCTCTTCTGTGCCTACAGCCCAGGCCAGCGCACAGACGAGGAGTTGGACCTCATCTTTGAGGAGCTGCTGCACATCAAGGCCGTGGCCCACCTCTCCAACTCGGTCAGTGTGCAGGCGTGGCCCCGCATGCCTGCCCCCGCCCGCTTTCCCCACAACTGCTTGGAGGCCCAACAGTGGGCTGAAACTTCCTCCCCCCTTCTGCCAGTGGCTTGGATGTTTCAGTCTCATTTCTGCCCCCAGCCTCCCAGCACCTTTTCTGCAAAGCTTTCTTCCTCAGCTCATATCCTCCCCTGGCTTTGTCTCCTGCTGTATTCCAGGTCACCTGACCTAGGCGCACCTCTGTCCCCTTAGCCCTGTGTCCTTGGATGTAACCCCTCACACCTAACCTGACTCTTCTCTTTTGGACTCACCGGCTGGGCCCCCTCTCCCCACCCCGCAGGTGAAGCGGGAACTAGCAGCAGTTCTGCTCTTTGAACCACACAGCAAGGCAGGGACTGTGTGTAAGTCTGACAGGGGCTGGGAGCTGGGCGGCAGGGCCTGGACGTGGGCAGAGGCTGTGGAGAAGGGGTGGGTGCCAGGAGAGCATGTCTCATCTGTGCTTCTCTAGTGTTCAGCCAGGGGGACAAGGGCACTTCATGGTACATTATCTGGAAGGGCTCTGTCAATGTGGTGACGCACGGCAAGGTGAGTCCTCCCTCCCTCCCAAGGCCCCTGAGCTGTCACTGCTCCCTGGCCATGTCCTTGTGGGGGGAGCCTTGGGTGGTTCTTCTCCATCTGGGTGTGTGCTAGTGAGGCCTGGGGTTGGCCTGGGCTCTGAGTGAGGCTTGGCTGCAGGGACTGGTGACCACCCTGCACGAGGGTGATGACTTTGGGCAGCTGGCTCTGGTGAACGATGCGCCCCGGGCAGCCACCATCATCCTTCGAGAAGACAATTGTCATTTTCTCCGTGTGGACAAGCAGGACTTCAACCGTATAATCAAGGTGCCATAGCTGGGGGTGGGGAGACATGGTAGGGATACTTCTCCAGATAAGTGGTGTGGAGTAAGCAGCTGGGGCCAGAGAGCAGGGAGAGGCAGGAGGCCAGGAAGTGCGGAGGCGGGAGGTGGGAGCACAACTGGGGGATGGGAGGTCCAGCAGGACTGACCTCCCCTTTGATGTGGGGGAGGGAGTGATAGTGGGGACTAGGGCGTGAGAGGAAGCAGCCTTATGAGACTAGGAGGAGGCTGGGGGGGATGTGGTGAAGGAACTACTCAAGACGGGGAGCCAGGCTGTGTGATGGCAGGGGAGGGAGGGGCGAGCACATCTGAGATTGTGAGTGTTGAGCTGGTGGGGGAGGGCTGAGGGTCCTGAGGGCTTCAGGGTCTGGGTCAGAGGAGGTGGAGGTGTGTTGAGCAGTGACTGTGACTTGTTCTCCAGGACGTAGAAGCAAAGACCATGAGGCTGGAAGAGCATGGCAAAGTGGTGCTGGTGCTGGAGAGGACGTCTCAGAGCGCTGGCCCTTCTCGCCCCCCGCCCCCAGGCAGGAACCGGTAACCACCATGCTCTCTCTGCAACCTTCTCTGCTGTTTTACTGACTTTACTCACTCTCCTCCTGCCCTCCCCCCCACCCCCCACTGGCCTCCTGGGAGGAAAGAGGCATCCAGGGACCAAGATGTACCTGCTGAGTCAGCTCCCTCCACCTCAGGGCTGGCATTTAGGGAGGAGGAGCCGATTATGTCTGCCCAGGCTGTGGGGGTGGGGAGCAAGTGGCGCAAATGGCCATTTCTCCTAGGTATACGGTGATGTCTGGCACCCCAGAAAAGATCCTAGAACTGCTGTTGGAGGCCATGAGGCCTGATTCCAGTGCTCATGACCCAACAGGTAGGGGCAGGAGACACCTTGCCTGCTCTCTGACTCATTGGGTGAAGCCGAGAGAGGGCCAGGAGCTCTGTCTCTGACAGCATCCGTGCTGGGCTGGCCTATTTGGTCACCTAGCAGGAAGTCCTCATGCCAGTGCTCTCGGTGGGTGGGGAGCGTTGTTACAGGGGCTGGGCATTGCTGGTTCCTTGCCCATGGTGGGATTGAGGGAAGGGACACTCTAGTGATGCAAACACCTGTGTTCAGTAGATCTGTCCTCTGAAGTGCCCCTCCTGCCCCCCATCTCTGTCCCACAGAGACATTCCTCAGTGACTTCCTCCTGACCTACAGCGTCTTCATGTCCAGCACCCAGCTCTGTGCTGCCCTTCTACACCAATATCCTTCCCACCCTGGGGTGATTAGGAAGGTGCGGAGGGGGAAAGGAGCCCCTCATAGCAAGGCCATGCCAAACCCTTCAAAGTACAGCTCACACCAGGACCCGCTTGCCACTGTGGGCTGCTACCCCTTCCCTGCCTGAGGCACGGGGGTTGCCCAGTTGCTTGCTGTGCTTCCTTGACTGGTGCCCACTTTCCACGCGGAGCCCACGGGTGGCAGCGAGCAGGAGCGCAGCACCTACATCTGCAACAAGAGGCAGCAGATCCTGCGACTGGTCAGCCAGTGGGTGGCTCTGTACGGCCCCACACTCCACACCGACCCTGTGGCCGCCAGCTTCCTCCAGGTGCCTAGGAGGGAGGCCAGGCTGGACTGGGCAGCTGGGGCTGCACACGGTGGCCATCTCAATGAAACTTGCCTCCTCCCAGAAACTCTCAGACCTGGTGAGCAGGGACGGCCGGCTTAGCAACCTGCTGCGGGAGCAGTGGCCGGAGAGGCGGCGACACCACAGGTGCTGCTTTGAGTCGTTGGTGATGGGAGCACACTGGGTGGGGGCCTTGAGCACCAGGCCAGGAGTCAGACTCGCCACTTAAGCCCAGGATGACCCACTTATAGCCGTGCCGCCCTGGACGCGTCATCCTTCTTGGGCCTTTGAGCTCTTGTCTGGAAAACAGGAGCATGTCTGCCTCGTTACGAGGATGGAATAGGCCATGCGCCTCAAGCGCAGAGTGCCCTGCCCGGCGCTGTCGAGCCTGGGCTGCGGGGCCCATGTCTGTCCAGTCCTGTTACTTCAGGCCGTTGTTCTTACCTGCCCCTCATTTTCATGCATCACACAGCTGCTCATGTGTCATTCTTGTTTCCCCAGGGCACCTGCTGGTCTCACTTCCTCCATCTGCCACGTGTTTATTATGCATATTTATTTATTACTGAGCACCCTTGGTGCCTGTTCTTGTGGCCCCACCCAGCATATTTCCGAGTCCACCTTGCTGGGCCTTCTCAGACCCTCCCCCTGGCACAGCTGAGGGTCAGGGAGAACCCGCGCCCACCTCACCCGACACCAGCATCCTGTGCTCTCTTGAAGCTCGTCTCTCTTTCTTACTGGCCCTTATTTTCCCCTTGGAAAATGACAGACTTCAGGGTCATGACTTTATGCCCCACTCAGGCCCCTCTCTAGGTAACAGCCACTGAGTCCGCTGGTCTGAGTCTCTGGTATGCCCAGGCCTGGCCCTGGGCCTGTTGGGCCCTGCCTCCAGTCTTACCTCCCTCTCACTTGCTCCGCAGGTTGGAAAACGGCTGTGGGAACGCATCTCCTCAGATGAAGGTGTCTGCCCTGCACCAGCCCCTCTTGCCTCTGTCTGGCTCCAGCTGCGTGTCTATTGTGGGGGGTGCTGCCCTGGGAATAAACCCAGTTCCCCAGCCTGCGGGGTCGTGGTGCCCAGCCTCCTCCTGCCTGTCCCTGACGCTCTGCCCCTGCTGGACGCTCAGGGCCATGTCTCTTCTGTAGGCGAGATTGCTCCCACCTTCTTTCTCACACTCTGCCAATCTGGGTCCTTCTCATTTCTCTGATCTTAGCCAAAATGTTGAGTTCCAGAGAGGGACTCTAACCTCCCCTAACCTCCCCATCCAGAACAATCCCTCCTGACCCTGCCACTCTCTCCAAGGTGTCTTCTCTGATTTCTTCAAAGCATTATGTCCACATGGAGTTGTTTTCGGGTCCATTTGCTGATTGTTAGTATCTGTCATATCCCATTAGACTGCAGGCTTCATGCAGGTGGGGCCCTGACTGTTTCCCTAGGGTCTCGCAGTGCCTTGCTGGGCTGGAACCAGCATGGAATGACCCTCATGTGCTGGGCACTGTGTAAGGTGCCCACAATGCCATGGTAGGTGGGGAGGGCCACCCCAGCATTTTGGGGGACAGCAAACCAGGGACAGAGATGCTAAAGAGTCTCCTGCTCCAGGGGTCTCTTGGGCTGAAGAGCAAAGGACTGATTTGGGTCAGGGCCAGGGAGAGCGTCCCCAGGGAAGTGACCACCTGAGCTGGAGCTGAGAGCTGCAGGATGTAAGGGTTCAGGAAGAAGATGCTCCTGGCAGGAAGGGGGTGGAGAAAGGAGAAGAGCTTACCCTTTAGGACTGTGGGAGAAGGGAGGCCAGAGGAAGCAGGGAGACTGGTAGGGACCAAAGTGTGCGGGCCCTCTGGGCACTGAAGTGGTTTTGCTGCCCTCAGCAAGATAAGCCACCGGAGGTAGAGGCAAGGTCAGATTTCTGTATCGGTCAGCTAAGGAGCCTGTGCTTTATCTGGTGGGCGGCAATGGCCTTGAAGCCCTGGTAGGAAAAGTGGGCTCTGTGCAGGAAGGCTGGAGGAGGGGGCATGGAGGAGAGTAGTTGGGTTGGTGGAGCAGATAAGGCAGGAGTTGACACGGGCAGGTGGAATTGGGGGGTGTTGGCGTGGACTTGGGAGGAGGGGGTCTTGGAGAACAATCCCCACAGCAAGGTGCTGAGCTGTGGGGCAGTGGAGGAAGCGAGTGCCCCAAGCCTGGGAGAATAACTGGGAGGTGGGATAAGCGGGGCCCCATGGATGTGTTGAGTTTGAGGTGAAGGCTCATAGATACCAAAGGTTCTGGGAGGCATTTGCAACCAGGGCTTAGAAGAAAACTCAGTGCAGGTGGTATGGTTTTAAGAGTCTTCCAGAAGCAGGTAGAGCATGAAGCTGAGAAGAGCTTGGAGAGTGCTGAGATATGAAAGTCTGGGGTCTGAATCTGGAGGATCTGCCATGTTCAAAATGGGAGGAGGAAGAGAGTCAATGTGAGGGCTGGGAAGAGTTGGGGTGGCCACTGTGGTTGGCGCCCACTTATGAAAGGCTGTGGCTTGACAGGGCAGCAGACACAACTGAGTGCTGGTGGATAAGAGCACAGAGGGAGGGAGGAGCAGGAAGATTCCAGCTTTCCTGCTTTGCAGCTGTGTGGCCTTGGGCATATTACCTAACTTCTCTGAACCTCATTTATCTCTTCCATAAGATGGGGAAAATAATACTTTCATCAAAGGGCTATTGTGATTATTTCGATACTTAGAACAAGCATGCCCTTATCCTGACATGTAGCAAATAGCAAACTAGCAAACTGGCAGCTGAAGGTAGAAAGGAAGAGAAAACCAGAGTTAGCCTGAGGTGTGTCTAGATTGCAACTGCTAAACTTATTTTGCAGAGCAGGGTGACACACAGGGGATGCAGGCTCTGCTTAGTCCTGCTCTGTCCCCTCCCCTGGAGTCTCAGCTCCTGGTACCTCACCTGGGCTCAGGGCCGTATGGCAAGTGGAGCCTGCGGTGGTCTGTGCACTGTGCGAGTCCCCTGCTTCCCTAGCGCCCCATGGTCTTACTTCTCTTCCTCTCAGGCCCGGATCGTACCTACTTGGCTTCCCGGTCAGGATGAGCCCCTCCCCAGCAGCACCTGTGCCATCCGAGTTGGGGACAAAGGTCGGTGGTCCAAGCCAGCCAGGGAGTAGCCACACCCTGCTGTCTTCACCCTTGACTTTGACGTGCCTGGCTCCGGGTCCCAGTTCCAGGCTACCTCCACACCTGCTCTGCAGCTCAGTGATCAGGCTTCCAACTTGTTCACCCAGGCTTCTCCTTAGGACCTTTCCTCTCTTAGGGTGGGAGGGACCCCTCTCCCTCTGAGGGTGGGGAGAACACGCAGTCCCCTCCCGCAGCTCAGCCTGCTCTTCCTGTTTAGTCCCCTACAACATCTTCAGACCAGACCACTCGGTGCTGACCCTGCAGCTGCCTGTGACAGCCACTGTGAGGGAGGTGATGTCTGCACTGGCCCAGGAAGATGGCTGGACCAAGGGGCAGGTGTTGGTGAAGGTCAACTCCGCAGGTGGTGAGTGGTGTCTCTGGGGAGCTATGCACAGGTATCCCCCCCAATTAAATTCATCATCTTTATCATCATCAGTGTGAATGATGGTTAGAGTATGGATGGTTTATTACATCTCTTAAATGCATGAACTCTGGAGTCTACTGTGTGTATTTGATACCAGTTCTTCAGCTCACTGTATGCCCTCGGGCAGGGTCCCTAATCTTTGTGTTCTGTTGCATCTATAAAATGGGAATAAGAGGACCAGCTTCAGAGGGGACTTGTGATGATGAAATGTGTTTATATGAGGATCAAAGTGTTCAGAATGGCGTTGGTCACAGCATAGCATAGGTATTAACTGCTGTCATTATTACTATTATGCTTATGTAATTATTGAATCCTAATAACAATCTTATTAAATAAACACTGCTATCCTATTTTCAGACAAGGGAGACTGAGGCTCAAGGGGATTAGCAATTTCCCCACTCTCACATGGTAAAGGACAGGATAGCTGGCCTTTGAATTTAGGTAGCTTAATTTTTATGTAGTCAGTCAGCAAACATTTTTGAGTTCTGGCTATAGATCACAGCGTTGGGAGCTAAGGTACCACAGCAGGAAAGACAGCAGTGATGGTTAGAGCATCGACTGCCAGCTCCAACCTGTTTTGGAGTTCTAGATGTGCTGCTTATTAGCTATGTGATCCTGGGCAAGTTGCCTAACCTCCCTGCACCTTGTTTCCTTATCTGTCAAATGAGCACTGTGGTGGGACCTATCACACAGGACCGCTGTGTGGGGAGCATTTATCCGGCACCTGGCCCCAAGTCCTCCTGGCAGGAGAGGATTATTTTAAGACCTGCTATGGGAGAATTTGGGACTTTAAAAACACTGAAGAAGAATGCAGACTAGTTTGACAGCTGGAGCCCAGGGTAGACAGAAATTAAGAACATTCAGTGAATGTTCAGTGAATGGCAGGCAGTGGAGGTGAGAAAAGCCTCCTCTTGGGAAGTGGGAAGATGAGGTCACCTGCACCTGTGATGGGCTCTAAGAAGCACTGCCCTCTCGTGGTCACCTGGAGAGTTGCAGTAGCCAAAGCCAGAATTTGTTGAGACCCGACATGTGTCAGGCAATGTTGAGAGCACTGATTTCCAAACTATTTTCATCGACACCCATGCCAATAAACAATATTTTATTATAAACCCCCTAATATGTGTATGTCTTTTTATAAGTCACATACATATATTTCTACACTAATGTGAAGCTGCACACAAAATAATAACGCAAAGTGAATGAGAAAAATTAATATAAAAAGATAAACTATTTTTTTTTTCCTGGACACATAGATGACCTTATGCACCTTCCTTTAAAGGTCACTGGCCTAGGGTCTGAGGACTCCAGCATGACTGAAAACAGTCCCATTTCACAAGGAGCTGATGAAAATCAACACTAAGACTTCTGTCTTATATTTCTTGATTTTCAAAGTGCTTTTATATGCATTGTATGTATATGCACTCTTCATGCATATTGCCTTGAGAGTAGTCAGGGCAAGTCTCCTGTCTCTGTTTGACAAAGGGGGTCATAAGTTGAAGGGGCTGCAGCCTTGCCTGTCTCACAAGAGCCCCATCACTCTCCTTGGTGTGCTGCCCTGGGCCGTTTCCACGCCAGCATGCGCACCTGTGCATTTAGAGCACCTGCCCACCTCCCAGTCTCCCAGGCCAGGTCCCGCCCCATCCTGGCTGCTCCCTGGCCTACCTACCTGTCCCCACCCAGTGCAGCCACTGCTCTCTTTGCAGATGCCGTTGGCCTGCAGCCAGAGGCTCGTGGTGTGGCCACATCCCTGGGACTCAACGAGCGGCTCTTTGTTGTCAATGCACAGGAAGTGCAGGAGCTGGTATGGACAGGCCAGGGCCAGGCCGGCGAGGGCCTATAAAGGGGATGATAGAGACAGGGAGGAGAAGATAGGGACAGGGGCTGGCACTGGGGTAGGATTGGGGGGGGGGTGATAGGGGTGGATGCTGAGTGCAGGAGGGTGCTGACTGAACTGACTGCTGCTGGGTCTTAAAAGGGAAGAGGAAGGAGTGGGCCTTAGCTGAGAGGGGATTCCAAAGATCAGGGAAGGAGTTCTCCAGGAGAAAGAGGAAGACCTGCCTTCCTTAGGGGTTCCCCAGGAACCCTACAAGGAAAGGTCCTCGCTTTGGAGAGCTGTCAGGAAGAGGCCTCCTTGGGGACGCTCATCCTCTAGAGGTCCCTTCATTCCCTGCAGCACACTGCTCTCCCTGACACTCCACCCCAGGCAGTCTCTGCCCCACATTCTCCCCTCCCATCTGGTACCTTTCCCCTGGATTCCTCAGCCACTGCTCACCCTGAGCACTCTCTTGCTTGCAGACCCCACACCCTGAGCAGCTAGGGCCCACTGTGGGCTCTGCTGAAGGACTGGAGCTGGTGAGTGCCAAAGACCTGGCTGGCCAGCTGACTGACCACGACTGGAGCCTCTTTAACAGTATCCACCAGGTATGGGGCAGAGCTGAGGGGAGGAGAGCCAGTGGCAGGAAACCCCACCTAATGCGTGCATGCTGAGAGCTTGCTCTGCCCCACCCCCACCAGGTTGAGCTGATCCACTATGTGCTGGGCCCCCAGCACCTGCGGGATGTCACCACTGCCAACCTGGAGCGCTTCATGCGCCGCTTCAATGAGCTGCAGTACTGGGTGGCCACAGAGCTGTGTCTCTGCCCTGAGCCGGGTCCCAGGGCCCAGTTGCTCAGGAAGTTCATCAAGCTGGCAGCCCAGTGAGTACCTGGGTGGGGTGCATGGCCAGAGTCCTGGGGAAGCATCTTCTTACTCCCACCCCTACCCCCATCCCAGTCAGTACATTGCTAAATCTGTATCCCTTTGCTTCCCCCTGTCCCTTGGAACCTCTACCTCCTCACCCCATCTGGCCCCAGTCCTGCCTAGGCCCTGCTGGCCTGGATTGGTGCTGGGCCCCAGGCCTGGCTGTTGTCTGGGATGTGCACTAGAGTGTGGCTGCTTCCCCTGAGGGTCTCTGGGTCTTCTGCTCGCAGCCTCAAGGAACAAAGGAACCTCAACTCCTTCTTTGCCATCATGTTTGGCCTCAGCAACTCAGCCATCAGCCGCCTGGGCCACACCTGGGAGGTTAGTGTGGCTTGGGATGAGGCCTGGGTCTCCCTGCCCCAGGCCTGAGTCCAGAGTCCTGGTTGGAGCTGGGCTCCCACCCAGAGCACTGGTAGCTCCATCTGCTTCTCCTTCATAGCGGCTGCCCCACAAAGTTCGGAAGCTGTACTCAGTCCTCGAGAGGCTCCTGGTGAGTCCTGGACCTTGGCTCCTTGCTCTAGACGCCCCTGTGCTTGGCTTCCCTGAAGCCCCTCTGCCTATCCTTGCTTGCATCTGGTTTCCCAACCAGGGCCAGGGCTTGGTTCCCTCCGGCCTGTGAGTGAACATTATGGTGGGGTGCACAGCGGGTCAGAGTCCTCAGTAAGTGTGTAGGGCGCTCGCTGTGTCTGCGGGGTCCTGTGTGAAGACCAGGACGGGCACTGTGGCACCAGGGCAGCATTGAGCATCGACAGGGCACTGTCCCAGCCAGCCCTCCTCAGGGCTTGGGAGGTAGTCCTGGATCCAGCACCCGGTGTGCCAGACTTGTCAGGGCCCCTCAGGAGACCTGAGGAGCCTGCGCTCCCATCAAGGCCAACAGAGAGGAAAGAGTTGGAGAACAGAAACTTCTGCTCCCAGGAGTTTGGGGCAACTGAAAGTGTTAACTGTGTCCAGGAGAGAACTGGCACAGAGGCGCTTTAAGCAGCATGGCTCAGGGAGCTTTTGAGAAAAAAATTTACCTCATGGGACTCAAGAGGTTCAAAGGAATTTACCCATACAAGAGGCAGAGGCAGAAAAGGGAGACAGTGAATTTTCCAGGAAACCTCAGGCGCCAGTTGACCGAAGGTGTGAGGTTCTCCGAGGGCTAATCAGAGGTCATGTGCTTTTACTTTTTTAATTTTTTTTAAAAGATTTATTTATTTATTTATACAAGCACTGGGTACAGTCAGAAGCGCGGGAGGGTGAGAGGATTCACCAGAGCCAGAGCGGGGAACAGAACAGGCAGACTGACTAAATATACTGCTGAGGGGAACAGCGGGTGGCAGGAGAGGTCTGCGTGCCATGTGGGACCCTCGTCCAGCGCCGGGAATCGGTGCTGCAGAGGCTGCGGGCAGCTTTGCAACCCTGCACTCAACTGCTGCGCCACCAGGGGAGGCCCACTTTTTAAATTTTTTTAAAGATTTATTTATTTATGCATACAAGAGCTGGGGTGTAGGCCAGAGATACAGAGGGTGAGAGGATTCACCAGAGACAGAGTGGGGAGCAGAACAGGCAGATCTTCTGAAATATACTGCTGAGAGTAGCAGCAGGCAAGACAGGAGAGGTCTGTTGTGCCATGTGGGTAGCTCCCTGGCTGGGGGATCGAACTCATGCTACAGTGGCTGCCAATAGCTTCATAGTGCTGAGACTTAACCCCTTGCACCACCAGGGAGGCCCTGCCATGTGCATTTAGACCAGCGGTCCCAGCTCAGGCCCCTCCTGCTGGCCGCAGAGCCTGCCTGAGAACAAGGAGAAACCGAGCGCCAAGGGGAAGGGCATGGCCCTTCTTGGTGGGGTGGTACATTTGGTTTTGTTACGGTTTGTGATGGCTTGTGGGGTGCATGACCATCCCTTTCTCACTGAGGCTTCTCCCCTGTCAGGACCCCTCCTGGAACCACCGTGTGTATCGAATGGCCCTCACCAAGCTCTCCCCTCCCGTCATCCCCTTCATGCCCCTTCTTCTCAAAGGTAATAGGACCAGTGTTCACCTTCCTGCCTCCATCCCATCCATCCCTGCACCTGTCTGTCTGTCCACCCAGCTTTCTCTGAGTGATTCCAATGTGCTGACAGCTTGGGAGGCACAGAGATGGATTAAGAGTTCCAAGGCTAGAAGTGCAGTTAGGACATGCAGACAAACATTAGTGACCTTAGATGACCACTAAGAAATGACAACTAAGCGATACAAGGAAATGACTCCAGGAGGCCAGAGGGAGCCAGAGGAAGAGGTCGATGGAGGTGTGGGACAGGCCCACTGCTCCCCTTTATTGACTCTCTCCCTTTCCTTGGCGGCTGGAAGGGGAGGGAATTTGGACTCATATGAGCAAAACTTACCTCTTTGCAGACATGACCTTCATCCATGAGGGAAACCACACGCTGGTGGAGAATCTCATTAACTTTGAGAAGATGGTGAGGGGGGACATGCGCCACCAGAGTTATGGCCTTGGGAGGGGGCAAGGGTGGGAGATTGACAAAAGTTGTTATTAATGATATAACCACAAACACTTCTTTTAAAATAGTACCTGACTTGGCCCATTGCAAGCTGGAGGGTTGGCTCTTCACTAGTGGGTGATGGCCTTCCGTGCCTCACCATTCCACAGAAGCCCCTTCCAGGCCTCTTCCTCTCTAAGCCCTTCCTGATGCCTATTCTTTCCATGCTGGGTTTCTGGGGGTGCCAGGGTGAAGCAGACGTGACCAACCTTCTTATAGCTCCCTAGTCCCCAGGAGCATCCCAGAGGGAGCTTGGGTTCCCAGCTGCCCCACAGGCCAGGCCAGAGTCCTGACCCTCAGGCTCCATCTCATGTGCTTGCCTGCAGAGGATGATGGCCAGAGCCGCACGGACGCTGCACCACTGCCGGAGCCACAGTATGGGTGAGCAGCTGCCCCAGTAGGACCCCACCCCCAACCCTCATCCCTCCTGCGGCTGCGGCCTCACTCCCACCTCTTACTCCACCCAGTGCCTCTCTCGCCGCTCAGAAGCCGTGTGTCCCATCTGCACGAGGACGGCCAGGCTGCGAGGATTTCCACATGTGAGTGGGGTAGGGTGGTGCTGGCCAGCCTTGCTGGCCTTTGTGCTGCTACTTCACACCTCTGTGAGGTAGGTAGAGTGTCATCCCAGCATAAACTGATGCAAACAGGCCTGAGGAACTCTCGCAAGGTCACGTGGTTGGTGACAGAGCCCGAGTCAAAGGGGTTAGTGAGGTCCTAGCACTTTCTACAGAGCTGGTTTTTTTTTTTTTTTTTTTTGATTGATTTCAGTGGCATGAAATGGGATTGATTTGATCCACGGTCTATACCACACTGTTGTCATTGCCCCTTTATTTTATTTTATACATATACATTTATTCTACTGATATTGTGAACACCTCTGGTCCCACCCCAAGTATAACACTGACAATAACTTGCTCCCCCTGAAGTGGTATTCCCCTTGCTTGTCCCAACAGTAACTGCTGTCTTGAGCATCGAGTCACTTATTTTCTTATCTTTATTTAAAAGCTTTACCATATATACAAACACACATATTACTCACATGTCTTTAAAATGCCTCCTATATATATGTATTATGACAACAAAATATTCTGGAGGAGGTTTAGCTGTTTATGAACTTAGTAAAAGTATTATGCTCTCTGTAATCTTGGGGACCTATTTTTTCAGTCTGTTCTTATCCATGGTGCTGTGCTACCCTGCTAAGTGGGGGGCGGGTACTGCGCCCCTAGGATTCAGATGGGCAGTGACAGGGTGGAGGTGAGGGCAGGAAGGCAGGAGTGGGAGGGAGGGACCCTACAGAGTGGTGTCATGCCCCCCCATTACTTTCCCTTCCAGGCTCGGAGCAGTCCCTGGGCACCCGGAGTCCAGCCAGCACCTGGGCGTATGTCCAGCAGCTGAAGGTCATCGACAACCAGCGGGAGCTCTCCCGCCTCTCCCGGGAACTGGAGTCATGAGGAGGGACTGGAGCTGGAGCAGGCACTTCCCACCAGGAAAGCCAGGGCACGCCCGGGCCATGGGGCCCACAGGCTGGCTGCAGCTGGGCAGGGCTCTCCGCAGAGTGGACTCGAAGCCCTGGAGCAGGCAGCGTGGAGACAGCTGTCCCCTATGATGACTCGCGGCCAAGGAGAACCTTGCAATGGAATGAGCCAGGGCCCAAGGCCAAGGAATGGGGGACAGAGAGGCCCTGGAGTGGGTAGGCGAGTGGAGCGGCGCTGGGACTCTGTGTTCAATAGAGAGCTCTCCACACCAGCTTTTTTCCAGATTCTGTGCCTTGTGCCTTTGTTGTATGGCCATCTCCAGGCCCCTGTGGTTTATTTTCACAGTGAACTGAGCGTGTGTGCATGTGTGTGGCATGTGTGTGGCGGGGAGAGCCCGTTAACTGGGAAAGGGAGGGATGTGGGGGGCAGGAGCAGTTCTGCTTTTCTTTCTGTGCCTATGAGATAAACAGTCGGGTGTGGTCAGGGCTGTCTGTATGGGAGTGGTGGTCCCTGAGGAGCCATAACTGAACAGAGAGGGTATGTTCTGAGGCCAGTCCTTTGGGGGGCAGCAGAGAAGGCCGAGACCACACCCTCTGGCCCAGAAGCTGAGAAAGAGGTGGTGCTGCACTCGATTGGGCCCCAAGAGGTGCATGGGACAACCTTTCCACCTCACATGGTCTCCCGGTCCCCAGAGGGCTCAAAAATGGATGCTGCTGGCCACAGGAGTGGCTAGAGCCTAGACCTGTAGGAGGCTGGCCAGGATCACCCAGACTCTCCACGGTGTCTGAGAGGACAGTTATGGCCCAGCTGCAGCTAGTGCCTACCTCACTCATCTCAACCTGTTGGTTTGAGGAATGGAGGCTTCTGAGTGGTGGCCAGTGGCAGAGCAGATGCTGAGGCAGAGACTTGTAAGGGGAGCCCATTCCCTACTGAGGCCTGACAGGCTCCATGAAGTCAGGCTTTCTCTCAAGAGTGATGACAATGGTCCCACAAGCTCTGTCAGTGTCGAGTCCTCTTGTCCCTGCTCTCCAGCATGTCCCCTGGGAACCAGTTACTGCAAGGCCTCAGGGGGGCTCCCTGGAGGAAGCTCCCGGTGGGGCCAGTCCTCTCTGAGGACATTCCAGGGTGGGCCTCAGTCCTCTCTGCCCCCTGCCCCCATGGCCCTGAGCCTGGTAGGGGAAGGTCCATTGCCTGACTCCTGAGAGGACTGGAGGCCCTGGATAAGCTCAGAATAAGCCAGTGGGTGGGGAGCACAGGGCATGCGGAGGAAGTGCTCCCACACCCAGGGGGAAGGAGGCCCCTGGTGTGGCCCTGCACTTGCTCAGCAGGTACTTCTCCTGGGGTTCAGACACCCCCTCACTGCACCCCTGCGCTGCCGGATCTCTCAACCTGTAGTCATGGACCACATGCAGATTGCTTCAAGAAAGGGTCTCATCATAGCCAGGCTTCTAGCTCAGGTTTCTAAGTGAACCTAAGCAAGTCAATGAACACCCCCACCCCCATTTCCATCTGTAAGATGGGTCTGATGGCCGACTCTCAGTGACAAACCAGTAAGACTGCAGCTCTGCCTTTTAAGCTGAGGTGACAACCTCGGGCAGGTCTGTGTCCTCCCCCTGACAAGAGGCGGCCTGGAGTGGAGCAGATGGCAGGGGTAAATCAGTCCGTTCCCTTGTCCGTGGTGGCGGTGGAGGACCATGGGTGTGGATGCTTCCAGAGCTGAGCCCTCGACATGTGACTCAGGCCTTGGCAAGTCGGGCATCCCAGGTATCCTCTTCTAACCATTGACAGTGCTTCTGCTGTGGCCAGACATACCCACCGGCGGCCGTCCTCCCTGTCACACAAGGTGAGAGCTGCACCTCGATGCTGTGTTGCAGCCCAGCTGCTGGGGGCTGGTTTCCTCCATCAGCGACCCTCCTTTTCCTCCTTTTCCTCACACCTGTGACCCCGAAGGAACCTGGGCATCATGTGAATCTCCCTTCTGCCCCGCACCACCTGCAGCCTCCCAGCTGCCTGCCTGTCTCTCGGGCAGGACACCTTTTGAGCCTGTGGGGAGAGATTTGATAGGAGGACACAGACTGAATGCTGAGCCCCAGGGGGCTGGATCTGCACACCGAGGGGAAGTCAGGGCTCCTGGTGGTGTGGCCTCTTGCTCTGAAGTCTCCTTGACTGTCCAGGAAGGTGCTGGGGATGCATTTTCTTGTTTTCTGGCAGCCCAGGTTGTATGGAGGGGCTTCCAGTCTGAGTTCCAGCTTTGCAACAGCCACAGTGGGAAAAGAATCATGGGACCGCTGAGAAAGATGTGTGAGTAAGGCCTTAAATTGTTTACCTAAAAGGCGATAATAGAGAGGGACTGTGTGTGTGTCCCATGGGGGAGACAGAAGACAGGATGTAATTCCTCCTCTCAAATCCCCTCACCCTTCCCCTCCCCACTATCCTCAGCTGTAAAGGCCCTGGAAGCCCGAGGGCCAGGCCAGGACTATAAATGTGGGGTGCACACAAAAGAGGGTCACACCTCTCTAGGAGGCATAACAGGATCTGGTGAGGGGGTAAGGCAAGCTGGGGAGTCCTGACCCTTTCCAGAGGAGCCAGCTCCTCTCTCTTGCAAACCTCACCCAAGCAGGACAGAACAAGCAGAAATCCAGCGCCCTCCAGCGCCACTGCTTGCTCATTCCTCACCTTTGTGTCTCCGGACAGCCCTGGACCTTTACTGCTCTGCTTCCCAAGTAGCAAAATTTCCTCTCCAGGTTGCTGTGATTATGGCAGTTATCATGCTAATATAGATGTGGAGTGTTTTCATCCTCTCCAGCATGCTTTCACATCTGTTATCTTCTTATCCTGACAATAGGGCAGGTATTTTTACCCGTTTACAATAAAAGAAACTGAGGCATGGGAAGGCTGGTCACATAACTGCTTAATAGCGGGTGGACTGAGGAATTGAACATGGACTGGTCACGCCTGCACTATCAGTCTTGCCCTTTCCTCGGGCCCCAGGCAGTTCAGATGTGGTCTCCCTGAACCCAGCATTTCTGTCTTTTGTAGGAATAGACCCAGGCATATAGGTCCCTCCCTCCTTCTTTTTTAAACATGTACTGGAGCTTGCAGTAGGTGCTGTGAGTTAGATGGGCAGTCCTGGCCCTCATGGACAGTGTACCCAGCCTGGCAGCTGGACTCAGAACTAAGGCCACCTGGAGGGACAAGATGCCACAGAAGACAAAGCCTTGGAAGTCTGAACCCACACCTCACTGCTCATCCCAAGCATTTAGACCCCCAGTGTCCCCCATGATGGAATTCAGATTCACAGCCCAATGCTACACCCCACCCTCCAGAACCCCATTCCCTGCATAGATCTGCGTCCTAGAGTTGCGGCTGCTCTCTGTGCCCTACTGGGCCAACCCTCTAGTGTCTTGAGTGTTAGGAATAGCAGTTGGTGGCTAGAGTGAGACCTCTGACCTGGCAGCCATTTTTGACCCCTCCTTCCCTTCCCTGGACCTACCAGTCAGAAAATAAATGCCTTCTGAATTGTATACCCTTTCCACGCACAAGGTCCCGGGCTTCTCACACACCTGCCAGGGCTGTGGTCCTGCATTAAATAAGCATCTGCTCAGGTCTGTCCAGTTGGCCAAGCCAATCCAGGCTTCTGCTCCCTGAGACTTGAATCTTCGACACCTGAGTCTGTCTCCCACAGCCCAGCCTGACGGGGCAGCTGAGGGCAACTCCCGGTAATGAGGAAGTAGGGTCACTCTGAGGAGCTGACTCTGACTCAGCTGTGCTTTGACAGCAACTTTTTTTCTCCTGACCGGGGCCTTCCTGGAGCAGGTAGCCTTGATGGCCAGTGGGGGTGCTGTTGCCCAGGGTGGTACCAGAAGAAGGAACATGGACTGTGAACCCCAAAAGAAGGAAGGAGGCTGGGTCAGAGCAGAGACCCACTTTTCGTGGGAAGGTGTGGGATTCTTACAGTTCAGACAGCCTGGTGTGGATCATGGGCCTGCCGTGCTCTTGGCCCTGGGATTGTCTGAGCCTTAGTTTCCATGCTGGGGTGTGAGTGTGGGCAGCCAGAGTGTTTCTGGGATGCTGAGTAGAGGAGAGGGCAGACTTTCTGGCACTCAGGGGTCTCCAAACAGCACAAGGGTGGAGAGAAGTGACTTTTTGCTGAGGCCATGACAGCCAGACAGTCAAGCTTACTCAGCCACCCAGAAGAGTGCCCTATAAACACGAGCTTGAGGCAGCACGGGCAGGTGTCAGGACCTCCCCTTGCTGGCAAGCAGTTTATGGGGCCAAGGAGACTCAGCCTCAAAAGGCACAAAGCTTTGGCAAGCCCCTTCCTTGGTCCCTTATATATGAACAGAGATCTGGACTAATAAGGTTTGGGAGTGTTTTCTTGCTCTTAGTGCCTTTGACTTAGCAGCTCAAGTCATCAACAGGGGTGAAGGGGCATGAGACTTCAGACTCCTAACCTCTTTTTTTTTAATACTTTTTTTTGTTTATTTAAAGATTTATTTATTTATGTATACAAGCACTGGGTACAGTTAGAAGCGCGGGAGGGTGAGAGAATTCACCAGAGCCAGAGCGGGGAGCGGAACAGGCAGAAGGACAGAAGTACACTGCTGAGGGGAGCAGCGGGCGGCAGGAGAGGTCTGCGCGCCATGTGGGACCCTCCTCCGGTGGCCAGGGATCGAACTGGCGCTGCAGAGGCTGCGGGCAGCTTTGCAAGCCAGCGCTCAACCGCTGCGCCACCGGGGAGGCCCCAGACTCCTAACCTCTTTCCAGTGTTCATCTCCTGCTAGGGCTGTTGAGGGAAGGGGTCAGCTGTGAGGAGTCTACTAGAAGGTGTTCCCTCCTCCATGTTGCCTCCAGCGGCCTGCCTGAGTTATGACTACTCATCTCTCCCCTTGAGTTCTAGTTGTCTGCAGAGTCGCCTGTTGTGCAGACCCCTAACCTGGGGAAATCATAATAGTCTGTCAGGATTCTAATGAATACTTGTAATGGTCCCTTTAAGCGGGGAGAATAGGAAGAGTCCCGAGGCAATGTCATGCCATGGCCGAGGGTCAAGGCCCAGAGTGTTACTTAGGGGACAGGGTAGGGCCCTGGGTGCACAGGATCCCTCAAGGTCAGATTAGAAGAAGAGGCAGGTGGCCAGCTTCACTTGGGGCCTCTGTGTGCTAGAGGGGAGCCTGCAACACCAGCCTGGCAGAAGATGCCAGCCTTTTCTGCCCTTGGTTCTCTGTCTCTTGGTTCTGGGCTTCTGGTAATCTCATCAGAGTAAGCATAAAGGCCAGAAGGCTGGTGCCATGGATTTGCTCCCCATGTAAACTTGAGGCTTCCCTCCGAACAAGCAGCCAAAGCAGGTGAGCTAGATAGATTCATTAAAAAGTTTCCCCAAGACTTGAAAATTCTCAAAGTGCACATTTTTTTAAATGTAAATTTATTTTTGGAATTATAAAAATAATCACATCACAGAGAATTTATTTTTTTTAAAGATTTATTTATGCATACAAGAACTGGGATGTAGGCCAGAGGTGTGGGGGGTGAGAGGATTCACCAGAGACAGGTAGGGATCAGAACAGGCAGATCCACTGAAATACACTGCTGAGGGGAGCAGCGGGCAAGACAGGCGTGATATAGGAGAGGTCTGCTGTACCATGTGGGTTATCTCTTTGGCTGGGGATTGAACTCGTGTTGCAGTGGCTGGCGATAGCTTGATAGCACTGAGACTTAACTCCTGCGCCACCAGGGAGGCCTGCATCATTAGAGAAATGGCCACTTTCTCTTGCTTGATGTCTGTTTAAAATGTCTTTTTTTTTTTTTTCAGGAGGGTTTCCCTGACCAGCCTATCTGAATTTGGTCTTTTGTGGCCCTATTTGTTTTTAAAAACATATCTGGTCTTGTTAGGTGTCAGTCATTCTTCTAAGAGCTTTGCCAATATTAACTCAATCTTCAAAAGAGCCCTGTAAGGTGCTCTGGCTAGCTTTATTTTACAGTTACAGGGGAAACTGAGGCACAGGGAGATCAGGGAACTTGCTCAGGCATGCTCAGCTGGTGATAGCAGAGTTGGATTCAAGCCCTGATAGTCTACTCCAGAACCAGTGGTCTCAGCCTTGTGTTCTGCCCACCCGATCCTGGCCACAGCTTTCAATGTACTTTGTCCACCATCCCCCTCCCCTGCAGAGGTTAAGCAGCCTGCCCTTGCTTCCACTTTGCTTAGCACAGCCCATTGCATGAATGAATACCCATCATTCATCTACCTTGGCATAATAATTACAACAATTTCTACAGATTGTAGATCTTTGGATCAGGGATCAGGAACTGCTCCTGCCAGTCCTGTCCTGGTGGTGAGGGTAGAATCACTGAGCTGTGCCAACGTGCCTGGAGCAAGAGGCTGGCAAAGTGCCCTCTGCCAGCACCTGGCTCTGGTAGGCCTGCGTGGCCGTGCTGGCTCTCTGCCTTGATCTTGCCCTTACTCACTCCCAGACTCCCTGAGTCTTATCTCTGTCTCATCCGCTTCTCTTTGTTCTTGTCTGTGCCTCCAGACCTCCCTCAAAATCATTGGGGTTTGAGGACACAAACTAGATTAATCACTATTAGGCGAGTAAAACAAATGTTGGCACAGCTGGCAAAAAGTGGAGGCAGGTGGATCCTAAAAAGCAGGATGAAGTTGAATTATCTGTGCTATGTGAATTCAGAAGTTCCTGGAATCGTGGGGTCTGCCTGAACCCTGTGATGGTGACCTCTGCAGTGATGGTGCCATGGGAGGCTGAGGCTTTAGGTGGCATAGGTTTATTAGTGCCAAATAAACATATAACGTAAAAACAATGTGTTTGCTATGGAAATGCTACTACAAAATGAACCGCTGGTTCCCACTCCACCCACCATCCCTGAGTCCCTCCATGTATAAACTCTGAAGCTCTGGAACTCAGGAGGGGTCCACTGGCCCTCTCTGTCATGTTTATCATCCCCCCAGCCTGGGATTGGAAGCCTCAGTCCATTCATTTATTGATTCATTTATGGTGCTAGGCTTACACTGGTGATTATTTAGCACACTTCGAAAGACAAGTACAAAGCAGACGGGTCTCGTGAGGCAGGAATCTCAAAGAATTTCAGAAGTGGGCAGAAGAAGCAATTCTAAGGGTGGAGTTAGATGGCATGTAGGAGTTCCCTGGCACCTTGACAGCAACATCTACCAGAGGTGACTGTGATGTGTCAGGGGCACAAGGGACAAATTTGAAAAACATAATAGGCAGGAAAGGTGCTGTCATCTGTGGAAGAGTGGATTTGCCCTGGGGCTGGACAGTCAGCACGCGGTGGGTGGGCACTTCAGTCAGAGGACCAGCAGAACCGGAAGGACAGCCTGGGACTGTGACATATGGGCCCAGGGGCGTGTCTTACAAACATGCCTGGGGCAGGTGATGAGTATGATGCTGAATAGCTGGACATCCACAAACTTAAAAGAAATGCCTAGAAACACAAGTGTGGTACATAGCATACAAGCCAATGTGGGAGGAGACCACAGGGAGTCATTCTGAGACACGCAGTAAGAGGTGCCACAGGGAGAGGTGGTTCACAAGTGAGCACATGGGGGCTGGCCTGGGCCTCTAGCCTGGGCACTCCCAGGCTGCAGGGGCTTGGAGGCTGCAGAGCCAGCATCTTCAGGTACCAGCGTGCCAGGTCTCACCTGGGCTGGCTCCTTCTAGTCTCTAGTCCTGTGCTGAAGTGAGATGGCCTTGATTTCATGGGGACAATAGGCTGGGCTGTGTGTCCCTTTTAGGAGTTGCCTGCATCAGTCTGTCCCATAGCTTGTTGGACCTAATAGGGCCCGATCACCTTGGTAGCCCAGAAATGAGTGGCGTCTACTCTGAACACCTGCCTAGTGCTGGGCCTTCTGTCCTAACAAAGACCCATTAGCTCCAAGAAGAGTTTTCCAGCCCAGCCTGGCACCTGGAATAGTGAGCACTGAGTAAATATTTGCTGCTAGGATTCCAACCCCCTACGCCCCCAACAACTGACTGCCTCTTGAGTCCTTGCCCACGCTCCACACCTCCACAGAGGTCACAGCTGCACCCCGTCCCCACTTCCCGATGGGGAGGAGGTGTCTCTGTGTTACCACACGCCTCTTGCCACCCTCTCCCTATACAAGGTATATGAGATTCAGCTTCCTGGGACTCCCACCTTGCTGGCGGGGTGGGTGAGTGTACCTGAGTAAGAGAAAACCTGAAGGAAGGCAGCAGAGTTCTCTGTCCAGACCAGGCCAGCCAAGAAAGAAAAATCTGTTTGGAGCAGAAGTTAATGTGTCTGACCCTGTGTAGTAGACACATCCCTGTGCATCTGATTTTTTCTCTGCGGCCTCTCTGCATGAATGTATGGGTGGATGCTCCCTTATGGCTTGCTGGCTTGTTTCCTTCTTAAGTTTGTTCACATCAGCCCGTGGAGTCCCGCAGGTTGGGAATCAGATCTGAGAAGAGGAGGTGAGCACCCCAAGGGGTTGGGATCCCTCAGTACCAGAGACACTCCAGTGAAGGCGGGACAACCTCTTCAGGGTGTTCAGGGCCTTGCCACGGCATCTGAACAGTGGGTTAGGTGACCATGAGGTCCCTCGGGCTCTAGAGAGCCTGATTCCAGACTGCCTTGGTAGTAACTCAGATATAATCAGTGGCTGTTGATTCCCTTTGAAAATGTGGTATTTGTAGGACCACAAGATATCAGTTTTTCTGAGAGCAGCCTCTGGTCATGGGTCACGGGCCCAAGTTCTGCTGCCTGGTGTAATGCTCATGTGCTCTTGGGCAAATCTCCCAACCTTTGTGTGACTCACTTTCCTCATCTATAAGTGAGGATAACAACAGTACCTGTTAAAGGCTGTAGTGACAATGAAGGGGATAACAAATAGGAAACCTTGAGTGTGGCACGTAGTCAAGTCAGTCAGAGTTGGTGGTGGTTGTTAAGGTCCTCAGGTGACCCGCAGCTCCCTGGAGTCCATCTCCCAGTACCCAGTCTGGCTCCTGATCTGACTCACAGTTCCTTGATGGCAGGAAGAATTCTCACCCATTAAACCCCATCCATAATCAGTTCAGTGGGCATCAGGGCACCCCTGGTCAGGCCCCCTCCCAAACTGATAGCTTTGGCTTCGGCCAAAATCTGCTGCAAGGGAAAGACCATTCAACCCCAGACTCTGGGGCATCACTGCTTCCAGGCTCAAGTGATGACACTCTCAGCCAGTGACACTCTCCTTTATCCCCTGAACTCACCAAGTCGAACGTATGTTCACATGCTGCCAGTCCAGGACAGGATTCTGGCTGGGGCATGGCAGCCTGCTTTCCTGCTGTGCCAACGAGGTGAAGGCAAACAAAACAGCCGTTCTGCTCTTGTTTTTTTTCTTTTAAAGATTTATTTTTATTTATGCATACAAGAACTGGGGTGTAGGCCAGAGGTGTGTGTGGGGGGAGGGATTCACCAGAGACAGAGTGGGGAGCAGAG
This sequence comes from Talpa occidentalis, assembly GCF_014898055.3. Taxonomy (NCBI): domain Eukaryota; kingdom Metazoa; phylum Chordata; class Mammalia; order Eulipotyphla; family Talpidae; genus Talpa; species Talpa occidentalis. The sequence continues at coordinate 48,002,169 of NW_023601653.1, forward strand.
CAGGCAGATCTACTAAAATACACTGCTGAGAGGATCAGCAGGTGAAACAGGAGAGGTCTGCTGTGCCATGCATGTCACCTCCTTGGCTGGGGATCGAACTTGTGCTGCAGTGGCTGGTGATAGCTTCATAGTGCTGAGACTTGACCTCTTGTGCCACCAGGGGGGCACTGTGTCTGTTCTTTAACTGGCCTTCCTGCCTGGAGGAATGGACCAGGTTTACTCCTCGGTTGTGCCTGTGGTGGGAGCTCCTTGCTAGAAGACTTGCTGTCTACTCCACTCCTGAGACCCCATATCCAGTCTCACCTCTGTACAGAAAGCGGCTGGGGGATTCTCTTCTACCCACCAGCAACTGCTCTACCTAGGGCATGGGCAGGAGGTCTCAAAATTAAAGTCTGAGGACTTGAAAGAAGTGGTCAGAGCCAACTCCATCATATCAAAGGTGAGGAATCTGAACGTGAGAGGGGAAGGAAATCCCATTGTTGAAGGACCTGGGTCCTCCTCTGTCCATCCCCAGGTAGGCGTCATTATGTGGTTCTCTCCACTGTCCCTCATTTTACCTTTTTACACGAGACTTCTCTGAGGTCCCCATGCAATGCTCCTTCTGAAAAGATCATTTTAGCAGATTTTACCTCCATTATGAGGGGAAAACTTAGCATCCCCAAGTTGCTGCATCTGTTTTCAGACCTGGGAAGAAAAGAGCCCTAAGATGCCTCATCTCTCTCTGGGGAGGAGTCCTTGGGGGAAGAGGAGTGTAAGTGGAGGGTAAAGGGAGTGGGATCCTGGGCTCCCAGGATAGGAAGGGTGGGTCCTTTCAGAGGCCTCTTGTCCTTTCCTGGCCTCATAAGACTGGAACCTAGAGAAGCTGAAGCATGTAATCTGAGATGCTGGCTCAGTGAGTGCTAGAGGCTCATTTGCATATTATTCCCAGGGTGATTTAGCCATGTGTGGCTTCATGGTAAGAGAAGCACCCCTGGTTCATCATGCTTGCCTCCTAGCTCTCTCCTCCCACTGACCCCAACTCTTACTTGATCACTTATTGTTTGCCAAGCTTGTAATGACCATTTCCCCACATTCCTCCTGCAAAGCACCAGGAATTCAAAGTTGAGGCCAGCCTACAGTCCCTTGGAAGGGCAGGCCTGTGGCTTGCAGGTGGGTATGTATTTGGGGGCATCACCCAAAGATAAGCCTATCGGGATACCTAACTTGGACAGAGACCCCCCTCAGACTAGACTCATTTTGCTGTGCCTGCTTGTATGACCTATTTTCTAGCTGCAAACAGCTAGCACGACCTGTTCTGAACAGCTGGCATTACCTGCCTGCTTAGTCACCTTCCCTCTGGCTTTAAACAGCTGTAGGGTCCCACCTCCTCTCTGCCTCTTATCCATCTGGTCCCTCCCTCCCCTTTTTCTTCCTGGAAGGATCTGGAGGTACCAGATTCTCAAGTTCTGATGTCTTTAAAAGGATCATCCTGGGAAATAAGGCTCACTTGGGAGCTGTGACATCCACCTTGACTCTAGTGAAAGTCCAACAGCCAGTTCCCCTCCGACCTCCCACTGGGCGCCATGAGGGCCTGTGTGCCCCTGCTGGTGGCCATGCTTTGTGGCCTGGCCTGGGCTGGTAAGTTCCTATCAGGTGGTGGTGGAAAGGGTCCTGCATAAAGAAGCAGAGAGTTAGGGAATTTGCTGGAAGGTGATGCTAGTGGGGCAGGGAAGGCCAGCTCTGTCCTATAGTTTGGAGTACCTTGGGCCTGTCCTTTTGAGAGGGAAAAGAGTTGCTTCTGGTTTGGAGTGGACTGTGGGAAAAGAATTGCTGGGCTGGCAAACAAATGTTTTGGGTGCCCCTTCTTGACACCATGGAGGATCAGCCCCAAACATCCCTTAGTCCAACCTGATATTTGATCTGACCAAAGTTTTGTTTCTTGTGTTAACCTTATGGTATCAAGCTGGGGTTTTATAGCATATAAAGTTGCTGGGTTTGAGTGGCTTGGATGCTTTTCACTTCTCCAACTGCCTGGTGGTGGGTGGATTGTCTGGGGTAGGACATTTCTCTTAGGAGACTTAGGAGATTGGGGCCTCCCTAGTGGCGCAAGGGGTTAATCACAGCATTGTGAAGCTCTCTGCAGCCTCTGCAGTTCAAGTTCCATCCTGGCGGGCCAGGGAGCCACCCACATGGTGCAGCAGACCTCTCCTGCCTCGCCCGCTGCTCCCCTCAGCAGTGTATTTCAGTCAGTCTGCCTGTTCTGTCCCCCACTCTCTCTAGTGAATTCTCTTGCCCCCCAATTCTGGCCTGTACCCCAGTTCTTGTATGCATAAAAAATAAAGCTTTAAAGAAAAAAAAAAAAAGGAGACTTAGGAGATGGGCAAGCTCAGGGGGAAACTGGAAGAGCCCCTGACCAGGAATCAACAAGTACTAAGAGGAATGGGTCGCTGCACATTGTTAAAGGAACCAACACTTTGAGGAGGGGCCTGCTTGCAGCTACTAGCCATGTAGGGTTGGGACTGGCAGAGGGATAGTACACTCTCCTGTTTAATAGCTGCAAAACACTGATGGTGATGTGTGAGCTGGAGATTAATGGATGAGTAGAAACAGTGCCAAGGGGTGGGGTGGGGAGGGGGCTGAGCTGAAGGATGTGGAGAGGATAATTTTCTGTTCAGAGGAGAGAGAATCAGAGCTTGATAGTCATGCCACCCAACCTATGTAGGGCATTATTGCAAGGATTAAATAATCTAATAAAATGTATACAGCATCCTACATGGAGTGAGATGTCAGTGAACTGGGATTTTGATCATGACTGCGAATACTCTTGGGGAAAATCTTACTCTTGGGATTATTCCCATCAGGTTGTGGATAAGGAGACCCCTCATGGGATTCCTACATGGAAAACTTACTTGGATTCCTAAATTCCTACATGGAAAAGTTGGAGGGGACAGCTGTTTCCAGGCCTCCTGGCCCTGGATGCGATTGAGTTTTGTGCATCACTGTAGAAAAGCCCTGATCAGCTCCATCTGGGGCCTGGGTGGGAAGAGCCGTGGTCTGCTCTGGCTGTGGGACTGATGGGAAGTGACTGTGGGTGATGCCTCCTTCTTTCCTATGGTGGGAAGGAGGCAGCTCTCATCTTGTCTATTTCCAACTTCTCAGAACTTAGATGCAAGAATATGAATCACCTGGGAAGCCATTGCCAGCTCAAGATCACTGGTTGTTTCAAGTGAACTGAGGCAGTAAGTGAATCCTCTTGGGTGACTAGTTCTCCATGGACAAAGCATCTGAGGTCCTTGGAGAGGTACTGATGTTGGATGCCCAAACCATCAGAGGGGATGAGTGCTGGCATATAGGGACACCCAGGCTTGGGATCAAGCCTTTTCTGTGGCTAGGGAGCTGAGCATTCTGTCATATTGAAGTCTTGGATGGCATAGAGAAATTTAGCATTTTATAGTGAGGGAAGGGGTCAGGAGACTCTATGGCCTTCCTGAAGAATGGAAGGAGGATCTGTGTTCAAGAGAAGAAAAGTCAAAATGAAGAGAGAGGCAGAGTGGAGGCAGAGGGAGAGGGCGGATGGATGCTGGAGCAGTGAAAGACTCGGGCAGCTAACTGGTGAGCCAGCATGCTCAGAGCCTCTGGTGAGCAGGAGGTGTTGGGTGGCAGTGCTGTGGTGGTTAGTCTTCTGAGTGTCCCCAGAATAGCACAGCAAGGCATCCACTCCTCCCCTCCACCTGCACCCCAGGGTCATCTTGAAGCAGACCAAGTTTACAGGGAAATGTGACAAACCCTTGGAATGGGCTCTTACTGGGGACAAAGATCTTGAGCAGAGATGAAAAAGTTCCTTTGGCTTGGGCCCGTGGGGGGTGTTCTCCTGAGCACCACAGAGCTGACTATTCACTTGCAGCCCTTCTCAACTGGTGCCAGCTGCTGGAATGGACTGAATTCTTTCCTTGACTCTGCTGATCTGGCCCATTAAAAATGTTGCCCTGATTTGTCTGAGTTCTCTCCATCTGGATTCTGGGTGTACTGCCAGGCTGACTTAGCAGGCAACTGATGAAGTTTTCCCCTGGGCTGAAATTTCTCCTTAAGATCTTTGCATTTGGGTTTCCAGGGTACATCATTTAAGATTCAAGGGGAGTTTCCTTGGGCTGAAGCGACAAGTGGACTTCGACCTGTTTTCTCCTGAGGACAAGCCACTATATCAGAGTCCTGCCTTCTGGCCCTGCATACAATGGGAAATTGCCTCCAGACCTAGGTTAATGTTACCACACAACTCTTTGATGTAAAGAACACAGATGATGATGTCAGCTCAGAATCTGTCAGCAGCATAAACGGGCTGACACTCCAGTCCAAGGGATGACCTAGCTTAAACCCAGGGAGGGAGCCAGCTAGATTAGGAATGTTGGCTGGAAAGGCTGCACCAGCCAGTCTGGACACTTGTCTCCCCTAGTTGGGTGGCAAGTGTTGGGACTGGTTGGGGAACCATTTGTTTATTTAACAAACACTTATTTGTGTCATGCACTGTACTAAGTGCTTTAAAACAAAATGTATTTAATTTTTAAGAATATCCTGCGAGATGGGCTCCATTATTATTACATCTTTACAGATAAGGAAACTGAGGCACAGAGGTCAAATAACTTGGCCAAGAGCACATCACTGAAAAGCAGCAGAACCAGAATTCCAACCCCAAGCAGTTCAGCACCAGTCCAGGTTCTTGACCTCTCTGCTAGGCCCACCTTCATTAGCAGAGTATAAACCCTCAGAAAATATCCCTAGTACCTCTACTCCAGTTCAGGCCTAAATGGAATGTGGAATCACAATCAGAACCAAACTCCAAATCCAATCTGAGATGCAACTGAAATTCTTTTTCCTCTCCTAATCCTCACACATTCCTCTGTCCTGATGTGTTTTTTTTTTTTTTAAAGATTTATTTATTTATTTATACAAGCACTAGGTACAGTCAGAAGCGCTGAGGGTTAGAGAATTCACCAGAGCCAGAGTGGGGAACAGAACAGGAAGACTGACGAAGCACAGTGCTGAGGGGAGCAGCGGGCACGGCAGGAGAGGTCTGCGCGCCATGTGGGACCCTCGCCGGCTGGCTGGGGATCGAACCGGCGCTGCAGAGGCTGAGGGCAGCTTTGCAGCCCAGCACTCAACCGCTGCACCACTGGGAAGGCCCTGTCCTGATGTGGTCTTAAACCATTTCTGATACAAACATCAACACAAAATTGTCACTTTAGCTCAAGTCCAAACCCTAACTGGAGTTTGTAGTCTAAATCTAGCTGACCCGCTAACCCTAATCCTGGCCTTAACTTGGTCTCAGTTTCCTCATTCATTCAAAACCCGCCACTGACAGCAATTCTGACTCTGATCTTGACATTCTCTGTAATCCACAGCCTGACCCCTTAAACCCATCACCCACTAAATCCAAACCCCAGGAACCTCAAATGGAAACAAAGACTCTGTTATCTCCTTGAAAGCCTAGAGTGCAAGCAGGCGGTCCCTCTGGTTCACCAGGGCCATGGCCCGCCCACAGCCCCTGTGCTGTGCCAGGCTGTCCTGGGCGTGGTGGTGCTATTTCTGGAGGGTGGGTGGTGGGCTTGTAGTGTTTCCTTCAAAATGTCTTGTCTCATGCCCTCTGTGACCAAAAGTTTGCTCTGCAAGTCATTTGGCTGAGTTAGGGATGTGGTCTGTGGTTCCATAACAGAATCCTTATTCCAAAGCCCTATTCTCACCCACACCCGCCTCATTCCCCACCCTGAGCAAAAACTAATTCTAATGCATTCCAAAGACTAAAGAAACACAAGAATGCCACAAGGGGAACCTGGCACAGAGAAGACCAGATGGTGGGATGGGGAGGGGTGAAGGGGTAGGAGGGGAAGGACAGAGCAGCAGGGGATGTAAAAGGGGCAAGATGAGAAGAAGGAGCAGTGGGGAGCTGGGGAGGGGTCTCTGGAGACTGGTCCTCCTCCACGTGGCAGGTAAATGGTGGCCTGCCGACCACATCTGGCCTACAGACCTCTTTGGTCTGCTTGGAGATATATATATATATATATATATATATATTTTTTTTTTTAATTGGAAACATTTCACATAAAAATTATGGTCTCTCTTGAAAACTAGAGGCTCTGGCCACAGCAAGCCTGCACTGCAACTTGGCAGCACATGGCTGCCGCCTCTGAGTGGTGGTGGTCAGTTTCAGGTGGAAATTGCTCCCAGTCCCCACCTCCTCCCCCTGCCTCCCTGCTTCTTTACTCAGTTATTTATAGGTGCAGCTCCAACAGGCATCTGAGTCCGTGATCCCGGTGTACGTTATGAGCCCTGCCATGCTGCTGGGTGGTGGGAGTCACGAATGGGAGGCTGGGAGTGCATTTCTTTGCATTCATGATCTTCCCAGTGGTGGGGCCTGGGAGCATCTGTCTGTGAACCATCCCACAAGGGGAACCTTGATGAGGTGAATGGGATCCCCGTTGAGCTGAGTTGTGACCTTCACTGCCCGTAGGAAAAATGGAGTCATGTGCATCTCGCTGCAGTGAGGAGTTTAACCGGGACGCTGCCTGCCAGTGTGACCACCGCTGTCCCCGGCATGGAGACTGCTGTGACGACTACGAGCACTTGTGTGCAAGTGAGGCTCTGGGGGCTGAGGGCCCAGGAGGGACGAAGGCCAGCCAGGTTTCTGCTCAGCTTGCCTGAGGGGCTACTGGCAGGTGTCCCTCAGTCCAGACGAGGATTCGGGGCAGGTGACAGGGCTAATATGCCCCAAAACAAGGGCCTGTGGGCCAGCGCAGAGGTCTGGGATTTATTTGGCTGCCACACATTCCAAGCTTTCTAGGGTGTCCCTACCTTAAAACCCCAACTTAAACAATAGCTATAATTTACCTGGCATATCTATCTGAATTATCAGGATTAACAGTACCTTGAAAATTGAAGTGATTCCCCAAAAACAACATGATAAAAATGCTATTCTAGCATGTATTACATTACCAGGGAGAGAGTCAGGAGAGATCTGCAGTGCCATGTGGGCTAGCTCCCTGGCCGGGGATTGAACTCGTGCTGCAGTGGCTGGAGATACCTTCATAGTACTGAGACTATGTGCCACCAAGGAGGCCCTAAATGGATCATTTTTAAAAAATCATTTTCAATAATCCCCTTATTTGAATGCTCCCAGTGTTTTAGACTTCCTGATGTTCCTCTTTCTGACATGAACGAAGCCTTGCTACATTCACTGTCAAACCATGTACCCCAGCTCCCAGTTTGGAAAACATGGTCACTGAAGCCATGGTAGGTGATGACTGCAAGGCCCCTGTATAGAGAGCTGTGCAGCCCACAAGGACACCTGGATGAGAAGGCTAGTTGAGCCAAAATTGGATCTGTACCCTTTTTGAAAAACCATGTATCTTGGTAAAGAACTGTGTCTGCTGAGAGAAAGGAGAACTTTTTCCTAATTTGCCCAAAGGTAGTATCTGGTGACCCAATCACATGTCCACTGAACTACTTCCACCTTGAAGAACCTTTATTCAAATTACACAAAATCAACATGTATATTAGCAGAAGTTCTGCTGATCAGGCCAAGATAAGGAGACCCAAGCCCAGCGCTCAGGGCAGAATTGAAGCCTACCCTTTTGCTGCGGTCTTGGGCCTCATTCGGCAGTTCACCTGGCACCTTGCACCATCAGGCCAGCATTTAAGATAGACATGATAATCTATCTAGTATTCAAGGTAGAGCCATTTCAGCTCAGCCATTGCAACTCCAAATTCTTTTCCCATAGAAAAAATATTACAAATGATGTGTGTAACTCCAGATCAGCTCTGTTTAGCATAAACTGTGACTGAATTAAGAGTCCTGTGGGTTGCCAACATTTAGAACACAGCACAGCACAAAAAAAAGAAATCAGATGTTTGGGGACTGAATGAACAACCTGCTTCCTGGGATTCCACAGGACTGCCGGGTGAGACCACTCCCACATTTGGAATCACTCTGTGGAAATGATTCTACTGGGTGAGGGGAGGAGCTCAGAGTCTGCAGGAGCACTCCTCTGGCCCCCTCTGCCCCCCACTCCGGTCTCTGCTGCCTGGCCTCTGCTAAGGGAACTGGGCAGTGATAGGAATGTGCTTTTCTGAACACACCCTCCTCCCAAGCAGTCTTTGTGGCCATTGTTAGGAAGAAAGAAGGGAAGTTGGTATCTCAGGAAATAGTTCTTATTCCTGGAGGCCTTGGGAGGAGCCCACCCTTGGCTGTGACAGGGAGTTACTCTAGGTAAGGGAGGTTCCTAAGTGAGGGCCTTGTGATTGGAAGAGTGTCAAACCTGTCCATCTGTCAGCTTCCACTAGAAAAAGTCCTAGCCAAAATCAGAGTTTTCAGTCCAAAAGGGACTACCCACTGCCTCCCTTGCGCCTTTCCACAGATGAACATGCTGAGGAGCATAGTGGTGAAGTGGTAAGGTAGATTGCACCCGGTTCAGGTGAATTTCCACTTTTCAGTAGTTTTCAACACTCTCTCCTCTTCTGTCTTCCATTTTAAGGTTTTCTCCTCTTTTACTTGGTAGTTGTTTTTCATATCCTAGCTCCTGTTTTGTATTTCCTGCCAAGGCACCTGCTTGTGCTGAGGCTGGGGGACCTGAGGGCCAGAGGAAAGGGGAGGGAACACTTGGGAAGGGTTGTGACTTTTCATCTCTGACCTACAGTTGAAGAGGACCCAGAAGAGCCAGAAGCATTTCTAGAAATGGAGGAAGATTCCGAGGACGCCCCAGCCAGTCGTGAGTCTGCCTCTCCAAGGGGGGGTTCCTCAGGATAAAGGAGGGGAGTAGGAGGGTACACTGACAACAGCCCCAGCCCCAAACCAGCACCGGGAGGTGGTGAGAGGGGCTCTGGGTAGGAAGAAGCTGGGATGGGTAGAGGTGGGGTGTTCAGTCTTTCTGGGGAGGGAGCAGAGAGAGTCTAAGGCCTGTGGAGAGGCAGGAGAAGGAAGTGGAAGAGATTTTATTTTTAGAGTGGGAAGATTATAAAAACAACAGGCCAGAAAAGTAAAGTTCAGCTTCAGAAAGGACTTCCTGACTGTGAAGGGTGTGCACCAATCAAGACTGTTTGTTTTCCTTCCCTGGAGATCTGTAATAGGAAGAGTGAGGAGAGCAAGGCTGAAGGGGGACTGGTCACCATCGAGTGACCTCTAGAGGTCATTGGCCACACACCTCGCCCCTGTTCTTTCAGACTTGTACTCAGCACCCAACTCCTGCAGGGGCCGCTGCCATGAAGCCTTCGACAAGCACCACCCGTGCCACTGCAATGCCCGCTGCCCTGAGTTTGGGAACTGCTGCACGGATTTCGAGCATCTGTGTGCTCATGGTCAGTCTCCTGCTCCCTTTAGCACAGCTCCAGAGACACAGGAATATTCTAGGGCCATCCTTCACCAAGTGTGACCCCTGGCCCAGCAGCATCTGGGAATTTGCTAGAAATGTACCATAGGTTTGGAAAGGCTCTTTCTGCCCACTTGAGTGTGTGAAAGTGTCCTTCATTCTCCTCTCCTTTTGTATAATAAACCTGCCCTTTTGGATATAAAAAAGAAAGGAAAGGAAAGGAAAGGAAGACAGAAAGAAAGAGAAAGAGAGAGGGAGAAAGAGAGAGAGAGAAAGAGAGAGAGAAAGAAAGAAAGAAAGAAAGAAAGAAAGAAAGAAAGAAAGAAAGAAAGAAAGAGAGAAAGAGAGAAAGAGAGAAAGAGAGAAAGAGAGAAAGAGAGAAAGAGAGAAAGAGAGAAAGAGAGAAAGAGAGAAAGAGAGAAAGAGAGAAAGACAGACCCGAGTGAGAAACCCTAGAGATAGGGCCAACCAATCCACTTTAACAATCCTTCTGAGTGACTCTGATGCATGCCAATGTTTGAGAACCTTCCAACAGGATGGGGGCAGTGTGGAGATTGGTGGACAGTCTCTGGGCAAGGCCATGTGCTGATCTAAAGATCCTCTGGGCCCCGGGACCCTGACGTCCAACCACTAAGGTACCTGTCTCAGCCCTCTCCCTCACTGCTGGCTTGTAGAAGGAGTCCAAGAGGGGGTACATGGACAAACAATCATGCCCAGCCTTCCTTTTCTCTGAGAGCACCCCTCCCCTAATTCCTCCCAGAGGGCTTCTCCCGCAGCAGTGACGCCATAACCAAGGAGGAGCTGCAGAGCATCTCTGAGAAGATCTACCAGGCGGATGTCAACAAGGCCCAGAAGGAAGACATCATTCTCAACAGCCAGAACCGAATCTCCCCCTCAGAGACTGGGGACCAAGTGGACCGTTGCCCAGAGCCGTGAGTTCCCTTCATTCCTCTTCCTGCAACGTTTCTCTCCTAGTTTTGCTTTTTTGATGCTTGCCTTGGCTTGTTTCTCCTCAAAGCAGGCAGGATCAAAGGGAGAGAAAAATATTTGTTCCCAGGGAGAAATAAAGCCATCTTGAGGGACAGTGGCATCCAGTTGGGAGGGTTTCTGTGATTGGCCAGGCTGATGATAGAATGGAACTTCCAAGAGCTGGCATGGAAGAAAATAGAGACCTCATGTATTGCCTTCAAGAGACCCTGAAGTGACCCCACTGCCCCTGAACCCAGCCCTCATATGCTTGCCCCTGGCTATCCTTAGGGTCCACATTTAGGCCTCTCAGTCGGTCTCCCTCCAACCCCCAGGCTCTTCACCTATGTCAACGAGAAGCTGTTCTCCAAGCCAACCTATGCAGCCTTCATCAACCTCCTCAACAACTACCAGCGAGCAACTGGCCGTGGGGAACATTTCAATAGCCAGCAGCTGGCCGAGCAGGACACCTTCCTCACCGAGGTCATGAAGACAGCCGTCATGAAGGAACTCTACAGCTTCCTCCATCACCAGAGTGAGTGAACCCTCAGGCAGTGCTGAGGACTCAGGTCTGTCTGCATGAGAGCCGGGTACCTCTGGGATCTGCAAGACAGAAGGTTCAGAGAGCAGGTGAGGAGGAGGCGGGACAAGGTAGAGGCCAGTATCCATCTGAGAGGGGGCAGGGAAGGGGACAGACAGGAGCCCAGAAGAAATCATGGACCCAATCAGGACTTGACAAATCTTGTCTGACTTGGGATCATCCCATCTTTTTAACACATTCTTAGCAGCCTTGTTTATCCCCTGCTTTTGACCTCTTCTATCTCAGGGTTCTCTGCAGGCCAGGAGTCACCCCACTCCACTCCAGGTTACTTCTCAGCCAGAGTCAGCCTCTGGCTGATTTTTCAGGCATTTAAAATCAGTCCCTGATTCTGCTACCTCTTCCTGCTAAGTCCAAGAAGGAGGCCAGTCACCTCATATGTTTGCTGGGGAAACAGAAAGAGAAAAATCCAAAAGTTCTGAGAGGGAAGTTCTATCGGGAAGGGTTCTGGTTGGACCCACTCCAGCTACATTAGAAACGGACCAAAAAAGGCTTGGGCAGGACTTCTTGGCATGGGGCTGTGTTTGTTTGTGTCCTCCAGATTCCTTTTCTGAACTCCAGGAGGTTGGGCTGTGCCTGAGGGGCTGCTGCTTCCCTGTCACCTCACTCGTCGACATGGCAATCCTGCACCGCCCCCTGGTGTTGCTTTGTTGTCAAAGCTGGAGAGAATCTTGGCCTAGCCTGAGCCTTCAACTTTTCAAAGGAGAGAAACAAGAGGCCCAGACAGGGCAAGTGACTTGTCTGAGGCCACAAAGGAAGTTGAAGGCAAAGCTGGGGCTGGAACTCAGGGCTCTAATACCGAGGCCAGGCTGTTCCATTGCTCCTCTTGTCTTCACTCTCTCCCTGTCCAAACCCACCTCATCCTTAATGTTCTTGTTCTTATTCATGAAGCTGCACCTGCCCTGGTTAGTCTCTTCAGAGGTCAAGCCTTTGGAGTATCACCCAAAATAGCCTCGACTGGGAGAGACTTGGTTTGACTCCCATCTCTGCCACAGTTAGTGACCCTGGGCAAGTTAGCTTATCTGGTGAGCCTTTTCTGTGGAACAGGGTCTGGAGGATTATGTATGTAAAGCACCCAGGAGATAGCCCAACACCCAGTAAATGGAAGCTTTTCATGAAGCCATTCTCGTGTTTCACGTACATTTAGTCTTGTTTTCCCACTATGTTTTAAGTCCTTGAAAGGAGGGACTAGGTGTCTCCTTTGTATCCTTCTAATACAGTTCTGGGTAGCAAGTAGTCCATATATAATGATGCTTTAATTTAGATCCCCACCAGCACCGACCTTTCCCTTGGGTGCTCACTGCCTCTCTTGTCTACCTCATCTGCACCTGCACTGAAGTTTGTATAAAGAGAACTCCTGGTTCCCGGCTCTTCCTCCAGACCTGCTTCTTCCTGTCTTCCCCAGCTTGCAAATGAGGCCATCATTCACTCATCTGCTCAGGCCAAAAGCCCAGGATGTAGATATGATTCTTCTCTTTACCCCATTGCTCTTCATCAGTTATCACTCCTTCAACACCTATCGCCACCCCTCCTCTCTCCTCTGAGGCAGCCGCGGCAGCCTAAACAACCACCACTCTGAGCTCAACAGCACGTTAGCCTCAAAACTAGTCTGTTGGCTCCTGCGCGTACACCCCCTTGACTTTGAAAATAGCAACCAGAATGATCCTTTCAAAACAAAGCTTCTACCACATAATTAGACCTGAAACTTGTCACTGGCTCTTCTATCACACAGAAGCTAGAGCAGTCTCTGGAGCTACACTGTGGGCTCAAGTGCTGGCTTTGCCTCTTATGAGCTATCATCTTGCATGAATTGTGGAAACTTTGCTTCAGTTTCCTCATCTCTAAATTGGGGATAATTAGTACTAATATCTGTGAAGTGTCAATGTGATTCAAAGAATCGACATCTCAGGAAAGCAACACACAGTGCCTGGCCATAGGAAGCACTCAATGATTCTAAGATATTTTTTGTTAACTGAGATCCATAGTTTGGTGATCTGGTCCCTGCCTCCTTCTCCAACCTCCTTGCCTGTCACTCCCCTTGGTGCTCCTTGAACACCAAAGACCTCTTATTCTGCAGGTCTCTAATTAGTGCTACCCTTTCCTGATCTTTCTTTCCAGAACAGATTTTTCTTTCTTTCTCCTCCCCTCCCATCCTCACCTCTAGTCATCACAAGATACTCTATTTTATTTTCTTTATAGCACTTATCTGAAGTCATATTGTTTACTCATTGTTTATTGTGTCTCTTACGCTGGAACATAAACTAGAAAGACCTTGCCCTTGTTACTCCCTGCTGAATCCCCAGGCTTTAGATCTGGGCCTGGCACAGGACAGGCACCCTATCCCCCACACATCCCTGTTTAATACATAATAGAATACATCTGTTGGTCTTACCCACCTGTCTCTTGGCAGGGCAAGTGGCCTTGTTTCCCAGAATCTTCTTCCTTCCCCTCTCCTAACTCCTCTGTTCCTTCTCCTAGACCGCTACAGCTCAGAAAAAGAATTTGTCAACGACTTGAAGAACATGTGGTTCGGGCTCTATTCAAGAGGAAGCGAAGAGGCAGATTCGAGTGGCTTTGAACACGTCTTCTCAGGTGGGATGCCACTGCTTGGAGAGAGTTAGGGATGAAGAGAAAGGCCTTCCCTGAGGAACAGAGCAGCCTTGATCATGAACGGGTCAGCAGCCAGGCCTGCTGGCAGGGAGGGACATGCTGCAGGCCAAGCGGGAGGATCAGGGAAGCCATTTTTGAGGAATAGGCTCTTCTGGAATTGAAGGGGGAAGGAAGACCAGAAACTGGGGTTCAAGGGGCACACATGGGAGGGAGATGGTTTGGGAGCTTAGCTGTTCCTTTCCTCTGCTTGGTTGGCTGCTTCCCAGAGATCTGTGGTCTTTCTCCCCACTGTTCTACCCCCAAAAGTTTCTACTAAGTCTGGCTTGCTCCTGAAGAAACAGTGACAGCAGTATCCCGAGGTGGTCATCAGTCCAACTGGGTGGAGGGATTCTCCCCAGGACTTGAGCTGAAGTTGGAGTGAGAGTTAGGGGTGAGAGTTAAGGATATGAGGGGCTCTGGGGAAAGGGGGATATTCTAGGAATCAGAGACTGGAGAAGGGGGATAGCCTGGCATAGGAGGCAGAAAGTGGTTTGGAAGGGAAGCCCCCCAGCCCCATCTTGAACTCTATTATAGGTGAAGTCAAAAAAGGCAAGGTCACCGGCTTCCATAACTGGATCCGCTTCTACATGCAGGAGAAGGAAGGCCTGGTCGACTATTACAGCCATATCTACGATGGACCTGTGAGTAGAGAGTGCTGCCCCCGGAACTGAAAAGCCCACCTGGTAGCAGACTTCTGCCCTCATTCTGCCTTCCAGGTGGTCAGTTTCCACCTTGACTCTCACTGGCAGGAGTTGTGACAAGGACTCTCTGTCTCCTGGTGAGCAGGGTTATGCAGCCAGGATGCTGGGATTCCCTTTCAGTGAAGACTGAACTGCAGGGGTGAGGAGGCAGGGGTACCATCTCAAGATGGGTGGCTGGGGCTGGAGAGGATTCTCAGAGGGGAGGGCCAAATACAAGCCCAAATTTCTTTAGAATGTGGCCTTAGTTAGAAGCTTTGGCCTGGCTGGTCTCAATTAAACTCCTTATATTTATAAAAAGGAAACTTTGTTACCTTGTGCTAGGAAATAATTTGGGGACAATAAACTCTCCTTCCCTATGTGTGAGGGCTACAAGGAACAGCTATGTCCCTGTGCCCTGGCATCAGCTGTGTGGGTGCCAACTAACTTACCTCTGTGGGAGACTTGCACCAGGAGCTCAAGAGGGTCCAATCAGGACTCAGTCAGATTAGCAGGGCAGACAGTTTTCTCTGTTCACTTAAAAGAATTCATCATCTTAGGAAAGCTCACATGCGCCTTTCAAGGACCGTCACAAATCCAGGCTGACAGTTCCCATCTGCCACCCTCTGTCAGACTCCGCTCTGGGTCCTCACCAGACCCTCCGTGGTTCTTCTCTCTCAGTGGGACTCCTACCCTGATGTGCTAGCCATGCAGTTCAACTGGGACGGCTACTATAAGGAAGTGGGTTCAGCTTTCATCGGCAGCAGCCCTGAATTTGAGTTTGCACTCTACTCTCTGTGCTTTATTGCCAGGCCAGGCAAAGAGTAAGTACTGGGCCAGCCCTGGGGACAGGCTGGGAGCTGCAGGCTGTCCTTGGCCAGGACATTCAGGGACCTTGAATCTGCCTCTCAATGGCTGGGAGCACATGGACAAATCCCTGTTCTGGGTTTCAGTTTTCTCATTTGGAAAATGAAGTTGTAAAATTAGCTTGATAGCTGTCAAATTTCATCTTAGCAGCAGAACTTTCCCCCAAATGAAATTTTATGCAGGACCTTTACCTATAAGGTGTTTAGAAATAGAGCTGCCCTGGGGTTCTAGGTCTATGTGGCTTCAAGGAAGTTTGGGGGAAACATAGAGCTCCAGAGAGCACAGTTTGAAACCATTAGGTCTCAAGTTCTCTAACATTAAAGGACTCTGGGCCCTATTACTTCTGAAACCCTAAGCTGACATTTCATTTTGAGGGGAGGGATTGTTCAGCTCTAGATTATGGGGTTATTTTTTTAGAGTACTGCTCTGGGAAAGAGGAGGAACAGTGCTAAGAAGACTGAAAACAAAGCATGGATTGTGAAAGGGCTCCTGCATACAGGGAGATAGAGGTAGTGACTGAAACATGTAAAGTAGAGGGGACTCCTGCATGGGTGGGACTTGATCCTTCCAGCCTGCGGACAGAGGCAGAGTGAAGTGGTGCCCCTACTGATGAGGCCTAGGGGTGCTGAGGTTCTTGACTTCTTTGCAGGAAATAATTCATGAGGGAGTCAGTACAGGTGAGTTAGAAATGAAGCTTTATTGTAGGTGAAAGTCCCACACACAAGAGAGTGCAGGTAGATTCAGAGGAGAGTGGTGCCTTGACCCTTAAGGCTGCTGACACATGTACTTGCTTAGTTGGAGGGGACAAGTGCTCACAGGTGGGATCCTGATGGGTTTTGACAACTTTTGCTTAATGGAAGGGCCAGAAACTTTTGCTTAAAAGAAGGTTGGGATAATGAGAGTTGGCCAATTTTGTTTATCATAGTAATGGACCCTTAACCTCTTGTTAGTTAGATAAGATGGAAGTCTGATAAGTAGTGGGACCTGTGTGAGAGATCAACTAATAGGGTTTAAATCAAAGTAATAGGGTTTGAATCACTTTGTTCTGAAATGTGCACAGCTGTTTTTCAGGAATACTGGATGGGGAAGTGGGGGCTAAATTCCGTTGTGCTGAATTCCTGTCATATCTCACTATAATTGGGGATTTTTCCTCACAGGTGCCGGTTAAGCCTGGGTGGATATCCCTTGGCCATCCAGACCTACACCTGGGACAAGACTACCTATGGAAATGGCAAGAAGTACATCGCCACCGCCTATGTGGTGTCTTCCACCCAATAGAGCTTTGAGTGAGATAAGAGCATAAGGGGAAGAAGAGCTTTGGCAGGACTAATATGCTACGTGCTCTAGGCTGGAGAGGAAATAGAGACATTAGAAGGGATTCCCAAGCCCAGAAATGCCCATGTGGGAAAGAGAAAAAAAGAGACAAAATTAGGAAAATGCAGAGAAACAGTCAAATCTTTGTCCTCGAGCATTTTGGCAACAAAGATTAAGAAACAGGGTCCAGATAGAGGAGATAGGAGCCCGAGTTAGTTTTCTGCCCTGATGGGAAGTGGAACCATAAAATAAGTCCTTGACCCTGTGGGCCTCATGTTTCCTTTTAATATAAAGAGAAGGTTTGGCCCCTTTCTTTTTGGGGAGAGGGCAAACCTGATGCTATTACTGTGAAAACATTTTCAATTGTTCTTAGGAAGTATGGCTGGTAGAAATTTAAAATTGCTATAATGGCTGCTATTGTCCACACCTTGGCAAGCTGCAATTTAGCCCTGTGTGGAGCTCAAAGAAATCAGGCCTTGGAAATCAAAGAGTGGGTATTTGGTCTATTCTGGGGTCAGATCTTCTCAGAACAGGGTCATGGAACTCCGGTGCTAAATGAAGGGGGTCATGGGCTGGAGGGAATGGACTTCTCCAGGCCTGCTCAGCAAATGAATCAGAAATAGCAAGGATGGGATAATGGGATAATAAAATAATGGTACTTCAATAACAATTTAAGAAAAAGAAATAACAGATACATTCAGTATTGGTTCTTGAACTTTAAGAACTTCTACTTAAGAATATCTCAGCTTCCAGATGATTATTAGATAGCTTAGAATAAATCATTAAAAATAAACACAATATTTTAATGAAAAAAAAAAAAGAAGCCCCCACTTGTAGATGTTTAGTGTGGTTACAGAGCTATAGAGGAATTGCCCTCATGGGAGGAAGGTTTTGAATCAGAAATAAAAAGGAACTTATAGCTTGGTGTATGAACATTAATTATCTTAAGGTTTATGTAGCAGCCATAATTTAAATAAACCCTATAAAAAAAGACTAGGGACAGTGGAACTTTTTCTCAAGCTCAATTGTGCATTTCTCCCCTGACCCCAATGGGACATTGTCCTGCAGAGCCAGGCTTGAACTATGGTTTAGAGGGTTCAAGTCTCCAATTAAAGTCATTTAAGCAAACTTGAAATACATCTCTTCTTAGTGTATAGCCTCCTCAACTGTCTGTCTCCCTGCCTTTTTCCTGGAGCAGGGCTAGGGGTGATACTTCTAGCTCAGTGTCTCTTCAGTTGACTTGCTTGAAGAAGGCGGTATCTTGGGGAAGTCGGTGAGGACTCACCAACTCTCTTGAGCCAAGAGGAGGAGAGAATTCTTGCTGGTTAACTTATAGTATATAGAGTGGAAGGAATGTCCTTCTGGCTTCTGATCCCACATATAAGGAGCTTGAAAGTCACCACTTCATACTAATAACAAGTAAAAATCTGACCAAACAAAGGGTCAGGAAAAAGGCAAAACTTGGAGGCAAACTATAGATCTGAAGCCTACAGTCGGGGAGAGGAAGGGGTCAAAACAGAGTAGGGAAGAGCACGAGGGACTGCAGTGATGGTTCACAGGTGATAGGGTGGTGGGAGTTTTGTGGGAATGACACCTAAGGGGAGAAATCAAATAATATATAAAAATAAACAACAATGTAAGAAAATAATCTGACCAGACTGAAAAGTCAGCAACTCATCTTGGATTTGTAAGGGAAGTGAGGCCATGGGCAAATTGCTGACTGTGGAAAGACAGGTTTTTGCTGACTGGAAATAATATGGATTGGAAATAAGAATGTGTATGGGAATAAAATTGGGAGACATGGCTTATTGGAGCAGAGTCTCAATTAGAAACCACTGTAGAAATCAGTGCTGGATAGGAAAACCTGAACTGTAATTGATGAATTACAGTGTGGCTTAGTGTGAACAGCTCAGAATTCAAAACTCCAGGGTCTCAGTCATAGATTAGGCCCTATAGTAATGTGAGGTATACCTCTAGAAGGTTGGCCAGGTTCCCATAAAAAATATCCAAGAAAAATTCCCTTGGGCTTCTGGCATGGGGAGGAGAAAAGAAGCCATTTGAAATATCCAGAGCATTCTTTCCTTAAGTCTGCCCTCAGAAACTAGTTAGAGCCTAATCTTCAGGGATATTATCACAGCCTAACTGATTGGGAGGGGAAATTCTCACTCCAGCCCCCTCTATCCAGTCACTGTCACCCACACAAGTGAGGGGGAGAAAAGTGGAGGAACACTGCGAAGTTCCTAGTCCAGTGGCATGGGGCCACTAAAGGGCTGAAACCTCATCATATGATGGAGGCGAAGAGTGAACATTTGTCAAGGAAGCGTCACGAGACCAAAACCAGGTTCACACAAGGCCAGAAGCTGGAGGTTGGGGTAGAAGTGATGAACATGGTCATTAAACAAGCTATACAGAGAAGTAAAGTATCCAGAGATACAGACTGAGGTGCAGAACAGGAAGGGACATGGAGATTGAGCACCATTGTAAAACAATCACCGGTCCTTCCAAATTGACCTAGTCAAACCAAATATAGAAAAAATCCTCAGGCGCCAACCCTAGACATAATTAATGGGATAGCAGCTAACAATCCCACAAAGGAATGAGCCCCTCCCAAATTGAAGACTATGTCAACGTGATCTCTGACTGGCTGGGGCAGTAGTCTTTCTGCCCACTTGTGATTATGCAGGTGCTTCTCTTCACCCACCAAGCTTCTCCCTTTGCAAAGCAGCAGAGTCAGCTCTTCTCCCAAGACTGCCTGCCTGTGACTATGCAGGCCTCTCTTTTAACAAACCTGTCCCTTTCAGGGGCAGCTCTTCCAGCCAGCTTACATTCCGGCAAGCATCCTTTCCTTCCCTTCCCTTCATTTTTATAATAAACCTGACCTTTGGTGTAACTAAATGTCTCTGCCTCTTTGAGAAACTCACCACGTGCTGCTGAAACTTTTTCAGAGGAAAGGTAACCCAAGGACCCTGCTCTCTGAACCCAACACCTCTCTAAACCTCATCAGTAGGACTACAGAACACTTCCCTTCCCCCTATACCTGTCACTACTTACTAAGGCCAATTACAGCACTTCCTTTTGCCAGTACATTGTATTTGGTATATGGGGGAATATTTCAGAAGGCAAAAAGCAATTTGAAAAGACAGAGCAAGCATCAGAACATGACACGACAAAGAAGTTGGAATTAGCAGACTAGGAATGCCAAACAACCTGATTAATAAACTAAGGGCTCTAATGGTTAAAATAGACAGCATATAAGAACAGATGGGCAATGTCAGCAGAGAGATGGAAAGCTTAAGAAAGAACTAAAAAGACCTGTTAGAAACCAAAAACACTATAACACAAGTGCAGAATGACTTTAATGAGCTTATTAGTAGACTGCACACGGCTGAGTAAAGAATCTCTGAGCTTGAGGATATTGCAACAGAAGCCTCAAAAAGAAAAAAGAAAAATAGAACAAAGACTTAAAAGAAAAAACAATATCCAAGAACTGTGGGACACCACAAAAGGTGTATCATATGCATAGGGTAATACCAGGAGAAGAAAGAGAAAGAAGACCAGAAGAAATATTTTATACAATACATGAATTTCTTTAAATTAATGTCAGATATCAAGTCATAGCTCCAGGAAGCTCAGAGAATATCAACAAATGGCTAAACAACAAAGTAATTATGAACTATACCCTGGCATATCATTTTCAAATGAAAGGAGATCAAAGAGGAAAAAACAACTTACCTATAAAGGAACATAGATAAGAAGAACATCCAACATCTCTTAAGAAACCATGCAAGCATGAGGAGAATGAATTGCAATATTTAAAGTGTTCAGACAAAAAAATTCCAATGACTTAGAATTCTGTAGCCTGAGAAATTGGCCTTTAAAACTAGAGGAGAAATAAAGGCTTTCTCAGATAAACAAAAACTGTTTATGTTGCCGGCAGATCTGCCTTTCCAGAAGTTCTTTAGCAAGATGGAAAATAACACAGGTTAGAAACTCAGCTACATGAAAAAAGAAAGAGTTTTAAAAGAGGAATTGAAGGTAAAACAAAAACTTTTATATTTCTGTCTTTAATTGATTTAACAGATACCTGTTCAAAATAATAATGGCAACAATCTATTTTATTTTATACTTGCGTATATATATTTATATATACTTGTATACTTATATATTATGTGTGTTCATATATTTACATATGCTTATATATAAGGAAAATGAATTACAGTACAAGGAACAGGAGGAATTAGTATTGTTTTATTACTGTAAGTTATTCACATTACCTATTGGTAATAGTGTTATTTGAAAGTGAGCATGAATAAGTTTTATTTAGTTTTAAATGCATATTGCAAACTCTAGGCAACCATTAAAAAAGGTAAGCAAGGAAGTTGAACTGGTATACTAAGGTGAAAAAAATGGAATGATAAAAAATGATCCATTAAAAGCATAAAGGACAGAAAAATGATATAAGGTAAAAATAAGGCCAAAGACAAAGATAAACACCTGGGATTACATCAAACTGAAAAGCTCTGTATAGCCAAAGAGACATTAACCAAAACAGAGAGACACCCCACTGATTGGGAAAAAAATCTTTGCACTCCATTCAATTGATAAGGGACTGATGACAAAGATATACAAAGAACTCACACGGCTCAACAAAAATGAAATAAACAATCCAGTCAAGAAACGGGCAGAAGAACTCAAAAGACATTTCTCCAAAAAGAAAATGCAAATGGCCAATAGGCATATGAAAAAATGTTTAACATCCCTTATAATCAGGGAAATGCAAATCAAAACCACACTGAGATACCACCTTACACCAGTAAGAATGGCACATATCAAAAAAACAAGCAACAACAAATGTTGGCAAAAAAGGAACTCTCCTACATTGCTGGTGGGAGTACAAACAGGTCCAACCACTGTGGAAAGCTGTCTGAGGTTCCTCAATCTACTAAAAATGGAGCTAAAAAATCCGGCAATTCCACTCCTAGGAATCTACCCAAAGGACACAAAAACAGTGATTCAAAAGAGCACCTGTACACCTACATTTACTGCATAACTATTTACAATAGGTAAAACCTGGAAACAACCCAAATGCCCAAAAATAGATGACTGGATCAAGAAGATGTGGTATATATACAAGATGGAATATTATTCAGCAATCAAAAAAGATAAACTCATGCCATTCGCAGCATCATAGGTGAAGCTAGAAGGAATTATGCTCAGTGAAATAAGCCAGAAGGAAAAAGAAAAATATCGGATGGTTTCACTTATAACAGGAATATGGGGGAACCAAATAAGACATCAGTGTAAAAAAAATAATAACAGTTCAAAACACAACAAAGCAAAAACAGACAATTATAAATCAGAGACATACTGTAGGGGAGGAAGAAGGAGAGGGGTGAGAGGGAGGGAGTGAGGAGCACAGGGGACTATGGTGATGGTGCATGGGTGCTTTGGGGAAGGAGAATCTATGGGGACTCAATCTGAGGGGGTGGGGAGAAGCAAATATTGTCTAAAAAATGTAAAAAATGCTAAATTTTAAAATAATAAAAAAAAATAAGGCCAAAGACCAAGGGCAACAAATAGAAAACAGTCACTTTGAATGTCAATGATTTAAATGCACCAATTAAAAGACCTAATATCAGAGTGGATCAAAATACAAAAACCAACTGTAATACAAGAATACCATTTAAAATATAAAGACAGGGCCTCCCCAGTGGTGCAGCGGTTGAGTGCTGGGTTGTGAAGCTGCCCACAGCCTCTGCAGTGCCCGTTCGATCCCCGGCCACCAGGAGAGGGTCCCACATGGCATGCAGACCTCTCCTGCCGCCCGCTGCTTCCCTCAGCAGTGTATTTCATCAGTCTGCCTGCTCTGCTCTCCGCTCTGGCTCTGGCGGATTCTCTCACCCTCCCACGCTTCTGATTGTACCCAGTGCTTGTATAAATAAATAAATAAATAATTAATTAAAAAAATTAAAAAATATAAAGACACATAAGATGAAATATAAATGTATAAAAATATTCCACAATAGCAAACTGCAAAAAGATTAGACCTCAAAGTAAGGAAAGTTATTATAGATAAAGAAGGGCATTGCATAGTCTAAAAGGGTCATTTCTCTAAGAAGACATAACAATTCTTAATGTGTATGTACCCCAAAACAGAGCATCAAACCACATGAGGCAAAAACAGATAGAAATGAAAGGAGAAAAAAATGACTCCACTATTGTAGTTGGAGACGTCAACATCCTTCTATCAGAAATGGAACGACCAGGGGGTCTCCCTGGTGGCACAAGGGATTAAGTACAGCACTGTGAATCTATCCGCAGCCTCTGCAGCATGAGTTCGATCCCTGGCTGGGCGGCCAAGGAGCAACCCACATGGTGCAGCAGACCTCTCCTGACTCACCAGCTGCTCCCCTCAGCAGTGTATTTCATTCAGTCTGCCTGTTCTGCTCCCCACTCTGTCTCTGGTGAATCCTCTCACTCCTCTGTCACCTCCCCCTTCTCCCTGAATCTCTGGCCTGAACCCCAGTTCTTGTACACATAAATAAATGTTAAAAAAAAAAGAAAGAAATGGAAGGACCTGGCAAGCAGAAAATTGGTATGGACACAGTTAATCAACAATATCATCAATCAACTTGATGTAATTGACATTTATAGGCTGTGTAAACAAGCTACTTAGAAACACCTGTTCATATGGGTCACACCAACATAGATCACATTCTGGATCATAAAACACACCTTAACAAATTTAAAAGAATAGAAATCACACATGTCTGCTCTTGGACCATAATGGAATGACACTAAAAATCAACAACAGAAAGGTAATTGAAGAACTCAAACTATGTGGACATTAAACAACACACTGTTAAATAACATGGGTCAAAGAAGGAATCTGAAGAGAAATTTAAATGTATTTTGAGCTAAATGAAAAATACAACTTATAAACATTTGAGATGTTGTGAGAGCAGTGCTTAGAAATATATTTTTAACATTGAATGAATATATTAGAAAAGAAGAAAGACCTAAAATCAGTCAGATAAATTTCTACCTTAGGAAACTAGAAAAAGAAAATCTAATTAAACACAAGGTAAACAGAAGAAATAACAGGAATTAGAGCAGAAATCAATGAAGTCAAAAACAGCATAGCAATAGAGAAATCAATGAAATCAAAAGCTAGTTCTTTGAAGAGATTAATAAAGAATAATTACAAAGTTGGAGGACTCTGCTATCCAACTTCAAGAATTATTACAAAGTGTAGCTGGTAAAAGGATAGACAGAATAGATGGCATCAGGTTGTTAGTGTTTTAATTTGCATTTCCCTGATGAAATATGATGTGGGACATCTTTTCATATGCTCATTTGCCATCTGTGTATCTTCACTGGGAATGTGTCTGTTAAGTTAAATTAAGTTGTCTGTTTTCTTATTGTTCTCTTATTGTTGTTGTTCCCTTACACCTATTAGAATGGCCAAACTCCAGAACACTTACATCATCAAATATTGGTTAGGATTTGGAGCAAGAGGAATTTTCATTCATTGCTGGTGGGATTACAAAAACACGACACAAAAACAAAAAACTGTATAGCCACTCTGGAGAACATTTTGGTGGGTTTGTAACAAAACTAAACACACCCTTACTATATGAATCCAGTAGTTGCACTCCTTGGTATTTATCCAAAGGAGTTGAAAATTTACATCTACACAAAACCACACACGTATTTGTAGCAGCTTTGCTCATACTTGCTAAGTTGTGAAGCGACCAGTATGTCCTTCGGTAACATCCAGAGAAGAGAATGTTACTCAGCTTTGAAAAGAAATGAGCTATCAAAGCATGAAAATATATGGATGAAACCTGAATTCATATTACTAAGTCAAAGTAGCCAGTCCGAGAAGCTCACATACTGCACGATTCCAGCTAAATGACATTCAGGAAAGGGCAAAACTATGGAGACAAAAAAAAAAAAATATACCAGTGATTGCAGGGGAAAGAGTAGAGGTGGGGGAGAGATGAATAGACATAGTACAGAGGATTATTATAGCATTGAAAATACTTTGCATGATATAATGATGGACATATGTCCAAACTCCATTGTACCACACCAAGAGAGAAACTTTAGTTAAAATCTACGCACTTTGGTGACTATGACGTGTCAATGTAGGTTCATCACTGGCTAAAAAAAAAAATGTACCTAGAATTCTAGTTGAGTGATGTTGATAGTGGGGAAGGCAATGTTCATGTCCGGGCAAAGGGTATATTCTTTCTCTCAATTTTATTATAAACCTAAAGCTGCTCTTAAAAAACGCAAGCTTTTAAAAAAGGGCAGAAGGAATATTGCGCATAGACGATGAGGGAGGAGAGTAAATGAAGATGTGGTCTCCAGCCCCAACAACCAGTCCCCTTGACTATATACAAGGAACAAAAGAATGCCTTGGGGTGCAGTTTTTGTGGTTGTGTAACAGGGTGGTCCCCAGGAAAGGGGGAGGTTCCCTGCCCCACCCAAGGGAGGGTGGAGCTGAGCAGGGAGAGAAGCTGCAGAAGAAGAAACTGAGGAAGGAAGCAGGATGGAGCCAGGAGACCTGGAGGAGGCGCATGGAGCCTAGAGACACGTGAAGAAACTGCGCTTGTCTTTTGGTTGTGGACTGGGTGACACAGATGTGGGTGAGACCCGTGGGGAGGTGACAATGGCAGCTTTTATCTTGATGTTAATTTTGCTCTTTCCTTCCGGGCTTGTCTGGTAGTTTCTGACCCTTTTCTGTGGGTCCCCACTGGAAGATGCTTTAGACTTGTGGCAGGCTTTGGGGCCTTGTTCTGGGCCAATCCCATATGGATGGACTTTTACCCACGAGGGGACGGGTAACTTTGGGTGCTTCATTTAGAAACTAGACTCTTTGCCTTACCTGTATTGTTTCCTATTTTTATTAAAGTTCCTTTCCATTAAAGTCTCCTATGTTTTGTGTTGATGCGGCGGATGGCAGAACCCATTTAGAATAGGCAGGTTTGCGGGGTTTGGGCTGCCCCTCTCCCTGCCCTATAACAGTTGTGGCTGTTGAACAGACAGAGGGAGAAGGAGATACTAAAGAAACACACACAGACTTCTCACCTGTAAGCAGATGCTAGGAGACAACCACATCTGAGGGGAACCTCAGGCAAGTTATCCAGTGTTGGTGGATAAGTCCTTCTCCCAGAGCTCAGCATCACAGGGGGCAACACAGGAAGTCGCAGAACAGGGTGGTCACAGGCCAGTCTAGAGTGGTTTTACAGTGTTTTGTTTTTGTTTTTGTTTTGTTTTGTTTTGTTTTGTTTTTGTCAGAGTGCCCAGGTATCTCCCCAGACTCTGTCTGTTACTTGCTGGTTGAATGGAAAAATTTCTTAATTATAGAGGTGAGTTTTTTTATTGGCAAAGTGGGCATAATATTAGTGTCTTTGTGAGATAAAGAATGTAAACAACAGGCTTGTTTCTTATAATAATTCTCACCTGACTCACTTATACAGATTTCACTATGCACCAGGAGAGGCAGTTCATCTTCCCTGCCCAGTATTTATGCACCTAGCAAGCCTCTTCAGCAGTCTTGCAGGTAGTTGGCGTGAGACTGAAGCACCATATTCCAGGGCCTGGACCATAGCTTTGCGGGAGACAGAGGCAGAAACGAACATTTGGTAAGATTTTATCACATTTCAAGCTGTGTTGGATAAGCCTTTACATACATTTTCTTGCCTCAATTGATACTTTTACCTTCACTATTTTAACTAGACAACTGAGGCTTAGATTAAGCCACATTCTTAATTTGCACAATCAGGATTACAAGATTGAACTCAGGATCTGGATTTCTAGCAGTATCTACTCATTTATTCATTCTTCATTCTTTGAAAGAATACATATTAAGGCCTGTGAAAATGTTCCTGGTTGCCCCTCAACTCCTGCTCTCCTCATTTCCTCCCTTATCCTTGAACTCCCAGTTTTTAGATAAGCACCTGACTGCCAAGAGTAAAAAATGTTCAAACTTCCTTGCAGCCAGGTGTGGATGGATGTCTAAGCCCTGACCAGCAGCACACAGGAAGTGTTCCCGAAGTGCCCCCACACTTGCTCCTTCCTGCTGCCTGGATATCAAATAAAACAGTTGGAGCTTTGAACCATGATGGGGAGACCTGTGCTGAAGATGACAGAGCAGTAAGGCAGGAGAAGCCTGGGTCTAACACTGAGATTGTCATGCTTTAAAATTGAGATTGTCATACCAACCCTATATTGCTTATTTTCTTTCTCTTTTTATACAAGAGAGAAATTCTCTTCTTGCATGTATAAACCACTCTTACTTTAGGCTTTCTTTCATATGCATCACATCCAAAACAGTTTCTCTGTAATAGGAAGCCCCATGCCCCATAAATATTGTTGCTAACAGTACTCAGTTAATATTCCCTTTCTTAAGATTTATAACTGTCAAAAATTTTCTTATTTAACTGTTTGAAAGATCTCAATAATTGTTTTTAGACATAAAATCAGTCATTTACAATGATTAATTGCAGCAATTATTTCTGTAATAATAAACATTCATATATATATACATACATATATATTTATCTCCACTGACCATTAGAATTTCAACATACAGACTATATAAAGAGATTGTCTCTTTGAAGATGACTATTCAGATATTAACAATAAGTACAACTGAGATGGCTAGGACTTGTTCTTAGTAAAAATTTGTTTCCTTAAAAGGAAATAAAAATAGACATAAAAGCAAGACACAAAAGTATTTTCTTTTTGAAAATGATTTGAAGACAATTGTCAACAGAAGTGGGGAGGCTGGCATGAAAAAGCTCTACAAAAGGACATCTCAAGATGGTTGTTATTTGAGCTTACAGGAAAAAAGGCCATTACAGGCACAGTATTTTGTAAGAGAATGCGGCCTCAGAATGAGGTGATGGTGGCCATCAAGACCAATGGACTCACCCCTTTCACTTTAATGCTGTACTCACTAAGCAACTGTGTGATTATTTTCTGTTGAGAGAGAGAGAGAGAGAGAGAGAGAGAGAGAGAGAGAGAGAGAGAGAGAGAGTGTGTGTGTGTGTGTGTGTGTGTGTGTGTGTGAGAGAGAGAGAGAGAGAGAGAGAGAGAGAGAGAGAGAATTCACCTAAGTATCTACGGGGTTTTATCAGAGCCGACAGCTGACCACCTCACTCTAATCTTAAGCAATTCTGCCAGAACTAATTTAAAAAATACGGTTGCTTTTGTTTAGAACATTTATGAATAAAGTGTTAAAAGTCAGTTCGCTATCTCCCCAACACAAAAAACAAAGGACCCATTCCATTAATTATTTTGATGATAAAATTAATGATTTGACTATCACTTTAATGGGCAAAGAGACAAAATACTTAGTACAGTGGCAAAGATGTGTTAATGATGTAACCTTGTAAGGGAAGACACCAAATGGATTTTCATCGATCATTACGAGGATGCATGGTGCCCAGGCGCAACTGCTGTTGTTTAAAAAAATCGTTTTGTCCAGGCTGCAGGGATTAAATCAAATTTCTGAGTGGGATCCAAAATTTAGTTTTTTTTTTTTTTTAAATTAATGCCTCCCTAGGTGATTCCAAAGTTTAGCCAAGTTTGAGACTCACTGATCTGGATTTTTTGGCTAATGTTTAAGATTACAGAGCTGTTTCAAACGAAAGATTTGTTTATGTGGAATAAACTTTTTTTTGTTTTGTTTTACAATTTCAGAGTTGTCATGAAAAAGAAAGAAGATACCCACACAGGAAGCAGAGGCTTCTTTCATCGTCAAGACAGAGTACAGCTAAAGACGGGCTTTTATACTAACACTCGTCAAAGACTCAGATAAATGCACCTAGAAACGTGTTTACTTGCAAAGATACTCGGAGTCAGACTGAAGGGCTGGTTTGCGAAATACAAGTACTTGTAGGGAAAAAAATCCTGCAAAATTGCCAGTTACCAGTTTACATAGTGTGTGCAAGGTAGAGAAACTTTCCCACCTATCACAAAGGTCTGACAGGGCGTCAGACATCAACACGGCAAATAACAGGGATGCAGTGGCTACCGCTAATATTCAAGGCGTCAGAACAATTCTGGAGGACCCTGCAGCTTTTTATCTTTCGTATTGAGAGCAAGGGTGGGCGTCAGGCATTCTTTAGCCTATAACCCCTCTGGAAGGCACCCGGCCCACCGCGCACGCGCCAGCCCGGGCTCCGGGGGCGGCGCGAGCACGCGGGGCCTTGTGGGAAAGCCCGGGGAGGCGGGGCCGGCGTGAGCGCTGCGGGCCTGAGGAGGCAGCGTCGCGGGCGCTAACGGTCCGGTGAGCTGAGCCGTCTTGGTGGCTGCCGGTCGCAGCGCCCGAGGAGGCGTTGAGGCCGCCCGGCGGGCGGAGGCGGCGCGGCCGTGGGTCCCGGGAGAGGCGGAGAGGGCGAGCGCGGCGCGGGGGCGCGGCGGTGTCCAGGGTAGCGGCCCCCCAGAGCGCGTCCCCGCCGGGGTTCGGGCCGCGCGCCCCGCCCTGGCCTTCGGCTCTGCGGACGGGCCGGTGGGGCCTACCCCGGGCCCCGGGCGGTCGGCGCAGCCGCAGAGACGCGCTCGGGAGCAGCCCGCCGGGGCCCGGCCCCTCCCGGCGTGGGCGTGCCGCGGCCGCCCGCAGGGGCTGTGGAAGTGATGCCCCCGCGCTC
Organism: Talpa occidentalis; assembly: GCF_014898055.3. NCBI lineage: Eukaryota > Metazoa > Chordata > Mammalia > Eulipotyphla > Talpidae > Talpa > Talpa occidentalis. Next base: position 48,031,237 of record NW_023601653.1, read on the forward strand.
TGGGGACGGGTTTGCATGGGACCCCGCCCTCCTCGCAGTTTGTGCGGGAGCGTTTGGGCGTGCGGAGCGCAGAGGTGGAATGGAAAGTGCGTGGAATGGAAAAGGTCTGGGCGCCCTGCCGCATCTTAGTGACTTGCCGCTCGGTCTTGTATTTGAGTCCCTAGCAAAGCTCGGTGCTAGTTTTTTTTTTTTAAGATTTGTTTATGCATACAAGAGCTGGGGCACAGGCCAGAGGTGTGGGAGGTGAGAAGATTCACCAGAGACAGTGGGGAGCAGAACAGGCAGATTGACCGAAGTACACTGCTGAGGGGAGCAGCGGGTGAGTCAGGAGGGGTCTGCCGCGCCATGTGGGTATCCCCTTGGCTGGGGAGCGAACTCGTGCCGCAGTGTCTGCGGTCAGCTTCATAGGTTGTGTCCTAACTAACCCCTTGTGCCACCAGGGAGGCCCTAGTTTTTTTACTGAGATCCACATACGCGATTCACCGTGGGCACTGCCCGAAAGACGCGTAAGCCTTTTTAGGTTCTAACGCTAGGCTGTCAGAAAACCTACCTATATTTGCAATCATCCCTTTTTCCTGAAAGGATCCCTTTTCTAATCCCTTCTCTTCTTCATTCCGACCTTCCTCAATACCCCCAATTTTGAATTGCCTCCCACCTTTTTGGGGGACCTTGGTCCATCAACTCATTGTCTTTATTTTACCTTGTCTGTTATCGCCCCAGGCTATACTCGTGAATAATCTGAAGTTATTAAATACAAAATTATGCATAGCTCCATCATATCTCCATGTAATCTTATCTGCTCAGCTCATTTGATTTCCATTTTGGGGTTTTTTTGGTGGGGTGTCTTATTAAAATACTCAGTCTTTATATGATTATATGCTGCACTTCCCCCTATATAGCCTTTGTGGCATGTAGCACTCAAACTTCTCGTGCTTTCTTGAATTATTAAAAAGTCTCTTCGTGACAGTGCCTTTCAGCTCTCTAGATGCTGCTACTTAGTTTTCCCATGTTGGCATCTGTTCCTATGTTTGTTCCCTAATTACAAGTGTTTCATGCTCTTCAGCCCCAGGACTCACAGTGATTAAATATATCCAAATCCCATGGTTGTAGCTTCCATCTTTGTGCTCAGTATGCACCAATTTGTATCTTTAGCACCTCTATAACTACCTTCTGGATTATTTCTTTCTGATGTCCCATAAGCATTCAAATTCAACATATCCTTTTTTTTTAAAAAAAAAAAAGATTTATTTATACATACAAGAACTGGAGTACAGGCGGTGGGGGGGGGTGAGAGGATTCATCAGAGACAGAGTGGGGAGCAGAACAGGCAGACTGACTGAAATACACCACTGAGGGGAGCAACAGCAATGCAGGAGAGGTCTGCTGCACCAGGTGGGTAGCCCCCTGAGGAGGGGGCATTGAACTAGTGCTGCAGAGGCTGCAGATAGCTTCATAATGCTGTGCTTAATTCCTTGTGCCACCAGGGAGGCCCCACATTCAACATATCCTAAACTGAAATAACTTGTTCTTCCATTCCCAAAAACTTCTTTTCCTTTTCAAATGGTGATTCCTGACTCACGTGGCATCCCTAATCTTAATAGATTCTCAAGCTAGAAATCTGAGATGCTGTTTGAGTCTTGCTCTGCTCCCCAGTGCCTCAATCTATTCAGTCATCAGCTCCCTTTTATTTTACCACCTTAATACTTTTTTTTAATATTTAAACTTAAACAGTTGATGCCATGCTTTGTAGAGTAGCTGAACTTTATTTATTTAAAGATTTATTTATTTATCACACAAGAGCTGGGGTACAGGCCAGAGATGCAAGGGGGGTGAGAGGATTCACCAGAGACAAAGCGGGGAGCAGAACAGACAGACCGAAATACACTGCTAAGAGGAGCAGTGGGCAAGACAGGAGAGGTCGGCTTCGCCATGTGGGTTTCTCTCTAGCTGCCCGGGGATTGAACTCATGCTGCAGAGACCTCGGATTGCTCCATAGTGCGGTGCTTAACCCCTTGCGCCACCAGGGAGGCCCACCTTAATAGTTTTACATAGTTTTCATGGTCAGACCTCTTACACTGGCATTTCAAGATCTGTCCCACATCCACCTTTCAGCCTTCTCTTCATTATTCTCCTCATAATCACCTCATTCTACCTCCCCACTCCTTCATGTTCATCATTTGGCTGGCCTCTTGAAACTATGTTAAAGTTTTAGCATTTCTGGGGACTCTCTTCTAGAACTTAACACCTTTCCATCTGGTATATGCCTATTCTGTGTATACCTCAGTAAGGGTAATTCTCAGTAAGGGAATGCCTTCTAGCGTTCATTTTGCATTGTTTGCAGACATTTTTGGTGTCACAATCCAGTAGGGAGGGCGTAATGCTGACACTTAGTTGGCAGAAGCTAGGGATTTTGCCAGCCATCCTTCAACACACAGTATCGCTCTCTTAGAGCAAAGAATTATCAGGACCAAAATGTCAGTAGTCTCTAGATTGAGAAACCCTGCCTAGCATAGTATTTTGTTATTCAGTACTTCCCTACTAGATATTGAGACCTATCTTATTTGTGTTTGCCTCCCTAAATCTTGATATAGGACCTGTCACTAGCACTGTGACAGATGATCAATAAATATTAAAAAAAAAAAGGGAAAGGCAAAAAGGAGGTAATTAGGACATATTTTTAAATTTGAGATGAGCAGTCAATGTGTTAACCACTGGCTAATAGCTAATTTCAGTGATTTATCCCCTCCCCCGCTTTTGCCTTTCACTTATACAGCATTTCAGGAATTCCCCAACTTGCCTATTTTTCATTATATTCTTTGGCGAACTTTGCTTCATTTTAAAAATAATATACTGATGTTTTCTTTCATTTTAGTGTCTTTTTCTATAATGTATCTTGGCCATTATTGAAGTGGTTAAAAAGGGTTCAAAAAATAACCAAATAATTCTGCTTTATTCTCAGAGATTGGTTGGTCAAAATTCAGCAGGCTGTAATGACTTCGACAAATAAAGCAGTTGAATTACAACTACAGGTGAAACAAAATGCGGAAGAATTACAAGACTTTATGAGGGATTTAGAAAACTGGGAAAAAGATATTAAACAAAAGGATACAGAGCTAAGACGACAGAATGGTGTTCCTGAAGAGGTAAAATTCTTAAATTCTTTAGCATCCAGCAAAACTACTTATTTTAAAATAAAGCATAACCTTTTAAAATGTTTTGTGAGAATACAAAAATTGAAGTGATTTGCTTCCTTACCAGTTTTTTTAAAATGCTGCTTTTGAAAGTCTTTGTAATAATTGTATTAGCTCCAGTGAGACTTTTTAAGACTTAGTGAATAGTTTAAGACAGACCATGTGAAATTTCTTAGATTAATAGTATTGTAAAGTACGTAGGGGTGTGTGTGTGTGTGTGTGTGTGTGTGTGTATAATATGTTATATATAATTATACATTTGATGATTTACTAACATGATATTGCCATAGAAATGAACTTAGTGCCTCGGTTTAACCAATGTTTTTCTTACGACAGCGCATTTAAATATGATCCAATTTTGCTTACAGTACTTAATTTATGTGGAGGCATTTCAGTTTGTCATTATGTTACTGCTAATTCATTGTACTAAGGCTGAAGGTTAGGTAGTTTTTGAAATTTGAATTTAGGATTGCAAATTAAATGTGTAATTGAAATACAAAATTAAATTTTCTTGTGACTCAACAATGCTCAACATTCATCAGAGGGCGAATTAAACTTAAGAGCATAAATTGTCATAAAAAGAGAAGGAAACTTGGCATTTTTAAGTGCTTGAAAATTAAATTTAAAAGTTATTTGAAAATATAATTTAGTGAGAAATTTAAGCATCTTGCAAAAAAGTAATAGAACTTTTTTTTCCTCCTAGAATTTACCTCCTATCCGAAATGGGAATTTTAGGAAAAAGAAGAAAGGCAAAGCTAAACAATCTCCTAAAAAAGCCAAAGATGAAAACACAAAAAACAGGATAAAATCTTACGATTATGATGCATGGGCAAAACTTGATGTGGTAAGCTAACTAGTTATAGGCTTCTTAGTATCTGAGTAAAATTTTCTTGGCATTAGCTAAGAGTCATGGAATAAATGACAAATAATGGAGCATTCTTAATGATTGGTTTCTTTCTCTTATAGACTGTTTTATGTGGAATAAAAAAATTTAATTACATAGTTCTTCAATTAACTAGACTTTTTTCTCCTGCAGTCCTCTTTCAGTGAATAATAGCTAAAACACTGAATTCTCTCTTTGTTCATATTTTTCGTCTCTTTTTGTGAAAACATTACCTAATTGTATTTAAGTATAGTATCGTATCAAAACCAGGGGAAACAGGAAATTGACATTGGTACAATATGTGTATTCTGTGCCATTTTATCACATGTGTACATTTAGGTAATCACCATTGCAATTAAGATACAGAAATATTGATCACAGCAAAAATTCCCTCTTGTTATATCATCTCTAACCCCTAAACAGCCTGAAGTCTAAGATAGTAATATTCTCAGAAAAAAATGACTGCCAGTGTTTTTTATGCTGAACAATCTGAGGCTATATCGCAATAAAAGTAGGTCTATCTTGGTCATCCTGGGAAGATGGGCTTTACACTCAAGATCAGGGATAGCAAATGATGAGTGCATGCCTACTGTCACTTACATATGACACACAGTACAACAGAATAAATTACTGCTAGTACTCTGCTTCAGAACTCTCTATGTGGTATCTAAGCAGCCACTGTCAACTTAGCCTGTGAAAGCGGACCTGTTGGCTAGCCTTATTCTAGACTCTGACCCACCTTACAGGTTGATTTGGGATATGCATTTCTTTTTGATCTTTTTAGTGTTTAATATGTAATGCTCAATTCATACAAAAGGATATAAATGTGCAAAACCACAATAATAAAGTAAATACATATGTGTGCATCTAACTTAGAGACTGTCCCAGTCCCATTTTAATTGCTATTGAATAGTACGCACTTTCCTTATCCCCTATTCATTTCTTCCCTCTACCCCTAGAGGTAGTCACTATTCTAGGTTTATGCTTATTTTTGCCTTTACATTATCCTGTTTAAAGTTTTTAATGAGACAAAACATAGTCTTAAGTGTACAGCTTCCTTGATTTTTACTTAATATAAATAGCTGAGAAACCACCATCCAGATCAAGATCTAGAACATTTCTGTCATCCCAGAAGCTTCCCTTTTCAGTCAGTTACCTAAACAGTCAGGTAGCAGTATTGTAATCTAATATTGTAGATCCATTTTGCCACTTTTGGGATTTCATAAAAATGTATCCTGTGGTTGCACTCTTTTTGTTGTTTGTTTTTTTCTAGCATTGTTTGAGATTAACTGGCAGTAGCAGCGGTTTCTTTTTTTCATTGCTGATCAGAATTCAGTGAGTGAATATATCTCAATTAGTGTGTCCATTTTCCTATTAATACTCATTTGGGTTGTCTTTTGATGGATATAAGCACCCAGGAAGGTATTTACTGGGTCATATTTTTGTATATACAGTTAGCTTTAGAATACTGCCAGTTTTCCAAATTGGTTTTATTTTTCTTAATGAAACCAAGACTATCTTAAGCGAGCTGGTACTATTATTTAAATATTTTATCTTATGTTTCATTATTGTACCAATGTCAGAGAAGTATGATTTTGGGTCTTGACTTTATTGCTGTTGTAAATAATACTTTCTGACTATTCGATTCTTCATTAAGTATGATACAGTCTGATTTCAGTTTTTGTGATTTTAGGTGTTATTAGATAGCATTTTCCTTTTCACAAGTCAATATTTTCTAATAACACCCTTCCTGAAAGGCATCATTTGAGATATGTCTTAGAAAGATGCTTTCTATAAAGTCATTTACTCATTCAACAGATAATGATCAAACTGCTGCTTCGTGTGACCTGTTCCATCATGCTTGTATTAATTGCTTGACATTGTTATTTTAATGTATTTGTGCAAGATAGGGGTATTTCTTCACCATTCCATTCTAGTTCAGGTCTGAGCAACTGCTGTAGTATCCTGCTATCTTCAGTTTCCTATCCATGTCAGCATAGCAGGGTTGGACAAACATGGATTTAATGTTATCACCTTGCAGTTCATGTTTTAATGTTGATTTTATGAAAGTAAGCATATATTTTCTGTTCTTTAATTTGTCACCAATTTGTCCTCTATACATATAAGTTAAAATGGTATGCTACGTATTAAATGCAAAAAGGATTTATGTGTAATGATTATAGTTTTTGTTTAAATGAGCTTAAATGAACTCTCATGATTGCTGGTTTAAAATATCTTACTAAAAAGGGCGGAGCAACATGGCGGCGAGGAGACGCTGCGAGTAAGATCTCCCATTAAAAAAAGTTAATAGGGAGGAAAAGCGGCAGGTCCCAGTGAGAACTGGGACACGGAAGATAAACGGATGACTCCAGCAAACTGCCCGAAGAAGAAAGTTGCCATAAAAGAGGACGAGAAGGGAGGGAAGCGCAGAACCCTGCTCCCCTCCCCCGCCCACAGAGGCGGCACTCTCCGACCGGCAGAGAGGAGGGAAACAACAAACCAAAACGGCCAACAAGAAAAACGGACACAGCAAGCGGGACTGTGAGTGGAAAGGAACTATTGCAGCCACCACACCCCGTGAACGGGAGCTGAGGCGAACCCTGCAGGATCCGCCGCGGAGGTGAGCTCCAGGCGCCATTAAAGAGAGCCCCGCCCCCCAGGAGGAGACCAGCACCAGCACACAGCCCCGGCCGCCTGGCTGCTTGAAACTGACAGATGACTCCTGGAAGAACCAGAGGGGAACAGAGAAGCCCACCCAAGATGCCGGCCAGTCCCAACAACACAGTGTCCCAACGCATACGGCAAATTAGAAAACAGACAGTAGGGAGGAGAAGAACCACACGCAACCTAGCAACTCTCCAGAGAAAAAGCACACCACAAAAAGAAAGCCAGCCCCCAGATTGCAAAGACAATAACTTGGAAGAATTTCTGAGCCTTCCAGAAAGAGAATTTAAAATTGCCGTGATTAAAAAACTGACAGAAGTCATAAAGGAAAACAATGATAAGGGAAAAATAATCAACGATCAGAAGAATGCAATTGAGTCCCTAGAGAGGGAAAACAATGGTCAGAAGAAAGAAATTGAGTCCCTAAAGAGGGAAGTAAAAGAAATGCAGGAGATCAAAGAATTAATGGAGGAACTAAAGAACTCCGGGAAAAGCAATGAAAGCAGAATAGATGAAATGGAAGAACGAATAAGTAATCTTGAAGACACAGAAATAAAAAGAACCAAAACAGAAAAGGAAAGAGAAGTACGAAGGAAAAAGAATGAAGAAAGACTTCGGGAACTATCTGACTCCATGAGGAAAGGAAATATAAGAGTTATAGGAATACCAGAAGGAGAGGAGAGAGATGTAGGAACAGAGAAAATATTCAAAGAGATAATTGAAGAGAACTTCCCAAATGTGAAGAAGGAGCTGAAAATTGATATACAAGAAGCAAGAAGAACACCAAACTTCCACAACGAAAGGAAAAATACAGCAAGACACATAATAGTAAAGCTCCCAAGAATCCAGGACAAGGAAAAAATAATGAAGCTGGCAAGAGGGAAGAAACAGATAACATTCAAAGGAAAACCAATCAGGCTGACATCAGACTTCTCCGAAGAAACACTACGGGCAAGGAGAGAGTGGAGGGACATAGTCAACAGACTCCAAGAAAACAGATGCCAACCAAGAATACTCTATCCCGCAAAGCTCTCCTTACTCTTTGAAGAAAGAATATGGACCTTCCCAGACAAACAGAAACTCCGGAATTTCATTGCAACTAAACCCCCACTCCAAAAAATACTACAAGGAGTCCTAAAGCCAGAACCTCAGAGGGACGAATAACAATGAAAGAAGGCCAAAAAAAAAAAAGTTATTAAAAGAATAAATAAATAAAATCAAAGGAAAGACAAACACAATGGCAAATACAGATGTTAACATATCAATATTAACTCTAAATGTAAATGGACTAAACTCTTCAATAAAAAGACACAGAGTTGCAGCCTGGATTAAGAAACAAAACCCAACCTTTTGCTGTCTCCAGGAAACACATTTAGCTACAAAAGATAAAAATAGGCTCAAAGTTAAAGGATGGAAAACAATCCTACAAGCAAATGGACCAAAAAAGAAAGCAGGAACAGCTATACTTATATCAGATAAAACAGATTTCAAACTCAAAAAGATAAAAAGAGACCCCAATGGTCACTACATTATGATCAAGGGGACAATACTTCAAGAAGAAATAACACTCATTAACATATACTCACCAAACGAAAGAGCACCAAAATATATCAGACAACTGTTGTCCTCTCTGAAAACAGACATCAGAGAAAACACATACGTAGTGGGAGACTTCAACACACCACTATCAACAATGGATAGATCAACAAGACAAAAAATAAGTAAAGAAACCAAAGCTCTAAATAAGGACCTAGAGCAATTAGGCTTAACAGACATCTATAGAACACTAAACCCCAAAAAAACGGAGTACACATTTTTCTCAAGCGCACACGGATCATTCTCCAGGATCGATCACATACTGGGGCACAAGACAAACATCAACAGATACACCAAGATTGAAATCATATCAACCATCTTTTCTGACCATGAAGGCATCAAACTAGAAATAAACCATAAAAAGAAGGCGAGGAACTTTCCTACCTCATGGAGATTAAAAACCACACTACTGGAAGACCACTGGACTAATGAGGAGATCAAAGAAGAAATTAAAAAATTTTTTGAATTGAACGACAAGGAGGACACTAATATCCTAAATGTATGGGATGCAGCAAAAGCAGTAATAAGAGGAAAATATATAGCAATAGAAGCTCACATCAAGAAACAAGAAAGAACGCAAAGAAACAACCTCATCTCGAAGCTCAAAGATCTAGAAAAAGAACAACAAAAAAACTCCAAAACCAGTAGAAGAAAAGAAATAATAAAAACCAAAGCAGAAATAAATGAAATTGAAACTAAAAAAACAATCCAAAAGATCAATGAAACCAAGAGCTGGTTTTTTGAAAAAATCAATAAAATAGACAAACCCCTAGCCAGGCTCACAAAGGAAAAAAGGGAGAAAGCACAAATAAACAGGATCATCAATGAAAGAGGAGAAATCACAACGGACACAGCAGAAATCAAAAGAATAATCAGTAACTACTATGAACAGTTATATGGAAACAAGTTTAACAATCTAGAGGAGATGGACAAATTCCTACAACTCTACAATCACCCAAAGCTAGATAAAGAAGAAATAGAACACCTAAACAGACCAATTACAATTAGCGAAATTGAAATGGTAATAAAAAACCTCCCCAAAAACAAAAGCCCAGGACCTGATGGATTTACAAATGAATTCTACCAAACATTCAGAGACGAATTAGTGCCTATCCTTCACAAACTCTTCCAAAAAATTGAGAAGGAAGGGACAATACCAAACACGTTTTATGAAGCCAACATTACACTAATACCAAAACCGAACAAGGACAACACAAAAAAGGAAAACTACAGGCCAATCTCCCTAATGAACACTGATGCAAAAATCCTCAATAAAATTTTAGCTATCAGAATCCAACAATGTATCCATAAGATAATTCACCACGACCAAGTTGGATTCATTCCAGGGGCACAAGGATGGTTTAACATCCGAAAATCAATCAACGTTATCCAACACATCAACAAAAAGAAATATAAAAACCATATGATAATATCAATAGATGCTGAGAAAGCTTTCGACAAAGTGCAACACCCATTCATGATAAAAGCCCTTGAAATTCTGGGGATACAAGGAACATACCTCAACATCATAAAGGCCATCTATGACAAGCCAACAGCCAGTATCATTCTCAATGGTGAAAAGCTGAAAGCAATTCCATTAAGATCTGGAACAAGACAAGGATGTCCACTCTCACCATTGCTTTTCAATATTATACTGGAAGTCCTAGCCAGGGCAATAAGACAAGAGAAAGACATCCAAGGAATCCAAATAGGAAAAGAAGAAGTCAAACTATCACTATTTGCAGACGATATGATATTATACATAGAGAACCCCAAAAACTCCACAGAAAAGCTAATTCAACTCATCAATCAGTTCAGTAAAGTGGCAGGATACAAAATCAACACGCAAAAGTCAGTAGCCTTCCTATACACAAACAAATCTGAAGAAGAAGAAATCAAAAAGACCATCCCTTTTGTTATTGAAACAAAAAAAATCAAATATTTGGGAATAAATCTAACAAAAGAGGTAAAGGACCTATACAAAGAAAACTATAAAACACTGTTAAAAGAAATAGAAGAAGACACAAAGAAATGGAGAGACATCCCCTGCTCATGGATTGGAAGAATAAACATTATTAAAATGGCCATCCTACCAAAAGCAATATACAGATTCAATGCTATTCCAATCAAAATTTCAATGTCATTCTTCAAAGAAATAGAACAATTATTGATGAAATTCATATGGAATCACCAAAAACCCCGAATAGCCAAAGCTCTCCTGAAAAAAAAAGAAGGGAATGGAGGCATCAGACTCCCAGACTTCAAACTATACTACAAAGCCATAATCATCAAAACTGCATGGTATTGGAACAAGAACAGACATACAGACCAATGGAATCAAATAGAAAATCCAGAAATAAACCCACAGATTTATGGTCAACTAATCTTTGACAAAGGAGCAAAGAATATGCATTGGAGCAAAGAAAGTTTGTTCAATAAATGGTGCTGGGAAAACTGGGTCGCTACATGCAAAAGAATGAAGCTTGACCACCACCTCACACCATACACAAAAATCAACTCAAAATGGATTAAAGAACTAGACATAAGACCTGAAACCATAAAATATATAGAAGGAAATATAGGCGAAACACTACGGGATTTGCACATCAAAGACATCTTTACAGACACATCACCCAAAGCAGTGATAGTGAAGGCAAAGATAAACAGCTGGGACTACATCAAATTAAAGAGCTTTTGCACAGCAAAAGAGACAATAACAAAAACAAAGAGAAACCCCACCAACTGGGAGAACATTTTTGCACCCAACACTAATGATAAAGGACTGATCACAAAAATCTGCAAAGAACTGATGAGACTCAACAACAACAAAGAAAATAATCCAGTCAAAAAATGGGCAGAAGAGCTTAAAAGAAACTTCTCTGAAGAGGAAATGCAAATGGCCAACAGGCATATGAAAAAATGTTCAACATCACTTGTCATCAGGGAAATGCAAATCAAAACTACGATGAGATACCATCTTACACCAGTGAGAATGGCACATATTAAAAAAACTAGCAACAACAAATGTTGGCGAGGGTGTGGAGAAAAAGGAACTCTTCTGCACTGTTGGTGGGAGTGCAAACTGGTCCAACCACTGTGGAAAGCTGTATGGAGATTTCTGGACCTACTAAACATAGAGCTTCCATATGATCCAGCAATTCCACTCCTAGGTATTTACCCAAAGGACACAGAAACATCAATTCCAAAGAACACCTGCACCCCTATGTTTATAGCAGCACTGTTTACAATAGCTAAGCTTTGGAAACAACCCAAATGCCCAAAAATAGATGACTGGATCAAGAAGATGTGGTACATATATACCATGGAATATTACTCAGCATTCAAAAAAGATAAACACATGCAATTTGCAGCAACATGGATGGCGCTGGAAGGGATCATGCTCAGCGAAATAAGCCAAAAAGAAAAAGAAAAATACCGGATGGTCTCACTCATAGCAGGAATCTAGAAAACTTAAATAAGGGACCAGGAAAATGAATAACTATAAGAAAGTGAAAATCAAAATCAACAAAAAACTATGAACCAGAGACACTTTTAGGGGGGTGGGAGGGGAGGGATTGGGGTCAGAATGGGGGGCTGCAATTGTATGGGGAATATAACAATAAAATTTATTAAAAAAAAAAATATCTTACTAAAAATCATTTTTTTATCATATACATAAAATACACGATTTAAAAATTTCTGATGGGTTCCATAGATTATGTATTGCCATGAAAGGAATGTTTGGGTCAAAAGAAACTGGGAATTGCTGGACTAGCATATTCTTTATTATCTTTGGTCAAATCAGCTATATTTTGGAATATACTGAGAGATAGTATAACAGTAACCGAGTGCTCTCTGGAGGAGGAAGATTGCGAGGGTTCACGTCCTGAATTGACTATTGATTCTATACCCAATTCCAGTGTTTGGGAACTCCTCCTCCCTAACCATCCTCCTACTTCCCCCCACTACCAAGCAATTCTACATTACCTGGGTGTTCTACAATTTAATTCTGACACTACTCAGAAATAGCATCAGATTTTATAGTTTAAGGACTCAGTCCTACGAGACTGCCTGCCTTCCACTTCAGATGCCAATTGCAAGTCTAAGTTATTAACTATGCTTTGACCCACTGGATATAAACCAGAGGTTTCTGTGACTCCCTCCTTGGGTTCAATTAATATGCTAGCGTGGTTCACAGAACTCAGTGAACCAGTTTCCTCACCAGCTAACTAGTCTATTATAAAAAGATGTATCTCAGGAACAGCCAGATGGAAGTGATGCTTAGGGCATGGGCATGGAGCTTCTTTGTTCCCTGAGCTTGTTACTCTCCTTGCATGTGGGCACCTACCTGGAAGCTCTCTGAACCCAGAGCCAGTGGGTGGTACTCTTAGCCAACTCAGTTATAGAAGGTGAAGCTTTCTGGATTGCACACCTCTGAGCTGGGGCTGATGGGAAATAGAGGCAGTGTTAAGGTTTTTGGCAGTTAAATTGCTAAACTTTTGGGTATTTAAGCTGCTGGGGCTTTGGCAGTTGAGTTGCTGGGCCTGTGGTGAACTGCTGGAGTATGGGTGTCTGGAGAAGCTGCCAGCTTGCCAAGCATGGCTTTGCTTTGGGCCTTGGTCTCTGCTTAGTGGATGCTATCTGGGATAGGACACACACCATCTATTCACATGCCAGCCTGTAAATATTTTCTTCCCTCTCTTTTTCTCCCTTTTTCTTATTCTCTTTGTAAATAAATCCTGTATTATTGTTTCATGCTGTTTCTGCTCTTTGTGTCTTGCATTTGTAAATATGGATGAGGACCCATCAACATGATCATCCCCTGGGTTTTAGTATGCTTGATTAATCATTGGTTGCTGATTACACGAGTTTGGGGTAATTTGTAAACTTTTATGGCAAACCTTAACAAGTCTCCCTTAATTTGTGATGTAGGGATGATTTGTAGACTATTAGGAATATAGCTACCTTTATGAGTTCAAAGTCAGATTCTTGGTTTTCTAAGCAAAGATAGCTTTGGGTTACTTTTATAGGCCTTTAGGTCATAGTTTAACAATTTAAATTCTGTTAACAATTTAAGTTCTGTAGAGTGTACAGTAGGTTCTGACAAACTTAAAGCAAAGTAATCTATAACAAAATCAGTTTTACGATAGGCTAACTGATATTAGCTTCCTATGGTACATTTCTGATCACAAAAACTTTACCAAACTTCTAAGTAAAAACCCAAACACTTCTAATATGAAACAGTGATTTTTATTCATTGTCATTTTCCAACCTATTTATCCAATTCAGTCTCAGGTGGCAGGAGCCTGTTCTGCCATGCAGAGTGCCCTCACACACATACCCACACTCATGCAGACTTGAACTCAGACACATCAATGAGTCTGACATGCATATCTTTGGGATGTGGGAGGAAATTGAAATACCTGCAGAAAACACACAAAGACATGGGGAAGAACATGCAAACTCCACATAGACAGTGGCCCGGATGGAAACCACTTATTTTTTTCTCATCGGTGTTATAGTGAAATGACATTATTCAAAGACCTGCGGAAATTTTTGAGGTTTTTTTAAATTGTAATGTAGCTATTTGCATTGTTCTACTTATTTTAGGACAGTATCCTTGATGAGCTTGACAAAGAAGAAAGTACTCATGAGTCTGTGTCTCAAGAATCAGAGTCAGAAGAAGATGGAATTCGTGTAGATTCACAGAAGGCTCTTGCTCTAAAAGAAAAGGTATTCTTTAGGTTAGCTTTAGCTTCCTGTAGGTGAACAGGGTATGTAGAAAATCATGTGGATCCCGAGATTTCTTCATTATAGTTTAGGGGCTTTTCATATTTTTAAGTTGTTGGTTAATATCCCTGTCAGGACGCAGTGTAGGATAGTAATTAGGAGTAGAAGCTCTGGAATCAGATTGTCTGAGTTCAGATCCTGTGATAAGTTCTTTAAATTGCCTACATCTCAGTTTCCTCAGCTGTAAAATAAGATGCATATTATTACTAAATCTCAGCTGTTGTGCCTATTAAATTAATTACTATATGTAAAGTGCTTGGACCCTACAAAGTTGTTCCAGGATTTAAGTAGTAGACTGAAGTAATGTGAAACCCATATGTGGTTCTTGGCTTGAATATTATATTGCAGTCCTACTTATCACAGATCATCTTTGCTTACTTTTTGGAATATTCACTTCTCCCTGAGGGAGGCCTTACCATTTATAAAACTAACTATATTGCATTTCAAAATGTTAGAATTCTTTTTTTGGATTAAAACTTTTATAACATTTCTGTAGGTTATTATTGTCAGTAGAAGTATATAATGCTATATACTTTTTACTCATCTTTCTGCTACGGCTCCCAAATTGTGCCATACTCTGAATGTGTAGGGAATTTCAGTTCTTTTAAAAAGGCCATTTTGCTTAATTTTCTTTTTTTATTAGCCTTGATCATATGGCTAATAAACTAGAAGGATATGCATAAAATTGAAAGACAATGGGTCTGGAATTCTGTGCAGTATATATCTGATTCATGTCTTTTCAGGGCAATAAATATTTTAAACAAGGAAAATACGATGAAGCAATTGAATGCTACACCAAAGGCATGGATGCTGATCCGTATAACCCGGTGTTACCAACAAACAGAGCATCTGCATACTTTAGATTGAAAAAGTAAGGCTTGTGAATATTTTATGGAAATATATGAACACTGAGTTTAAAAAAAAATCTTTCATGATACAGTATGGGAAAAATTGAAAATATGCATATCTTTGCAATTGCAAGTTATTACAACTTACTCCTTTTTATTGTTTTGTCGTTTTAAACACTTTGATGCTCAAACTATGTCCCTTAACTCACTTTACTTTTACCTCTAAAAATTGAATAATGGTATTCCTTATCTAATTCATAAAAGAAAAATTCAGAGGGGTAAATTTTTTTAGAAATTAATTTCCTTCCATTTTTTGAAGACCTGTCTGCTGTTTAACACAGAGAAAGAATATCACTAGTGACAAATTTATTTACTTTTAAGTCATAACTGACTTTTTAAATATATATATTGGTGAAGAACATTATGTGTTATTGTCTTATCATAAGCAGGGAACTGACCAACTTATCATAAGAATTTTTTTTTAAAGATTTATTTATTTATGCATACAAGAACTGGGGTGTAAGCCAGAAGTGCAGAAGGGTGAGAAGATTCACCAGAGAGAGTAGGGAGCAGAACAGGCAGATCCACTGAAATACACTGCTGACGGGAGAAGCGGGCGAGGCAGAAGAGGTCTGCTGCACCATGTGGGTCAGCTCCCTGGCCTGCTGGGTATCGAACTTGTGCTGCAGTGGCTGGTGATAGCCTGACTCACTGTCTTTAATCCCTATGCCACCAGAGAGGCCCAATCATAAGATTTTTTTTAAAGACATACAACCTATCAAAGGTGACTTTTACTGTCTTAATTATATTTTAATTCTTATTTGAAAGTACAAATTACATTGTGTCTGAATTTTCACTATTTAAACAGCATGTTTTTCGGTCTTTAAGAAGTATGATGTCAATACCCTGACAAATTTTTATAATATTAGTATCTACAATATATGTAAATTATGAAGAATAATTTTATTTATTTATTTATTTTTAAATAATAAATTTTATTTTTATATTCCCCATACAATTGCAACCCCCCCATTCTGATCCCAATCCCTCCCCTCCCGCCCCCCCACCCCCTCAAAAGTGTCTCTGTTTCATAGTTTTTTGTTGATTTTGATTTTCACTTTCTTACAGTTATTCATTTTCCTGGTCCTTTATTTAAGTTTTCTAGATTCCTGCTATGAGTGAGACCATCCGGTATTTTTCTTTTTCTTTTTGGCTTATTTTGCTGAGCATGATCCCTTCCAGCGCCATCCATGTTGCTGCAAATTGCATGTGTTTATCTTTTTTGAATGCTGAGTAATATTCCATGGTGTATATGTACCACATCTTCTTGATCCAGTCATCTATTTTTGGGCATTTGGGCTGTTTCCAAAGCTTAGCTATTGTAAATAGTGCTGCTATAAACATAGGGGTGCAGGTGTTCTTTGGAATTGATGTTTCTGTGTCCTTTGGGTAAATACCTAAGAGTGGAATTGCTGGATCATATGGAAGCTCTATGTTTAGTAGGTCCAGAAATCTCCACACAGCTCTCCATAGTGGCTGGACCAGTTTGCACTCCCACCAACAGTGCAGAAGAGTTCCTTTTTCTCCACACCCTCGCCAACATTTGTTGTTGCTTGTTTTTTTAATATGTGCCATTCTCACTGGTGTAAGATGGTATCTCATGGTAGTTTTGATTTGCATTTCCCTGATTACAAGTGATGTTGAACATTTTTTCATATGCCTGTTGGCCATTTGCATTTCCTCTTCAGAGAAGTTTCTTTTTAGCTCTTCTGCCCATTTTTTGACTGGATTATTTTCTTTGTTGTTGTTGAGTCTCATCAACTCTTTGCAGATTTTTGTGATCAGTCCTTTATCATTAGTGTTGTGTGCAAAAATGTTCTCCCAGTTGGTGGGGTTTCTCTTTGTTTTTGTTATTGTCTCTTTTGCTGTGCAGAAGCTCTTTAATTTGATGTAGTCCCAGCTGTTTATCTTTGCCTTCACTATCACTGCTTTGGGTGATGTGTCTGTAAAGATGTCTTTGATGTGCAAATCACGTAGTGTTTCGCCTATATTTCCTTCTATATATTTTATGGTTTCAGGTCTTATGTCTAGTTCTTTAATACATTTTGAGTTGATTTTTGTGTATGGTGTGAGGTAGTGGTCAAGCTTCATTCCTTTGCATGTGGCGACCCAGTTTTCCCAGCACCATTTATTGAACAAACTTTCTTTGCTCCAATGCATAGTCTTTGCTCCTTTGTCAAAGATTAGTTGACCATAAATCTGTGGGTTTATTTCTGGATTTTCTATTCGATTCCATTGGTCTGTATGTCTGTTCTTGTTCCAATACCATGCAGTTTTGATGATTATGGCTTTGTAGTATAGTTTGAAGTCTGGCAGTGTGATGCCTCCATTCCCTTCTTTTTTTTTCAGGAGAGCTTTGGCTATTCGGGTTTTTTTGTGATTCCATATGAATTTCATCAATAATTGTTCTATTTCTTTGAAGAATGACATTGAAATTTTGATTGGAATAGCATTGAATCTGTATATTGCTTTTGGTAGGATGGCCATTTTAATAATGTTTATTCTTCCAATCCATGAGCAGGGCATGTCTTTCCATTTCTTTGTGTCTTCTTCTATTTCTTTTAACAGTGTTTTATAGATTTCATGAAGAATAATTTTAAATAAACCCAGATGAACCCATCACCCAGTTTAAGAACTATAACATTACTGTTATCTTTGGAACTACTTTGTTACTACTTTCCTAAATGATCTTTGCCTCCCTCTCAGTAAACTGCTGTCATGAATTGTATACTTAATATTTTGATTTAAAAAATAAAGTATGGGGCCTCCCCGGTGGCACAGCGGTTGAGCACTGGGCTGCGAAGCTGCCTCTGCAGCACCGGTTTGATTCCCGGCCAGCCGGCGAGGGTCCCACATGGTGTATAGACCTCGCCTGCCACGCCCGCTGCTCCCCTCAGCAGTGTATTTTGTCAGTCTGCCTGTTCTGCTCCCCGCTCTGGTGAATTCTCTCACCCTCCCATGCTTCTGACCGTACCCAGTGCTTGTATAAATAAATAAATAAATCTTATAAAAAAAAAAGTATGTATTCCAAAATAATTTATTGATTTGCTTATTTTTTTTTAAGATTTTTTTTTTTAATGCAAGAACTGGGGTATAGGCCAGAGGTGCGGAAGGGTGAGAGAATTCACCAGAGACAGAGTGGGGAACAGAACAGGCAAATGGACCAAAAACACTGCTGAGAGGAGCAGCGGGTGAGACAGGAGAGGTCTGCTGCGCCATGTGGGTATCTCCCTGGCGGCTGGGAATCAAACCCGCACTGCAGAGGCTGCGCACAGCTTCACAGCGCTGTGCTCAACCTGCTGCGCCACTGGGAAGGCCCCAGATTTGCTTATTTTTGAACTTTAATTATAACATACTGAATGTAGTCTTCTGTGTCTTGCCTATTTCTTTGATTACTGTACTGCTCAGATTTATATTTTGCATATATAGTTGTATCTCTGTATTTTCACTGTTATGTACAGTTCCTTTTAAGGAATGTACCATTATGTAGCAACCCTCCTGTTGCTGGGTTGTTGGTTGGTTCCTTCTTTTCTTCTCCTCCCTCCCCTACTCTCCTCCTCTCTCTACCTCCTGCTCTCTTTTCTTTCCTTATCTGAAATAGTGATACTATGAACATTTTTGTACATGTTTCCCAATGCTGGATCATGGGGTATATACATGTTCTACTTTACATGGTGGTTACTAGTTATTACACAAATAGTTGTACAAGTTTGTTCCATTTAGTATAAAAGAAAGCTTGTTCTGGATTTTTACCAATGCTGGTATAATAGAACTTCTTAATCTAGTGGATCTAAAATGGCAGCATTCTCTGGCCTTAATTTAAATTTTAACAGTGGTCTCACTCATAGCAGGAATTTAGAAAACCTGAATAAGAGACCAGGAAAAATACTAATCAATACAACGTAAAAATCAAAATCAACAAGCATCTATAAACCAGAGACACACTACCGGGAAGCGGGGGCGGTGGCGGGGGGTGCAGGGGTGCACGTGTGCGCGCTATGGAGAATATAACCAAAATGAAAATGCATACATAGTGCAAAGATGAAAAATGATGTAAGAATTATATAAAATAAAATATTAAAAAAAATAAATTTTAACAAATTTCTTATCAGGTTCAGTAACATATTTACTCACTACTTTTTTGTGTGAAATGTGTACTTTTGCCCATTTTCTGTTGCCCTGATTTTCTGTTAAGTTTTAAGACACCATTTTTGGGCACTAATCCTTTAGTCTTTATACTAATTATATTTTCCCAATTTGTAGCTTCTTATTCTATGAAGTCTTGATGTACAGAAATTCTTTTTTTTTTTTTTTTTTTAAGATTTTTATTGATTGATACATACAAGCACTGGGTATAGTCAGAAGCGCAGGAGGGTGAGAGAATTCACCAGAGCCAGAGCGGGGAGCAGAGCAGGCAGAAGGACCCAGGTACACTGCTGAGGGGAGCAGTGGGCGGCAGGAGAGGTCTGCGCACCATGTGGGACCCTCCTCTGGTGGCCGGGGAGCAGCCGGGGATTGAACCGGTGCTGCAGAGGCTGCGGGCAGCTTTGCAACCCAGCGCTCAACCACTGCGCCACCAGGGAGGCCCTGTACAGAAGTTCTTAATTGTAATATTTCAATTAATTTTTTTAAAGATTTACACTTTAAAAAAATGACTTGTTCAGAAAAGTTTCCTTCTGTGAGTTCGTAAGTCTCCTATTTTTTTCCCAAAGGTTTTTATGTTTTTCACATTCAAGTCATTTTATATATGCTGAAGATAGGATTCCGATTTCATTGCTTTCCATATGAGTATTCAGATAGCTCCAGTCCTTTTTATTCAATATCCTTACTTTCCCCATGGAGCTATCATGCCACCATTGCCAAATGTCAAGTTTGAATGGATCTCATTCTCATCTCTCTATTCTTTATATTGGTCTGTTGTCTGTTCCTGTACTTGTTCCATACTGTCTTCAACCACTATAGCCTTAAATTATAATAATCTTAATATTTGACATAGGCTATCTTCTCTTTTTATTCTTCAGTAATGTCTTTTGTATTCATGAACATTTGCTTATCAATATAATTAATTTTAGGATCATTGTGTCAAATTCCTTGAAAAATTCTATTGGGATTATAATTACAGTTGCATTGGATTTATAGATAAGCTTGGAGAGGATTATATTATGTTACTGTGCCTTACTATATAGGAATATGTGATATTTCCACTCAAGTTGTCATTAAAGTCTTTGGAGATTATCTTGCAGTTTTCTGCATATGGGTCTTGCACATCTTTTGTTAGATTTTTGCTGCTGAAGGCAGCCACTTGGCCAAGCCTTCATTATTTTTAACAATATGTCTAGATTGTTTTGTGCTTTTTAGGTATACTGTCATGTCATCTGAGAGTGTCTAGTCTTTTTCCACTGTTTTTTCTTTCTTGTGTTGTTGCAGTGGCCAGGATTCTAGTACAGTACAGAAAAAGAGCAGTGATTCTTATTCCTTTATTTAAGGAGAATGTTACTTGCATCTCAACATCAAGAATTACCGTTTTTTAGTAGGCTTGACTGTAAAAGGGAGTTGGGAAGCAAGCCTCATTTGGGAGATAAAAGCCCACTTTCAGGGATTTCAGAAACAAATTCAGAAGTTTAGGTTTAATGAGAGATTTTTGTTTTAAACTTTATTCTCATTTTTTGAAATTGCAGGTTTGCTGTTGCTGAATCTGATTGTAATTTAGCCGTTGCCTTGAATAGAAGTTATACAAAAGCCTATGCAAGACGAGGTGCTGCTCGATTTGCTTTGCAAAAATTAGAGGATGCCAAGAAAGGTATTAATATTTTCCCAAGTTGTCATATCTAAAAAATTCTTTAATAGTTTAACAAATACTCTACAAGGAATACTAGATAGTCACAATTACTGTCAGAGAGGTTTCTGTATTTGAATAATGCTCATTTTTGCAATTTAAAAGGTATCTTGATATTTTGGGAAAGAATGTGTTATTTGCTACCAGGCAGACTTTAGTTCAAATTCTCTTTCCAACATGTGTTGCTTGTGTGACCAGGGGAAGCTTACTTGTCTTCTCTGAGTTTTAATTTCTCCTCTTTATTTTAAAGATTTATTTATTTATTTTATACAAGAACTGGGGTACAGGTCAGAAGCGCAGGAGGGTGAGAGAATTCATCAGAGCCAGAGCCGGGAGCAGAACAGGCAGACAGAGCAAAGACACTGCTGCGGGGAGCAACAGGCGAGGCAGGAGAGGTCTGCTGCGCCATGTGGGGTTCTCCCTGGCTGGCAGGGAATCAAACTGGTGCTGCAGAGGATGTGGACAACTTCGCGGCGCGACACTCAACCACTGTGCCACCGGGGAGGCTCAATTTCTCTTCTTTAAAATAGGGATTAAAACATGTTTTGGCTTTTGTGAGGCTAGGCATAATTCATATAAGCTCTTAATATATTTTCATTTTTTGAAGATTCTGATCCTTGTACTAGTCCCTAAAATAGGTCTATATAGTATAAATCACAAAATATGAAGAAAACTGATGTCTAATAGAATTTTGGTGCTTCTTAGTTTTATGATGCACAGTTTTTAATAGCAAGTATCTTCCCAGGGTTGGCAGAAGAAGGTGGTTTGTCACAGGGTTCTGTCAGGGTTTTGCTGTCCTGTGCATGAATCCAGTAGCCTAATTTGGAATTTCTTAGTTCCTTTCAGTTTTGCTTTAGAATAGTTGTCTATATGTCACATGTAGCAAATGGCTATTGTTTGTGCAGTATTTTTGATGAGACTTGTAAAAATTCTTTATCTTCTGTTTTACTCAGATTATGAGAAAGTGTTAGAACTGGAACCAAATAACTTTGAAGCAACAAATGAATTGAGGAAAATTAATCAGGTAAACTGTAGTTATTTAAAGTAAATGTATTATTTATTACCATTATTTGGTGAAATAAGTTTTCTGCATAGAATTTGTTCTGTCGATTACTTAATGTAGACATTTTTCTAGCTTTAATTCTTTGTACCACAGAATTTTACTAAATTGTAAGCTAGAGGTAATATAATAGTATTTAAGGATCCTTAATCATGTTGAAAAGTTGTCTGAGATTTTTAGAACTGCTGATACTTTTTAGAACTGCTGATACCTTTCCTTAGAAGGCAGAATTATTTTTTATTTAGCCTCTAATTGTTCTCATTTTGAACCTGGTGCTTTGTTTTTGTACTAAACTTTTGCATGTTTCTTTGATTTGTGATTTTTAAGTTGCTCCATCTTTTTAGCTTATATCTTTATAGCTTATGACAAAAACAATACTAACATTTTAACAGCAAGAAAATTGTGTGAACTTTGCTATTAAATGGTACTGACCAATTAATTACATATTAATTTCACTCTGCTGTTGAGTCAGAGTTATAATTATTTGCCATCTGTTGAAACTTTGAGAAAAAAGTGACAATGATTGGGGGAAATCTGCTTCTAAAATTGTCATGATTTATTGCATATAAAAATTGTTGGTAAATATATATCAACTTGATTATAATTGTGAACTATATTATATATTTTGTTAGGTAAAATAATAAGTAAATATTAAATTTTAGAAGTTTAGTGTTTTATCTTTGAAAATCATTCTTAGAATGCATTGTCCTGGCTCATAGAAATTCACAAAATTTGTTGCAAAAAATAAATGAGTATCTACCTCTATTGACTATTAAATACTTTAATTGGAATAAGGTACACATTAACTTTATATTTTTTGCTTTATATTTTAATTAGGAAGCCTGAATAAGTCATAAATATTTGTTACTTAAAATGTGGCAGAAATTCTCATGGATTTGAATAATATTTTAATATCAAATATATATGTATCTTGCATTACTTGTTTTATTTTAGATGATACTATGTCTCCTAGGTTTTAAATTCCCAAGAAAACTCATATCCAAAGGAGGTTGATACTGTGATTAAGTCATCGCACGAAGAGGGAAAACAAACTGAAGAGCAACAGAATAAACAGCGGGCTATCTCAGAAAAGGATCTGGTAATCCAGAGAGGGATTCCAACATAAAATACACACACACACACATATTTATGTATGTGTATGTTTTGTTGAGAGGTTGTTTTAAGTTTCTTGTATATTATTTAAGTCTTCTCTAATAACTATATTAAAATTCTCTATAGTAAGAACTAAAATATTCTAAAACCTCTCGAGCCTACTAATTCAAAATTTGAGTAATTGATGATAGTACATACTTAAAAAACATACTTAAGGGAACAAATTACTTTTTTTTTTTTTTAAAGATTTATTTATTTATGCATGCAAGAACTTGGGTGTAGGCCAGAGGTGTGGCTGGTGAAAGCATTCATCAGAGACAGAGTGGGGAGCAGAACAGGCCTATCTACTGAATTATACTGCTGAGGGGAGCAGCGGGTGAGAAAGGAGAAGTTTGCTGCACCATATGGGTTAGCTCCCTGTCTGGAGATCGACTCAGGCTGCAGTGGTTGGCAATAGCTTGTTAATTCCTGCGATTTAACCCCTGCCACCAGGGAGGCCCAGGAACAAATTTACTTTTGAGTATTTTAATCACATGGTTTAAATTTAACATGCAAATAAATTACAGTTCATTCTTTTTTTTTGAGATTTATTTATTTATGCATACAAGAGCTGGGGCACAGGCCAGAGATTGTGGGGAAGGGGGGTGTGAGGATCCACCAGAGACAGAGTGGGGAAAAGAACAGGCAGATTGACTGAAAGACACTGCTGAGGGGAGCAGCGGGCAAGACAGGAGAGGTCTGCTACGCCATGTGGGTTTCTCCCTGGCCGGCCAGGGATTGAACTCGTTCTGTAGAGGCTGCAGATTGCTTCATAGTGTGGTGCCCAACTGCTTGTGCCACCAGGGAAGCCCGAGTCCATTCTTAATTACAATATTTTTTCATTAATACACAAGGACTATTTCTGATCAAAAATTTTATTTTATTTTTTTTAAGATTTATTTATGTATGGAAGAACTGGGGTTGAGGCCAGAGGTGCGGGAGGTGAGAGGATTCACCAGAGACAGAGCAGGGAACAGAATAGGCAGACTGACTGAAATACACTGCTGAGGGGAGCAGTGGGTGGGACAGGAGAGGTCTGCTGCACCATGTGGTCCCTGGCTGGCTGGGGGATTGAACTCGTACTGCAGAGGCTGCAGACAGCTTCACAGTGCTGCACTCAACCCCTTGCACCACCAGGGAGGCCCCCCAAAATACCTTTAGAAATCCTGAGTTTATCATGCAATTTGTAGCAACATGGATGGAGCTGGAAGGGATCATGTTCAGCAAAATAAGCCAGAAAGAAAAAGAAAAATACCAGATGGTCTCACTTATAGCAGGAATTTAGAAAACCTAAATAAGGGACCAAGAAAAAGACTAATTATAACAAAGTAAAAATCAAAATCAACAAGCAACTATAAACCAGAGACCCACTATGGGGGTGGGGGGAGGAGTAGCATCAAAACATGGGGGGTGGGAATTGTATGAGGACTATAACCAAGATGAAAATGCATACATTGTGCAAAATGAAAAATGATGTAAAGAATATATAAAATTAAAAAAATTGGAAAAAAAATTACCACATGGAAACAATAACAGGGTAGAAAACATGTCATAACTGTAACTAAAAATTGTCACCCAAGCAGTTGTGCAGATTTTGGGTTTATGGAGGCAAGACTTGAAGGCACAGATAAGTAATGAGAGAAACGGAGGTCCCCCTCATACAGTCATGTGACATACTGCAAATTTTCAACAGAGGATAATGGACTAAGTATAGTAAAATGCAACAGAGTGATGATGACAATGGTGATAAATCAGGAAATGGAAAAAAATACATGAGAAGCAGCTACATTTTAATCTTTAGGAAATTTTTTTTTTTTTTTTTTTTTTAGAGGCATGTTTTATTTATTTGTTTGTTTGTTTTTTGTTTATACAAGCACTGGGTACAGTCAGAAGCGCGGGAGGGTGAGAGGATTCACCAGAGCCAGAGCGGGGAGCAGAGCAGGCAGAAGGACCGAAGCACACTGCTGAGGGGAGCAGTGGGCGGCAGGAGAGGTCTGCGCGCGCCATGTGGGACCCTCCTCCAGTGACCGGGGAGCAGCCGGGGATTGAACCGGCGCTGCAGAGGCTGCTGGCAGCTTCGCAACCCAGCGCTCAACCGCTGCGCCACCGGGGAGGCCCAGGAAATAATTTTAAATGAAGCAGAAATGTCAAAGAAAAATATAATGCTATCAAAGATTTTAAGCTGTAACAAATTCACAATATTGTATTTGTATGTGAAGGAAAAGTTTCAGATATTCTGTAACAATGTAGATGTAAAGTATAAAGACTTAAATCATGTTCCAGAGAGGTTGATAAATATGGAAGATAAATGATAGATGTAAAAGGCATATCTTTATGTAGTTGAGGAGAACATTCAAGCAGTAGAGCACTGTGGGCAAGAGTACTCAAAAATCTGGGCCTCCCTGGTGGCCTAGGGGTTAATTCTCAGCATTGTCACTGTAATAACCTGCTTTTGATCCCCGGCCAGGGAGCTGACCCACATGGCGCAAGATTACTGTTACTGTCTGTCTCACCCACTGCTCCCCTTAGCAGTGTATTTCAGTACACTGCTCCCTACTCTGTCTCTGGTGAATCCTCTCACCCACCACACCTCTGGCCTATACCCCAGTTCTTGTATGCATAAATAAATAAAAGTAAGTCTTTAAAAAAAAGTGCTCAAAAATGTAAGCTCACATCTGGTCTCTATTTCAGCCACCCTTATAACACACAAGGCAGCAACATTGAGCAACATATTTATTTTCTCTACAACTCCTGTCACCATTTTAGACATATGCACAATAGTACTATTTCTTAGAGAATTTTTGTGAACACTAAATATGATAGTACCTATAAGGTAATTAAAACATACTCTTTGGTGGTTCACATTCCACTCAGTTTTACACTTATAAAGATAATATTTAAATTCAAAGAATAATTTTATTATCTGAAGTTCTGAATCTGAAAATTAAAGAAATTGTTTTAAATGACAGAATTAATGAAATGTGACCAATAACTGGATCAATTCAGTTTTTTAAACATCAAGAAACAAAGTGAATTTAAATTATCTCACACTAATGGACAATAAAACCTACCATTCCTATGAAGCACTATCATTTCTCTATCTTGCAAAAGGTGTTTGGTCTTAGTGTTTGTTTAAAGTAACTTTCGTAAGTTTTTATTGGTATTTCAGGAGAAATTACAAAATTCATATCACAGGAAACTGAAAGGGTAACATCCCACATTCTAGGGCCTTTGACACCCTACCTTTTGTTTTGTTGCTGTTGCTTATATTGTTCCCAAATCCTAGCAAAATGAGAAGTGGTAAGTAAGGCAGATAGGCGATATCTGACCACATATACGTGGACAGACACACCCATTCACGCGTACAAACATAAGTCAGAAAACACAGGTACTATGTCGGAGGGACAGATGTCCACTTCTCAAGTTGTACAATTACTGGGTTTTTAAACCTGAAGGGAATAGACAGGAATTCATCCTCTTGCATCAGAAAGTCCAACTGGCACTTTGTTTTTGGGGCGGGGGTGGGGTGGGGTGAGGGGCGGTTGGAGAAAGCATATTTCTTATTTACATAAGATTTTAGTTTAAAATTTTTTATGAAATCTTGCAAAAGGTGTTTGGTCTTAGTGTTTGTTTAAAGTAACTTTCGTAAGTTTTTATTGGTATTTCAGGAGAAATTACAAAAGAATTACTCATGGAGTACTCAATGTTGATTTACTTTATTGTTAATTTGTCTAATATTCATATTGTGGTAATTTGGTGAAATAAAATATTTAAAGTAAAAAAAAGAAAGAAAAATCCTGAGTTTAGGTATAATTGTCCCACAGATTACTAATAGATACTTATGAAATGATTATTGATTGTGATGAATCTGAATTTAAAGAAATACTGTACACATTCCAATATAATTTAGCTTATCTTTTGTTTATTCTAATATCCTAAGCCTGTTAGTGTTACCAAAGATTTAACGGGCTCAACAGTTTTGGTATTTTCAGAAAAATCATTAAAGCTATGAAATTCTTTCGTTTATTTTCTAATGTAATTGAAGACTTAAGATAAACTTAAGTCTACTAGACTTAATTAAAATGTGTTTTTAGATTTAAGCTTTGTGTGATATTTAATTAGTAGGATAAAGGTTAATGCTGCAAATTAATATAGTAGTATATGATTTTTTTTTTCTTTTTAGTACCAAAAAGAGAATAACACCACTAAATAAACAACCCAAATGAACATATTTTAAAACATGTATCATGGATTAGTTTTTTAACAAGTAAAATATACTTTAATTACATAGATTAGCATCCTTTTAGTTTTCTGAAGATTTGAATTCAACTGATTATTGCATACTTTTTGATCTTCATCCTTCTCTCCAAAATGATAGGGGAATGGATTTTTCAAAGAGGGGAAATATGAAAGAGCAATTGAATGCTATACTCGAGGGATAGCAGCAGATGGCACTAATGCTCTTCTTCCAGCCAACAGAGCAATGGCCTATCTGAAGATTCAGAAGTAAGTATGGGCTAGCCTTGATGATTTTTCAGGATGAAAATGGAGTTTATCTGAAATTAGTATATTAACTAAATAGCAAATTTAATTTCCTCTTGAGCATTAAAGTTTAATGAGAAAGAAGAGTGTGCTGTGTCATAGAACCAGGCATATTGTACATATTCAGTGAAGGTTAACTCCTACTGTTACAGGGCAGCCCCGATACAAAACGGGTTGCCTGACTGTGGGTCCTACCCGCATGCTCAAAAGGACTTATCAGTACTCTACTGCAGGCACACACGAAAGGTTAATAAAAGTTTTATTTACAAGGGAAGGGCAAATGAGGAAATGTACAGGGAGAAAAGTGGGAGACAAAGTTTTAAATGCGTCCTACCTGATCCGCTGATCTGGAATCCCAAATGGCACTCTGAGAGCTGGCCGCAAGCCAGGAGCCGTGAAGCCAGGAGGCGAGCGAGAGAGCGAGTCCCCCAAGGCCCACGTGTCTGGTTTTTATATCAAACCTGGCTGCTTAACTCCACCCTCAGGTCCCAGCCACCTTCCCTTTGGTGGTAACGGGATTTGTCTTTCCCAATGTCTTGATGGCTTTGGTCTGGAGTGGGGGTGGAGTCGACAAAGCCTGCATGGAATTAGCTCAGGACATCATTTCCCCCTAACACCACTAATGTTTTCCTGCTGTTAGTAGTTCACTATTAACACTGCTTTATGAATATTATTCTGAATTGATAATTAAAAAATTATTTTTAACTTCAGAACCCTTTGGGCAAAGCTTACCTGGAAGTATTTTATATTTCAATGACATTTTTGTATTTTATATTTTATTACATATTATATATTTTATATTTTATTTATATATTTTACATTTTATATTTTATAGGTATTTTATATTTCAATGACAGCAACTCCCTTTTGCTATACATACATGTATGTATTGCTGTCTTTGACATTTCTGATTAATTACACATGCAATGAAAACTTGGTCCTGTGATGTTAACCAGCTGTTTCTGGATGTCCATGGGGCCTCCATATTGGACAGCAGAAGATATTAGCTGGTGGCAGAAATTGTGTTTTATATTTCTTTGCATGACCTGTAATAATTAATACACATAGTGACAGAATGAAAAACAGTGAAGTGAATGAGTTCTGCACTGTTACAGGGATTCTGAACTCTTGCCGCCGAGGAGCCCTTTGGCCGCGTGGTGACCCCTCAGAGTAATGCTTCTGATGTGCAATTACACATGTATAGTCACAATGGAAGCCAATTACATTGAAATACAGGTTTTTAAAATACTAAGATTTTGAGAGTATGTATAAGCATATTTCAAAATGAGAAGTTAGATTTAAAATACTGGCTAGTGAAAGTTAAAAAAACTTACATCCATATTAATGTGAAAGTTTGAATAAGGACACTACAGTTTGGCATGATCTCTAACACATCTCCTTTTGGCATGATCTCTAACACATCTCCTTTGAACTAACTGATCAATGATAAGTGTGGCTAGGAAACCCCTAGGGCAACATTGATGATCAGGTTACAAATGTGATAATGTGATTTCACTCCTTGCCATTGGAGTCGCTTCTAGGGCAGAGCTGTGCTGCCGTTGGCCAGCTCTGTCACAGTGATGTCTGCAGACAGGGACACTGTAACACGGAGAGACAGCAGGCTAAGTTACTGCTGTCATGTTGAAATAGCAAGCATAAATAATACTTTGATATGTCTGTAACCTTGTAATAAGATACGAAAATACCTGAATTCTATTAGTGATAAAATCATGGTCACTAGTTTTACTTACTGTGTTTACATTTATAATTGAAAGAACATCTAAAGTTCATTTAAAAGTTAGGGAAAATAATAGTGTAATATTTTTCCTGTTCAGATTTTTAGATCTCTTAAAGGACTTCAGGTTATGAATCTGTCATAGAAATAAATTTTGATTGTGTATTTAACCTCATTAGAACTCATGGATGCAACTAGGGATATATTATTTTGATTATTCAGAGTAAAGATCATTGTGTGACTTGCTAGCTTATGAAAATCTTGATTTTTGCTATTCAAGAATATTGCACTGATTTAAAAATGTTAAGGTCTGCATTCTTAGGTTTGATTAATGCCAAGAATAATGCATTCTATTGATAATAGGTAAAAGGTTATATCTGTTAGTTTTATTGCTTTAGTTGGTAATCACATTCATGTATGACAAATAAGCAGAGCATATTAAATTAAAAGTACTATGTGAGGAAGTCCACCAATGTGGTAGCAGAGTAAAGACACTTAGCACACTTGACTTCTCCATGTACTCACAATTAAGATTGCAGCAGGACAGACCTATAAACCCCTGAAGAAAAAAACAGGTGACCACAGCACACATTGGCTGCTGTGACCTAGTGGAAATGGCTAGGGAAACTTTAAGTGAGCTTATTTATAGTGATACTGGGACAGTTTAACCCATGAAAGGGACTGTTGGCTGCTGGGTGGAAACCCTACAGGGGGTCACCCCAATGTTAGGGACTCTTGAGACTTAGCACTACACTGGATAAGAGGGTGCCTAGAGTTGGTGCCCAGGACAGGAGAACTATAAGGGCAGGGGTGCAGAGGAGAGATTGCTGACTTGAACCTGACGCGCTCATTATAAAATAGCTGGAGCCCGAGCTCGCCAAGGAGAAATTGGTGGATCATTTGTGTCTCCTCATAGAAGAGGCTTCTCCTTAAAGCCAAGTCTGCAATATTCAGAACAGCAAGTCTCTTGCTGCCACTTCACTCAGTATTAAAACCAAGATAGCAAATGAACACTTGCATAAACTAATTTAGGCACCTGTTAACAATGAGTACAAATAACCCAGAATAAGACTTTGTGCTGGGAGATAAACAAGAATAACTCATGGCCTGTAACCCTGTGTCAGCTCTAGTTCATGCCCAGTGCTGCACCAAGTGCTCAGAAATAGTCTAGAGGTGGAAGCTGACACAAGAGTATGTGAGACTCTTATACCGAGGGCCTGACCTAGAGAAGGGGATCACCATGGATACCTACCACGCGGCTCTGATACCTATAGTACAGTAGAAAGCTTGAATTCTTAATGCTCACTGGAGGTGACCCTTTACTGCCCTGGCACATTTTTATCTAATATTTCCTACTGGTACCAGTTTTCTAATTGATCAGGTTTTGCAAAGGCAATATTCTGAAAATTATCCCAATTGCAGTTCATAAAATCTAAAAATGAAGAGACAGAACTTACCACAAATGCTAGAGGAGAAATACCCTCGAGGGACTCTCAATCCAATAGAACTAAGGAACATGACAGAAGAGGAGTTCAAGGTAAAAGTTACACGAATGCGTAAGGAGCTCATTATGGAACTTAGGGACAAAAAGCAGGAACAGAATAAAGACTCAAAATATGAGGCAATTATAATTAGAAGTAATGGAACTAAGAAATACAGTAGCTAAATTAAAAAATATAGTTGAGAACCTTAACAACACAAGCAGTGGAGAGAATTAACTTGAAAGAAAAATCTAAGTCTTTTTGCTCACATAGATTTGGGAGTTGGCAATTGAAATTATTTCCATGCATGCCTTTTACATAAGAAACTTTTTATATGAGGTTTCCTATAAGCTCCTTTTTTCCAGTTGGTAATGTTATTATATTTCATAGATATGAAGAGGCTGAACAAGACTGCACACAAGCTATTTTTTTAGATGGCTCATATTCTAAAGCTTTTGCCAGAAGAGGAACTGCAAGAACATTTTTGGGAAAGTTAATTGAGGCCAAACAAGGTACAACTACATTTATAACAATTATCACTGATTTTGAGACTCCCAGGTTATAGAAGCAGAGATTTATGTAGCCTCCCCTCATTCAAGGATACAGAACTTGGAGAAGTATATTTTCCTTGTCATTTCAGATCATGAATAGGTTTGCAAATTGAAGGAATGCACATTCCATAGTGGACCTGATTACCTTTTTTTGTTTTTTTTAAAAAAGATTTATTTGTTTACATAAGCACTGGGTACATCAGAAGCGCGGGAGGGTGAGAGAATTCACCAGAGCCAGAGCAGGGAACAGAACAGGCAGACTGACAAAATACACTGCTGAGGGGAGCAGCGGGCGCGGCAGGAAAGGTCTGTTGCGCCATGTGTGACCCTCCCTGGTGGCTGGGGATCGAACCGGCACTGCAGAGGCTGTGGGCAGCTTCGCAGCCCAGCGCTCAACCGCTGCGCCACCAGGGGAGGCCCCCTGATTACCTTTTAATAGCATGCAGGACTATCTGGCAAAATTAATGACAAGTTTGAATTCTTGGTGAGAAGGAAAAAGCAAGAAAAAGGCAAGACTTAAAAAGAAAGGAAGGGCTCAGCAGGGCATAGAGGGTAATGTGAAATCAGAAAACCAGCTTAGCCTACTGTTGGTATATTGTTTCACTAGTTTCTGCTCTTCAGTTTCTTCCTTCAGTTGTCTTTAGTTTTAATTTGTTTTTCTAATTTCTTGACATAAATACTTAGATAATTGATTCTCAGCCTTTCTTCTGCCATTGAATCTAGCAGTTTCTCTCTAAGCCTGACTTCACCTGTAGACCATGCATTCTTTTTTTCTTTTAAAGATTTATTTATTTATTTATATAAGCACTGGATACAGTCAGAAGTGCGTGAGAGAATTCACCAGAGACAGAGTGGGAACAGAACAGGCAGACTGACGAAATACACTGCTGAGGGGAGCAGCGGGTGCTGCAGGAGAGCTCTGTCCCGCCATGTGGAACCCTCCCCAGGGGCCGGGGATTGAACCAGCTCTGCAGAGGCTGTTGGCAGCTTCGCAGCCCAGCGCTCAACTGCTGCGCCACCAGGGGAGGCCCCATGCATTCTTTTTTGTCGTAAAACACACATCATAATGGTAATTGTATGTGTTAACATAATGGTATGTATTACCATAATGATAATAAAATTTACATTTTAAACCATTTTTGAGCCTATGGTGGCATTAAGTACATTCACATTGTTGTGTAGCCATCACCGTTCCATTCACAGAACTTTTTCATCAAAAAGTACCCCTTAGGGCCTCCCCGGTGGCGCAGCTGTTGAGCGCTGGGTTGCGAAGCTACCCGCAGCCTCTGCAGCACTGGATCAATCCCCGGCTGCTCCCCGGTCACTGGAGGAGGGTCCCACATGGCGCGCAGACCTCTCCTGCCGCCCGCTGCTCCCCTCAGCAGTGTACTTCGGTCCTTCTGCCTGCTCTGCTCCCCGCTCTGGCTCTGGTGAATTCTCTCACCCTCCCGCGCTTCTGACTGTACCCAGTGCTTGTATAAATAAATAAATAAATAAATAAATCTTTAAAAAAAAAAAAAGTACCCCTTAAACAAAACTATCCCTTAAGCAAAAATTGTCTGTTCTCTCTCCCTCCCCCGCAGCCCCTAGTAACCACCATTCTGTTTTCTGTCTCTATAAATATGACTATTCTAGGTATGCTATGTAAGTATAATTATACACTATTTGTCGCTTTGTGTCTGACTTATTTTAGTTAGCTTAGTCTTCAGGGTTCATCCATGTTATAGCATATATCAGAACTTGATTCATTTTTCAGGCTGAATAATATTTCATTATATAGTAATCTCTTAGATATTGCCTTATATTTGTTGAGTTATCCTGTTATTTGTTAATAGTGTAAACTTTTGGTAAGTTAAATGACCTCACAGCTTCATGTGTATCATAGAATAAGAAATCCCAGGTAGTCACTGACCCAGCTCACAGTCCAGGAACTTAGGATTCTGTAGTTCTTTCCATCATCTTCAGATATGTTTCTCCTTATCCTATCAGCTGCAAACTAAAATAGGTCATCCCTCCATCTTTTCACTTACTGTGCCTGACATACTACTGATCAGGAGCAGATGAATTTTGTATGGGGATAAACTACCGGAGATGAAGAGAAGTTGCTGATCCATAACAATGCTACAGTCCTGTGCATGAGGCACTGTGCTGTTTGGTGTATTGTGGAAAGTACTTGTTGGTCTCCAACTCTGTTCTCCAGGAAGGGCATTTATTAACAGGTGTTTTTATACCTCCTTTCTTTCCCATCTGAAAGGGTTTTTCTTCTCTATATTTTCCTTAGCCATATATGAAATGATTATTGGGAATATAGTGAGGTATACATGGAAATTCATATAAAGCAGCTATAGTAGCACTCAGTGAATGTTAGTTCTTATTGCTCAGCTGTTTCCCAGCATCTTAAATAAAACTTCTTAAACTAGTCACACTTCGCTTAATGATATTTCAGTCAAAGATGGACTGCATGTATGATGGTGGTTCCGATAGGCTATATCATGAAACCTAGATGTGTAGCAGGCTGTACCACTGTGCACATATGTGCACAGTGACGAAATTGTCCCATGATGCATTTCTCAGAATGTATTTTTGTTAAGTGACACATGACTGTAAATACGGAGTTCATATCTTGAGCTCCATAAATATATTTCACTAATTAATAAAATTTCTTAAATATACTTTAGATTTTGAAACTGTTTTACTTCTGGAACCTGGAAATAAGCAAGCAGTAACTGAACTTTCCAAAATTAAAAAGGTAAGGTCATCTTTTCACCAAAATATGACCATATTTTATGAAGCAAACACAATTGTTTTATAACTAACTTGAGAATATTTTGATAGTCATGATTATATATTTTCTAGGAGTTAATTGAGAAAGGACATTGGGATGATGTCTTTCTTGATTCCACACAAAGGCATAATGTGGTAAAACCCATTGATAATCCACCTAATCCTGGATCAACTGTGAGTAAAGCACTTTTCTTTCATTCCCCCCCTTCCCGTTTAAATATGAATGCTGTATTAATAAGAGTTAGAAACAAATGTTAAATTAACAGACTCATAAAGAAATGTTGAAAGCTCCTCCCAGAGCCTTTTTTTAGAATTTTTAAATGTTCTTGAGAGTATTGAAATAATAAAATTGGGGAAAATTGAGCTATTTATAGCTCCTGGGTAATTCTTTAAGTGATTTTTAAATCAGGACCATAGATTTAAATACTTCTACATATTTTCTGATATTAAAGGAATTTGAAGCAGTTTTATGTTTCATAATAATTTGATTACTGTTTTTATTTGAGATTGGGATTATTATAGATTTGCCTCTTGTATGGGTTTAGATCTGAAATGAGCACTTAAGGCAAAAATCTAGGCCAGTTTTTTCCTGCAGTATTGGAATAAAAAGAGTATCTGGCATGAATTCAGCATTTTGCTTTTGCTGAACCTTTAAAATTATATTCATTTAAGACATACATATTGCTGTGACTCTGGTAATTTACAAGTATTGTATTTGTATAGTATTACATGTGTATAAATTGTGAAATATAAAATATGTACAGAAAAATACACAAGCTGAGATTTTAGAATAATTATAAAGCTGATATCCATGAAATCACCAAGCAGGTTAAAAAATTGAAAGGTATCAGCTCCCCCAATCTCCCTTCATGCTCATCACAGATCATGATCCTCCCCTGCCTCCTAATAGTAACCTTTGTGCATTAATGATGTCTTGAGAAAACAACTTTATAAGGCAGTCAGAGAAGATATTTTTATCCTCCTTTTACAGATGGAGATGATAAAAAGAGTCTTGAACAAATTGATTTTCATTTTCGGTAGCCTTTTAGCATCTCTCAATGCCCACACATTTGATAAAGACCATCTGTTAGGGAATTTGTAAATTGGGATTGTTTATATAGCTGTTGTCAATCAAAGGATTTGGTTTTATATGGGACTTTAATTACATTGTTTTAATTTAGTAATTATTGCCTGTCATTAGTCTCTCTCTCTTTTTTTTTTTTTTAACACAAACACAGGTCTATTCTTGTTCAGTTCTTGATAGAAAACTTGCTGATATTTCTTAGTAAAGCAAAGACCTTAGCTGAACATGATTATCCTTTAAAATAGAAGTGCTAACAGGAATCTGTTAACACGTTTACTGACAGCTTTTTATTTTATGTGCATTCATCCAGTAACACTCACTGGTTACCAGTAGGTCTTGTCTTAGCTGTGTTAATAGGACTGGTTTTAAAAAACACTTGAGTTTAGCATTTATTTCAGACTTTTAAAATTTACAGTTTCTTGAGTATTTACCTTTACGGTGGGAATGCACACTTAGAGTACCTTGAAGAAAGTTTTATTAAAAAAAAAGGACTATATGTAAACTTAAGAAATTGAAAAGGTTCAACTTCTGTAATGATTAAAATAATCAGTGAATGTTATTAAGTTAAAAATCACTATGGTTAAGTCTTACCAACTTTGTGAATATTACTTGGCAGATCTTTAATCATGGACTGTTTTTATTTGGGTCTGCTATATATTTAGACAATGAATTTAGGTTTTAATATTAGTCTGTTTCTTATAAAATATTGGTTATTCCCTGCTTTTGTTGTATTTAATCTTCAGTTAGCCCACAGTACTGCTATTGATTTGGTCTTTTTTTTTTCGTGGCATGTTCCTTTTAGGATAAAGAAAGTCCAATCTCCTTGATAAAGGGTCCAAGTCACTTTTAAAACTGTCTTTAAATAGCCCCTTCAGACTTTGTCTCTATCACTCCTCTACTTGCACTAGCCCCACTGACCTCACCTGTCCACTGCCCATGTGGAACCCTTCCTCATTGCCATTCCTCTCTGCTGCTTCTGTGAAAGCTGCCCTGGTGTTGAGTTTGTCTTCCTTTGTATTCTCTTAGCATTTTGTGCTTTCTCCCTTTTCAGTATGTATCCAGTTGCCCTGTCTTTATTTATATATATTTGTATATTTTATACTATATATATTTACATGTCTCCCCCCACTCTTTTAGATCTACCTGTGGTAAGTGCTGTGCATCTTTTTTTAAATATTCTCAAGAGTCTGACTCCTTAGTCTGTCTAGCCATCAAATTGAATATACTTAAAACTGGGATATTGGCTGTTGATTTAAAGAATTGATTTTAATTGTTTTAGAAACCACTCAAGAAGGTTGTTATTGAAGAAACTGGTAATTTGATACAGACTATTGATGTGCCAGATAGTACTACTGCTGCTACTCCAGAAAGTAAATCTATTAATCTAGCAAATGTAATAGCAACCACAGGCACTCCAAGTAAGAAGAATTCAAGTCAAGATGACCTTTTGCCCACAAGTGATATTCCAAAAGCAAAAGTTTTGAAAATAGAAGAAATCAGTGATACTTTAGCCCCACAGTGAGTAGACTCTTATTTGATAATCATCTAGAATGGTACTAATTTCACTAAAAAATTGATATTACTGATAAAATTTCCAATTTGTACTTATCATAACTTTTTGAATTGCCCAGCTTTACATGCTAGTGTTTTTTTTTTTGTTTGTTTTCCTTACCCTGAGAGGTTTTGCTTAGAGGATGATCACTACTCCTTTACCGTAGTTTTGTCGCGGGCAATTTAGAGATGTTAAAAGGAGTCTTGAACAAATTGATTTTCATTTTCAGAACTTCAGTATGTATGTTTCACTTTTATTTCAGTAATTTTTTTGACTTCTTAAAAGGAAGCTTTATAAAAAATGTAGAATTCAGGCTTTATCATTATTTCAACCATTAATATTTAAGATTATTTATGGATTCTTTAAATTTTGTTTGGAATTTAAAAAATATGTCATGTTTCCTTAATAATGAGAATAGAAAATGTATATTAAGTTTTTGAGGTATTAAATCTTCATATAGTCTTGCATGAAACTATTCATATATTCTTGTATCTATTAACATTTTTTTGTTTGTTTGTTTTTAAAACAAGATGCGGCCAGTTTTATTAAAGAAAAATTTTACATGATTTACTTTTCACCAGTCTGTTCTGGCATGCTTCTAATGATATCAGAATCACCTGGGTCAATGATAGCCAGTGTGCATACTCTGTAGTATTTTCCACACGCTGTGCCCAATTCAATATTATTACCACTGTAGTGATGGACACCAGTTTTGGCCAACATGGCGTAGTACTCTATTTCAGATTTCCTCAAGGCTGGGCAGTTGTTGGCGAGGATGACCAGTTTAGCTTTGCCTTGTCTGATCATTTTCAGAGTCTGCTTGTACCCCAGCACGTACTTTCCACTTTTCATAACAAGTTGGAGCCTAGAGTTGATCGACTCCAGCGACTTTTTCGTCTTCTTTGCGGCCACCATCTTCCTGCCTTAGATGCGGGATGGCCCCCAACCAAGAACAGCCGCCAAGATGGCCGGGGAGAGAGAAAAGTCTATTAACATTTTTTTAACTTTAAATTTTAGTAGTTCTATTTACAGAGACAGTATGGTTTGTGAGTAAGATCTTAAACTGGTAGATTTTTTTTTTTCTTTTTTTTTAAAGGAGGAAACATTTCTTCCCTTTTGTAATATCTTTCTTGAAATTCTGATCTAGAAATGGTATGCTTAAATAGTGGCCAGTCTGATAAGCCAATAGATAACAGTCATTACATAGGCAGCATGTGATGAATGTCTGTCTTGTCAAAAATGTACATGTATTTTCAGCTGAAAGAATTTAATGTGTTGTGGTTGTTTTCTGATTGTTTGATGCCTCTGTAATATTTCAGATATCAGGCCAGTTTGAAACAGGATGTATGTCAGTCTTTGAGTGAGAAGATTTCTGTAGTGGTAGATAAAACACCTGCTCATTTTACCACAGCTGTTCTTCCTCCAGTTCCTGCAAACTCATTCCAGCTTGAATCTGATTTCAGACAACTGAAAAATTCTCCAGATATGTTGTATCAGTATTTGAAGGTATGAAGGGAAGCACTAGTAGTTCTACTGTAGATAAAAGGCAGAGAACTTCTTTTGTTATTTTATAATGTGTTAATTTGCAATTTGTATATAATATGATTGTAGAAAATGCTTGTATCCCTTGAATGATGTATCTATCACCTAGACAAGACTGTTTAAGTACTTGCAACCAGGGAATATTTGGAAACTGATTCTGTGTTATATTCTCATCTAAAATAACTAAATTCTAATTTCATGTATTATAAACTTAATTCTTCATCCTTCAAAAATGGGGACAGAAGCCACAATACATCGAGTGTGCCTTCTATGTACCAAGCAGTGATCGCAATATTTAGATTCCCATTCTCTTGAAAATTAGCTTTTATTTGCTCCAAGGAAAAGAATCCAGTGATATGAAATTTATCACATAATTGATTGGCATTGTCTTTTCTAGGTATAATTATAGTAATCCTTAAATTTTGCAGTATACAATTAATTCCAAATATACTATAATTCTATTTTTTAAAGTCTGGATATTTTTATTGTTCTTTGAGAGCTTTCTCAAGTTTCCTGTCTCAGGGTGGTATATATCTGTTTGTTCATGAGATTTTTCTGACTTAAACAGAGAGATTATCTTATAGTTTTTTCATTCATCTGTCATAATTGTATTTCATTGTGTCTCCTTTATTATTTAATTACTAATGTATAGTAGTTATTCTTTGCTATATTCACCTGAGTACTTATATAATTTGCAATATGATGATTGCCATAATTTAATTTTCTAACTTTATATTTTTCCCAAGCAAATTGAACCATCCTTGTATCCTAAGTTGTTCCAGAAAAATCTAGACCCACATCTATTCAACCAAATCATTAAAATTCTGCATGACTTTTACATTGAGTAAGTTGAGTTTGTTTTTATA
This sequence comes from Talpa occidentalis, assembly GCF_014898055.3. Taxonomy (NCBI): domain Eukaryota; kingdom Metazoa; phylum Chordata; class Mammalia; order Eulipotyphla; family Talpidae; genus Talpa; species Talpa occidentalis. The sequence goes on from NW_023601653.1 coordinate 48,070,454, forward strand.
CTTTCATATTGTGTTGCTGTTCTGTTTCTTGTCATTTGGGAAATTTAGTTCCTCTAATAGGTTACTGTCTTGTATATAGTATAATTATTGCAAAAGTTGTAAAGACATGACAAATGAAAACAATAAGAAGAGAAATGATTAAGTAGGAGGAATAATGGCTTTTCAGGTTTTTTTTTAAATAAAGTGACAAATGTTATAGTAAAATAATGTCTGTGCTACGCCTCACATTTAAGATTATTACAATTTCTTCAGTTGACTTGATATCTGTCTCTTCATTTGGGCATTTAGAATGTAGATAATATCTAGGGAAAAATGATAAATGATGACCTTATATATACCTAAGAATATTGTGGGGAGTCCTTGGTGGTGCATGGGATTAAGCACCGCACTATGAAGCAGTCCGCAGCCTCTGCAGCACGAGTTCAGTTTCCTGCTGGCCAGGGAGCAACCCACATGGCGAAGCAGACCTCGCCTGTCTTACCCGCTGCTCCCCTCAGCAGTGTATTTCAGTCAGTCTGCCTGTTCTGTTCCCCACTCTGTCTCTGGTGAATCCTCTCACCCCCCCACCCCCCGCATCTCTGGCCTGTACCCCAGCTCTTGTACACATAAATAAATAAATTTTTTAAAAAAAAAATATTGTGGGCCTCCCTGGTGGTGCAGCGGATTGAGCACAGCGCTGTGAAGCTGTCTGTGGCCTCTGTAGCAGGGGTTCAATTCCTGGCCGCCCAGGGAGATTCCCACATGGCAAGGCAGACCTATCCTGTCTCATCTGCTGCTCCCCTCAGCAAGTGCTTTCAGTCTGTCTGCCTGTTCTGCTCCCCACTCTGTCTCTGGTAAATCCTCTCACCCTCCTGCGCCTCTGGCCTGTACCCTAGCTATTGTATAAATAAAAAATAAATCTTTAAAAAAAAAAAAAAAACCTGTGTTACTGAGCAGAAAATGAACTATGAGCTACTTTTAATTAATAATTTGTTTTATACTGGAATTATTTTAGGAAAGAAAAACCATCACTCATCTTTGAAATCTTGCAAAGACTTTCTGAAATAAAAAGGTTCGATATGGCTGTGATGTTTATGTCTGAATCTGAGAAAAAAAGTAAGTTCTGTGAAAAAATTTTTTCCGTATCTGTTTATTCTTATTCCTTTATATATTGAACAAATGATAGCAAACATTCATTGAATATTTCCTGTGTACTAAGCACATATACAGTTAAATTTAATCATAATTAAGTTAATTAAATTGTATTATAATTTAAGTAAAATAAATTTTTAGTTCTGGCAACAGTCTTATGACGTATTGGTATGATTATCATTCTCTTGACTTGATCACAGAGAGGTAAAGAATTTGACCGAGGTAACTTAGCTGGAAGCCAGATCCAGATTTATAGACTTTATAATCTGGGCTCTTCTACTTGAAAATGCAGTAATAGTGTAATGGTTGAGTTCTTGCCATATGCATGGGAGGTATGACCCATTCTCTGAGAGCTAATTTCCTTGAGTTTGCTTGATTTAAGCTGAACCTCAAAGACATTTAGGACTCAGTTAGGTCAGGGGGGTTTGGAACAGCTTTAGACTGAGAGAATGACATGTGCAGGTACTTTGAGGCAGGAAAGAACAAATTGAGTTCAGAAAATTAAAACAAGTGCAGTGTAGCTGGATTGTAGAGTTAGGGCGTAATGAGTGGCAGATGATGTGCCTGAAGAATTAGATCCTTTATGTCTTCATCTTAGTCTTAAAGGGTCAGTTTTGGGGAAAAAAATAAAATCAAAGTACAGAAAGTTTAGTTACATGAGAGTTTTGTTTATATTCAGTTTCAGGAAAAATAGAAATTAGCATTCAAGAATATCAGATTTTTCATTTTGGAAGTAGCACATATTTAATATATTTTGAAATACACACATGTATGTATTACATGTATGTATTTGGACTCCTTATTTATTCTTTATGTTTCTAGCAGTGACATTGAATGAGTCTCAGTCACTAAGAAAAATACTTTATATTGTATATTAGGAAAGTGGATTTTTAATGTTAGAGTTTAAGTGGATTTGTAAGATAGCATTTAAACACAAAGATGTTTCTGCTTTATCATTAATCAAAAAAGTCCCTAAATTCCATGAAAAATAGTACTTTTTCTTACTAGTTTTCTGACCTTGTTTTCTACCATTTGTTTCAATCACTGTCCTACCACACTGACTTTGTATTTTTGTAATTTACCAAGCTATAAACTTACTTTAGCCTTAGGAGCTGTGCATATGTCTGTTTCTTCAGACAAGAGTATTTCCCTGATTTCCTCACTTCATTCAATTTTCTTCTAATAGTCACTACCTCAGAGACACCTTTCCTTACCAGACCTCAAAATAACTGCCTGACTCCTGCCTCATTACCCTCTGTCTTCTTGCCCTTTTTCCTTCTTCATAATATGTAACTAGCTGACATTATTTCATGTTTTTATTTTTTCCTCTCCCTAACAGAATGAAAGCTCCATGAAAGCAGGGATGTGGTTTACCTTGTTCACTAGGCCTCAGGGTGTAGTACATAATAACCTTAGTATGTGTTAGTACATAATAGTGCATAGTATATAATAACCTCTCAGTATGTTAAGTGAATGATTTTCTTGCCATTATAACATTATATGTTTAAGTGTAATCACTGTAATGTGATAAGTTAAAGAACATGAACTGGCTTTGCAGGCTGACCTGCTAACTGCTGTGTTCGTTGGGTCACCACTGTCAGCTAAGTTAAATATGGGAAGCACTTAGAATAGTTCCTGGCATGTAACTAAGCATTCAGTAAACATTAGCTGTTGATATCTTTTGTTACTACCTTTATCATAACAACTGTTGATGTTGGCAAACATGAGCATATGTAACAGTCCTTTTTAAAGTGTTGAGTATGGACCATTCATTGGTAGGAAAGATGATTTTATATGATTCATAGGCAAATTTTTTTTTAATTTTTAGTAATTATTTTTTATTGCATATTATGAAAAAATATATGACTGCCCGCCCATCAGACATGATTATGTAGATGTTATTGCTAATTTTCAGTTTATTATAGTGGTATGAAATTTTTTGTAAAAAATAATTTATACTTGAAAACAGTCAAGTGAAATATTAAGCAGAAAATGTGTATTTGTTACACAGGGTAAATTAAGGTGGGACAGAATGAGTTTAGTCTGCAAGATGAATGTCATTGAGGATGTAGGAGAAATTTTGTATTGCTAAAGCAAAATATTTTGTTAAGAAGTACTGGATTGTTGTGTGATTTTCTATTCTTTGGTTGGCTTTTAAAATATTGAATTAGAATTTATAGATAATCTAATGGTTATTGTTTTAAAATGTAAAAAGATTTTGATGCATATTACTCCCTTTACTTTTTTTATTTACTTTTGAAAAATTGAGGTTAAAATGAAGACTTTTTTTTTTTTTTCCAGTTGCCTGTGTATTGTTCAATCACATAGACAAATCAGGATTGAAGGATAATTCTGTTGAAGAACTTAGGAAAAGATATGGTGGTTGATTTCCGTTGTTACTAAAACTGTCTTTGATCTATATCAGTACATTTTTTTCTACTGAAAATGAAAGTGTGTTTTTAAGAAATGAAATCATAGAGACATTGGACATAAATGAACTAAAGAGAATTGTGATTTAACTAGCAAGAAATGTACTTAAATTAATTGTTTATAAGTTTAATTCTGAAAATAAAAACATAACTTAAGTGTACCTGTAGTGATCAATATTTTGTCATTTCTTGAAAGTTGCACATTAGTATGTAAGTAGTTATATTTCTATAGAATTAGTTAAGTAACCAGATTGTTTCTTTATAAAACTTGGTATCATTGTGCCATTTTAGTAAGTTAAAATTACTTAGTTGTAGGATACATATTTTCAGCATTTATGTTAAGGAGACATAACTCCCAGTAGAACTATCCCAGAGGAGGTTGTTGGCTCTCTCTGGCATGGTTCATCTACTTTCCTGAGCATAAGAAAGGACTTGGCCTTACTCAGAATCCATACCGTCTTGCCTTTTCTATCACTTTGTGTTCTGATATTCTCTATCTTCTGTGGCTCTGCGCCTGACTATAGCAAGTCCATATTTTTCTACTTAGAGGAATGGTCCTTTGACCCTGCCATTACCCTTTCTTGTTTCTCTAGCTATCTTCAGTGGTTATATGCTAGTAAAGGCAGTAGTTTTCCCCTTAGTTCTTCTCCTTGACCCCTGTAGGTTTGACCTGGTTGAATATCTTGGCTTTGGTGACATTTGCGCTCTAGATTCCCCATATCCTCCTGGTGGCAATTTCTGTCTTATTTTAATTTTTGTGCGTTCAGTGTCCAGTCCTTGGCCCTCTTCTTTCTTCAGAGTTTTACTGCTTAGAGAGATTCCACCACCTTACAAATTTGTAATCTTTTTCCCCCTAGCTACTCACTAGCCATAACAACTTGGTGTATTCTTGCTGACAAGAACCCAAAATTTTAAAAACTCATCACCCTCTTGGTACAGCAGGATCATTCTTCCCTCTTTTTTTTTTTGTTGTTTTAAAGATTTCTTTATTTGTACAAGCACTGGGGTACAGTCAGAAGTGCGGGAGGATGAGAGAATTCATCAGAGCCAGAGCGGGGAGCAGAACAGGCAGATGAAATACACTGCTGAGGGGAGCAGTGGGCGTGGCAGGAGAGTTCTGTCACCCCATGTGGGACCCTCTCCGGGGGCTTGGGATCAAAGCGGCGCTGCAGAGGCTGCGGGCAGCTTCGCAGCCCAGCACTCAACCGCTGCGCCACCAGCGCAGAATGGGAGGCCCCATTCTTCCCTCTTTTAACAGCACCATTGGTTATATAGGAACTCAAGCTATAGCATTATTTTTGAGCCTTATGTCTTTTCCCCAAGTTCCAATTACTCGTGAACTCCAGTAAACCTTCCCCCTATAGTTTCTTACATCTGCCACCTTAGGCCTTGAAGATGGCACTAACCCCTGATGTAGATGTCTGGCTGCATTACTGCATAAATCTATTTCTCATGCCTCTGCCAGCTAAGTATTCCTTCAGCGTTGTTCTCATCATGTCGTCTTTGCAAGATTTAGGCCAGCTTACTCTTTGTAGCACAGTGATTTTTGAACTAAATATCAGAACACGTTTGATAAGCATTTCAGATCTATGGGTTTAAATTTTTAACTCAGTAACATATATACCAAACACCATGCTAGGTGTTAGCAGATACCAAAACTAAAACCACCACCTCTGCCCTCAAGAATCTCAGGTCTTAATGGGGGAATCAGACAAGAAGCATCAACTATAATAAAGGGTGACAAATGTAATGAAAGAAATCTGAAATGCAGGACACAAAAAGTTCCTCTGATTGAGGAAGGCCATCCCTATGGAGAAGACATCTGGATTTAGACACAACGGATTAGACTCCAGGGGAGAAAGTATATTCAGTAAAGAATAGCCCAGCTGTGGGGAGATGAGTGGGGGTGGGGAGCTAGAGCATGAAAAATCTCCTATTCAGTGATGGAGAAGCAAGTTCCCCAAAGTGGGAGTCACTCAGGGTTTTAAGCAAGGGATTGACTTGTGATTGAATTTTAACATACTGATAGCAGTGATGAGACTGGTGATGGTATGACTGGAAACAGGAGACCAACAAGAAAAATACTGCAGGAATATAGAAGATAAGTAATGAGCATTTGATTTTTTTGTTGTTAGAACAACTCTGCAAAGTAAAATTCTATTTATTGTTGGACAACATGTGTCAGACATCAGCCACCTTCCCCGTCAAACAAGCACAGCAACTTCAAATAGACAAAAAAGGAAAAAAAAACACTTATTTTTGGCCTTTTTAACATTATACAAACCAACTACTTATAGCTAAGTGCACACAGAAAAAGTTACTGTAATGCTCAGAATAAAATTTTTTGGTTTTGCTTATTTTTACAGGGTTGTTTGTTTTCTTTCTTCAGATTATAATGAACAAAATCACACCTCAAGTAAAGTCAGAAGTAGGCCAGAGAGCAAAGGTAGATTTGGTAATTTGACACCATTAAAAATGACCCCTAACAATGTACAAAAATATAAAATGTAAATAAAATTTTTTTCTTTAAAAATTACTTTTTTTTTTTAAAAGATTTATTTATTTTTTATTTATACAAGCACTGGGTACAGTCAGAAGCATGGGAGGGCGAGAGAATTTACCAGAGCCAGAGCGGGGAACAGAACAGGCAGACTGATGAAATACACTCCCGAGGGAAGCAGCGGTTGCTGCAAGAGAGGTCTGCGCACCATGTGGGACCATCCCTGGTGGCCAGGGATCGAAGCGGCACTGCAGCCCAGTGCTCAACTGCTGCGCCACCATGGGAGGCCCCCAAAATTACTTTTTTGATTGCTGAATAATATTCCATTGTGTATACATATATACCACATCTTGATCCAGTCATCTATTTTTGGGCGTTTGGGTTGTTTCCAGGTTTTACCTATTGTAAATAGTGCTGCAATAAACATAGGTGTAAAGGCGCTGTTTTGAATCATTGTTTCTGTGTCCTTTGGGTAGATCCCTAGCAGTGGAATTGCCGGGTGGTATGGTAGCTCCATTTTTAGCAGACTGAGGAACCTCCAGATAAACTCATGCCATTTGTAGCAATGTAAATGGAGCTAGAAGAAATTATGCTCAGTGAAATAAGCCAGAAGGAAAAAAAAATATCGGATGGCTTTACTTATAACAGGAATATAGGGGAACCAAATAAGACATCAGTGTAAAAAAAAATAACAAAGCAAAAACAGACAATTATAAATCAGAGACATACTGCAGGGGAGGAGGAGGGAGAGGGATCAGAGGGAGGGAGGGAGGAGCACAGGGGACTGTGGTGATGGTGCAAGGGTGCCTTGGGGAAGGAAATTCTATGGGGACTCAATCTGAGGGGGTGGGGGGAAGCAAATATTGTTTAAAAATAAAATAAAAATTACTTTAAAGAAAAAAATGCAGGGCCTTGAAGCTTTTGTTCTTTTTCTTCTCCCCTGCTGCAAATCTACGCGGTTCTGTTTGAGTGGTGGGGGCAGGGTTGTCGGCGGCGCTGTCTGAGGGCAGGTGGGTCTACCAGAGGTGACCGAGTCTGAGGGCAGGTGGGCTCTACCAGAGGTGACAGAGTTTGGATTCTGAGGAGTGATATGGAAAGTGAATGATACAATTGCTGCGACCTTTTTATTTATTTATTTATTTTTAATTTATTTTTTTTTCAAAGATTTATTTATTTATTTATACAAGCACTGGGTATAGGCAGAAGCGCGGGAGGGTGAGAGGATCCACCAGAACCAGAGCGGGGAGCAGAACAAGCAGACTGACAAAGTACACTGCTGAGGGGAGCAGTGGGCAGCAGGAGAGGTCTGCGCGCCATGTGGGACCCTCACCCAGTGACCCGGGATCGAACTGGTGCTGCAGAGGCTGCGGGCAGCTTTGCAGCCCAGCGCTCAACCACTGTGCCACCAGGGGAGGCCCCCTTTTTATTTTTTATGTTTAAATTTTCCTTTTGTTCCCTTTCGTCATCCTCATCGGTCTGCTTCTAGGTGTCCATGTCATCATGCTCATCATCTCCAACTGTGCTGCCCGTGGCTGCCTTGGCCTCATCTCCATCTCCATCCTCTTCCTCCCCGCCCCCTTCCTACTCTTCATCTACTTCCTTGTTGGCCTTCTGCTCCCCATTTTCCTCATTAGTGTTCCCATTAGCAGGGGTGTGTCTTCCATGCTCTGCCTTCTCCACAACTTAAATTTTTAAGTCCTTGGTGGGGATTTGGGAGCCGGTGCTCATGGCCAGCCATGTCTGACATGGTCAGGCACTGTCAGTGATCCCATGTAGCTTAGTAAGGCGACAAGAGTTGGGGGTTCTGATGGTAATCTGTCCAAGTCCGCTGCAACTGAGGAGGCCCGGCAGAGGTGGCTGCAGCAGCTGAGAGTGGGCCTGGGAACAACGCAGAGGTGGTGCCTCAGAGCAGCCGTCTAATGAACATTTGAACTAAATGGGATAACCTTTATTAAATGCTCCTATTTGCCTGACATTATGGGCTTTATCTTATTTTTTTTATGTACATTTTCAATATCCTTAGGAGGTAGGTTCTATTGTATCTCCATTTTACAGATAATGAAATTGAGGCATATATAAATTATGTAACATGTCCTTCGTTGCCCACCTGATCACAGGTAGTGGAGTGGAGATAATGTACAGGTGGTCTGATTCCAGAGGTCATGTGACCAGCCACTGTTTTAAACCAACTCCTTGGAGGCATGACAATGGGATGGAAGACAGGATGGGTTTAAGATAGATTTAGAAGGGAGGATCCACAGGACATGGAGGCATTCATCCAGGATCCCTTCATCTTGGCTAATGGGTAATTGCAGAAGACTAAGCAGTTGAGAAAACACTTCAGCCCTCCTGTAACCCAGTATAACAGGGAGTCAGATAAACTAGCTATTACAGTACAGTGTCACGAGTGCCCTGATGCAAGGTTTGGAGAGGGTACTAAGGGAGAACATTCTGTAGGAGCAACCCTGAATCAGACTAGGTGGGACAGGAAAGGAAGCAGCATTTCATATGAGAGAAAATGGGAAGGAGAGTGTCCTGGCAGAGGGCTTGGCATACAGTGAAGGTCATGTAACATGTTAATAGCAACTTGTCTTAACCTGGAGGTTGTAGGTAATTCCATATACAATGGAAGGCAGATGTTTGGGATAATGGTTGATTGGCATCATTTTTCTAAATGCTCATTTTTCATGCATGTGCATCTTGACTCCATACTAGAATTAAAGCTCCTTGAAAGTCATGACATATCATTGGAGCTTATGTAGGCTTTGTCCACAACAGCCTCAATTAATGTTTATTGATGGATCAATGTATTTTATTTTTTAATAATTTATTATTATTTTTAAAGATTTATATATTTATTTATACAAGCACTGGGTACAGTCAGAAGCACAGGAGGGTGAGAGAATTCACCAGAGCCAGAGCGGGGAACAGAACAGGCAGACTGACGAAATACACTGCTGAGGGGAGCAGTGGGTGCAGCAGGAGAGGTCTGTGCGCCGTGTGGAACCCTCGCCGGCAGCTGGGGATCAAACCGGCACTGCAGAGGCTGTGGGCAGCTTTGCAGCCCAGCACTCAGCCGCTGCGCCACCAGGGGAGGCCCTTTAATAATTTATTTTTAACTGAGGTAATATCGGGGTACCCACATCAGGCATTACCACCATAGTGCACCACCACCAACTCATTCATGTTCTCCCACTATAGACCACTGTGCTTCCTTCCCTTTTTATGCTTTCTCCTTTCCCCTTCCATCTGGTACTTCAGTTCTATAGTCAGCTATCAAGGGTGAGTTTTGCAGCTTGTCTTTATCTGATCATTCATTTGGTTACTTTATGTTCTACATCTTAGTAACACCATCCGTATTTATCTTCTTCTGACTTGTTTCACTTAGCATTATCTTTTCAGGCTCCACCCAAGTTGCTGCAAATGACGTGAGTTTATCTTTTTTGATTGCTGAGTATTAAGTATTCCACTGTGTATATATACATATATCACATCTTTTTGATCCACTCATCTGTTCTGGGGCACTCGGGTTGTTTCCATAGTTAGCTATAGTAAGCGGTACTGCAATACTGCAGTACTGCAATAAATTAGTGTTTTTGAGTGTTTTGGATAGATGCCTAGGAGTGTAATTACTGGGCTCAATGGCAGATCCATGTTGAATGTTTTGAGATACCTCCACAGTGCTTTTCATAGGGGATGGACCAGTTTGCATTCACCGGAAGAGAAGAAGTCTTCCCTTTTCTCCACATCCTCATCAGCACTTGTTTCTGGTCTTTCCCATAGGGCCTTTCTCACATGTGTAAGATGGTATCTCATTGACATCTTGATTTGCATTTCTCTAATAAGTGATTGTGAACATTCTGTCATGTACCTGCTGGCTGTTTGAATGTCTACTCTGGAGAGGTGTCTGTTTAATTCTCTTGTCTGCTTTTTGATGGGGTTATTTGTTTTTGCAGAGTTTTATGAGTTCTTTGCACACCTTTGATATCAGATGTACAGTATGCAAACATTTTCTCCCATTTTAGTGGGGTGTCTTTTTACTTTATTTATGGTTTCTTTTGCTATAAAGAGGCTTTTAAGTTTGATGTAGTCCCAACTATTTATGTTCTCATGTTTTCCTTGCTGTTGGGAATGAATCCCAAGAGGCATCACTATATAGTGTCCCTCTCTATCTCTTGTGACTTTTTCTTTCTTTCTTTCTTTCTTTCTTTCTTTCTTTCTTTCTTTCTTTCTTTCTTTCTTTCTTTCTTTCTTTCTTTCTTTCTTTCTTTCTTTCTTTCTTTCTTTCTTTCTTTCTTTCTTTCTTTCTTTCTTTCTTTCTTTCTTTCTTTCTTTCTTTCTTTCTTTCTTTTCTTTCCTTTCTTTCCTTTCTTTCCTTTCTTTCCTTTCTTTCCTTTCTTTCCTTTCTTTCCTTTCTTTCCTTTCTTTCCTTTCTTTCCTTTCTTTCCTTCTTTCTTGACAGGGAATACTTTATTCACACTCATTACAGAAATGGACAGCTGGGGTCTATAACAAAGTGTCATGTTTTCAGGTATAGGTCAGTAATTGTATATGATCATAAACACTGCTACATACAAATTGATCAGACCAAAACATTTCAATGATTAAAACAGCATAAGCTCCCCTGTAAAAGCAGCACTTTTGTGACATTTTAACTTTAGTATTCCTCTCCTTTCTCACTTTTTCCTTGAACAGAATCCACTCCAATCTCCTCATAATCCTTCTCAAGGGCACCCATGTCCTCACGGGCCTCAGGAAACTCTCCTTCTTCCATGTCCCCACCCATTTACTTGTGAACAAAAGCATGCTTGGCATATATCAAGTCCAGATGAGTCCAGGCCTCAGCAATGGCTGTAGTGTTGCTCAGCATGCACTCAGCTCATTGTACCTTGGCTAGGACGCCACCAGGTACCACAGTGGGAGGCTGATAATTAATGTAAACTGAAACCAGTAGGGCACCAATCCACAAATTGGATGCTGTGCTTGGTCTTGCTGGTGGCAATGGCAGCACTGACATCTTTGGGCTCCACATTGCCACGGTACAACAGGAAGCAAACTGTGTACCAAGGTGAGGGTCATATTTCACCATATGGTTGGCTGGCTCAAAGCGTGCATTGGCAATCTCTGCCACAGAAAGCTGTTTTGGTAGGCTTTCTGAGCAGAGATAATGAACATATGTGGCCAGGGGAAATAGATGTGGGGAAAGGACACCAGGATGGTCTAGAATTTTGTCAGCTCAACATTCACAGCTCCGTTAGATCTGAGGGAAGCAGTGATGGAGGTTATAATTTGATCTATCAACCTATTTAGGTTAGTATAGGTGGGGCACTCAATATCAAGGTTTCTGCGACAGATGTCATAGATAACCTCATTGTCTACCATGAAGGCACAGAGTGCTCCAGGGTGGTGTGGGTAGTAAGGATGGTTTTGTAAGGCTCAACTACAGCTGTGGAAACCTGGGGGACTGGGTAAATGGAGAACTCCAGATTCAACTTCTTCACATAATTGACAGAGGCATTCCATAACAGGGAGGTGAACCCAGAACCAGTTCCCCCACCAAAGTTGTGCAAATCCAAGAAGCCCTGAACACCTGTGCACTGATCAACCAGCTTGTGAATTCTGTCCAAGACCAGGTCAATGAACTCCTTGCCAATAGTGTAGTGCCCTTGGGCATAGTTATTGGCCACATCTTCCTTGCTTGAAATGAGATGCTAGCATGGAAGAGCTGGCAGTTTGTGCCAGTGTGAACCTCAGTGACTGGGTTCCAGGTCAACAAACACTGCCTGGGGCACATGCTTGCCAGTGCCCGTCTCATAGCTAAGGAAGTCAATGATTTTGTCACTGGGCATCTGGTCATTGCTCTAGGCAGTAGAGCTCCCAGCAGGCACTGCCCATCTGGACACCAGCCTGGCCAACATGGATGGAGACACACTCATGTGTGGTTGCTACTTTGTGGCTGCTGAGCAGATGGCAGAGAGGAAGAAGAGAGATGGTTGCTTCTCATAGCATTACCCTTAGGCAATTTAAGAGAACCTGCTCTTCTTACCTTTTTTTAACTGGAAATTTATATTGTCTGATACAAGTATGCCTGTCCCTGCCTATTTTTAGAGTCCCTTTTGCTTGTAGGATTGTTTCCAACCTGTTACTTTGAGCTTATGTTTGTTTTGGGAGTTTAGGTTTTCCTAGATTATATTCAGTGTATTTCCTCATGCATTTCTTCTGTCATAGTGTTTTTTTTTTTTTTAAAGATTTTTCGTTTATTTATTTATACAAGCACTGGGTACAGTCAGAAGTGCAGGAGGGTGAGAGAATTCACCAGAGCCAGAACAGAACAGGCAGACCGAAGAAATACACTGCTGAGGGGAGCAGTGGGCGGCAGGAGACATCTGCGTGCCATGTGGGACCCTCGCCTGGTGGTGGGGGACCATAGTGGTTATTTAGTGTAAGATACTCAAATCACAATAAAATCCTGACTCTAGGAAGCTACAAATGTATCAGACCATTTGCTAAGTAGCAGATTTCTCTTTAGTAAGATTCAGTGATACCGAAATAAGCAACATGAAGACGCTATTGATGTAGTGTGTCATATGCTATTTCCTTTCTTTTGGGGCTGCTACTGATGTGGCTTTGATGGCAGATATTTTGCTGCAGCTAATCTTTATGGACATGGTTAAAGAAATCTTGTTTTCATGCTTTTGAAAATGTGAAAAGATCTGGAAAGAAAACTTTCAGGAACTTATTTTGAAGCATAGGTGAGAGATTCAGTTGTTTTCCTGAATTGAGTTATAAAGCAGGTGGCATAAAATATTTTCACTTCATAGGAGAATTATATTCATGATGTTTTCGGAGTAATCACTTGAAAATGAGAAGAAAGGGGGCGGAGCAACATGGCGGCGAGGAGACGCTGCGAGTAAGATCTCCCATTAAAAAAAGTTAATAGGGAGGAAAAGCGGCAGGTCCCAGTGAGAACTGAGACAGGGAAGATAAACGGACGACTCCAGCAAACTGCCCGAAGAAGAAAGTTGCCATAAAAGAGGACGAGAAGGGAGGGAAGCGCAGAACCCTGCTCCCCTCCCCCGCCCACAGAGGCGGCACTCTCCGACCGGCAGAGACGAGGGAAACAACAAACCAAAACGCCCAACAAGAAAAACGGATGCAGCAAGTGGGACTGTGAGTGGAAAGGAACTATTTCAGCCACCACACCCCGTGAACGGGAGCTGAGGCGAACCCTGCAGGATCCGCCGCAGAGGTGAGCTCCAGGCGCCAGTAAAGAGAGCCCCGCCCACCAGGAGGAGCCCAGCACCAGCACACAGCCCCAGCCGCCCGGTAAGCTTGCGCGAAAGCGGCGCTCGGATTGCAGCTGCCCAGGGCCCTGCGCCTGCGACCTAGGCTTGCGGGGAGACTGCGGAGGCCCTCCCTGAGTGAGCAGGAACAAGGTGCCCAGGCAGGGGAGCGGGATTCAAAAGGCGCCATTCCCGCGCCACTGATCTGGGCTATAGCCCGCGTCCTGGAACTGAGGGCTTTGGAACTGAGACCCGGGCGGAGGCCCTCCCTGAGTGAGCAGGAACAAGGCGCCCAGGCAGGGGAGCGGGATTCAAAAGGCGCCATTCCCACGCCACTGATCTGGGCTACAGCCCGCGTCCTGGAACTGAGGGCTTTGGAACTGAGACCCGGGCGGAGGCCCTCCCTGAGTGAGCAGGAACAAGGCGCCCAGGCAGGGGAGCGGGATTCAAAAGGCGCCATTCCCGCGCCACTGATCTGGGCTACAGCCCGCGTCCTGGAACTGAGGGCTTTGGAACTGAGACCCGGGACACGAAATTAGGGGCGTGGGTTCCCCACGACGGTGGGGCACAAGGCAGACACAGCACCCCAAAGCCGTTGAGGTGTACCCTACCATCCCCGCTCTGCTCCCTGTCCCACGGGGTGGAAAATCAGCTCCCCAAGGGCTCTAGGAGAGATCTCTGGAGCCACCTAGTGACTTGACCCCAGCACAGGCTACTGAAGGAGCTAGTGGCCAGCTGGGGAGTTAGCCCACACCGGGCCCCTTCTGAACAAGTAGTCTGAGCCCACAGGGAGAGCGAGCACCCACAGCCGGGGCAGACCAGGCGTGCAGAATAGTGTGCCTGAGACCAGAAGCGCAGGGAGTGTGTCCCACATCACCATTTTAGAACAGGGACATTTCTTCAGTAAAGACTACCTGCAGAAGGCTTCCTCAGGAGCCAGAGGTGAGCGGGGGAAGTTCGCCCACGCCAGACCCCCTCTGGCCTGCAGTCCAAGCCCAGAGGGGAGCAGGAACCCACCGCCGGGGCAGACCAGGCGCACAGGGGAGTGTGTCCCCACATCGGCATTTTAGAACAGGGACCTTTCTCCAGTAAAGGCTGCTTGAAACTGACAGATGACTCCTGGAAGAACCAGAGGGGAACAGAGAAGCCCACCCAAGATGCCGGCAAGTCCCAACAACACAGTGTCCCAACGCATACGGCAAATTAGAAAACAGACAGTAGGGAGGAGAAGAACCACACGCAACCTAGCAACTCTCCAGAGAAAAAGCACACCACAAAAAGAAAGCCAGCCCCCAGATTGCAACGACAATAACTTGGAAGAATTTCTGAGCCTTCCAGAAAGAGAATTTAAAATTGCCGTGATTAAAAAACTGACAGAAGTCATAAAGGAAAACAATGATAAGGGAAAAATAATCAACGATCAGAAGAATGCAATTGAGTCCCTAGAGAGGGAAAACAATGGTCAGAAGAAAGAAATTGAGTCCCTAAAGAGGGAAGTAAAAGAAATGCAGGAGATCAAAGAATTAATGGAAGAACTAAAGAATTCTGGGAAAAGCAATGAAAGCAGAATAGATGAAATGGAAGAACGAATAAGTAATCTTGAAGACACAGAAATAAAAAGAACCAAAACAGAGAAGGAAAGAGAAGTACGAAGGAAAAAGAACGAAGAAAGACTTCGGGAACTATCGGACTCCATGAGGAAAGGAAATATAAGAGTTATAGGAATACCAGAAGGAGAGGAGAGAGATGTAGGAACAGAGAAAATATTCAAAGAGATAATTGAAGAGAACTTCCCAAATGTGAAGAAGGAGCTGAAAATTGATATACAAGAAGCAAGAAGAACACCAAACTTCCACGACGAAAGGAAAAATACAGCAAGACACATAATAGTAAAGCTCCCAAGAATCCAGGACAAGGAAAAAATAATGAAGCTGGCAAGAGGGAAGAAACAGATAACATTCAAAGGAAAACCAATCAGGCTGACATCAGACTTCTCCGAAGAAACACTACGGGCAAGGAGAGAGTGGAGGGACATAGTCAACAGACTCCAAGAAAACAGATGCCAACCAAGAATACTCTATCCCTCAAAGCTCTCCTTCCTCTTTGAAGAAAGAATATGGACCTTCCCAGACAAACAGAAACTCCGGAATTTCATTGCAACTAAACCCCCACTCCAAAAAATACTACAAGGAGTTCTAAAGCCAGAACCTCAGAGCGACGAATAACAATGAAAGAAGGCCAAAAAAAAAAAAAAAGTTATTAAAAGAATAAATAAATAAAATCAAAGGAAAGACAAACACAATGGCAAATACAGATGTTAACATATCAATATTAACTCTAAATGTAAATGGACTAAACTCTTCAATAAAAAGACACAGAGTTGCAGCCTGGATTAAGAAACAAAACCCAACCTTTTGCTGTCTCCAGGAAACACATTTAGCTACAAAAGATAAAAATAGGCTCAAAGTTAAAGGATGGAAAACAATCCTACAAGCAAATGGACCAAAAAAGAAAGCAGGAACAGCTATACTTATATCAGATAAAACAGATTTCAAACTCAAAAAGATAAAAAGAGACCCCAATGGTCACTACATTATGATCAAGGGGACAATACTTCAAGAAGAAATAACACTCATTAACATATACTCACCAAACGAAGGAGCACCAAAATATATCAGACAACTGTTGTCCTCTCTGAAAACAGACATCAGAGAAAACACATACGTAGTGGGAGACTTCAACACACCACTATCAACAATGGATAGATCAACAAGACAAAAAATAAGTAAAGAAACCAAAGCTCTAAATAAAGACCTAGAGCAATTGGGCTTAACAGACATCTATAGAACACTAAACCCCAAAAAAACGGAGTACACATTTTTCTCAAGCGCACACGGATCATTCTCCAGGATCGATCACATACTGGGGCACAAGACAAACATCAACAGATACACCAAGATTGAAATCATATCAACCATCTTTTCTGACCATGAAGGCATCAAACTAGAAATAAACCATAAAAAGAAGGCAAGGAACTTTCCTACCTCATGGAGATTAAAAACCACACTACTGGAAGACCATTGGACTAATGAGGAGATCAAAGAAGAAATTAAAAAATTTTTTGAATTGAACGACAAGGAGGACACCAATATCCTAAATGTATGGGATGCAGCAAAAGCAGTAATAAGAGGAAAATATATAGCAATAGAAGCTCACATCAAGAAACAAGAAAGAACGCAAAGAAACAACCTAATCTCAAAGCTCAAAGATCTAGAAAAAGAACAACAAGAAAACCCCAAAACCAGTAGAAGAAAAGAAATAATAAAAACCAAAGCAGAAATAAATGAAATTGAAACTAAAAAAACAATCCAAAAGATCAATGAAACCAAGAGCTGGTTCTTTGAAAAAATCAATAAAATAGACAAACCCCTAGCCAGGCTCACAAAGGAAAAAAGGGAGAAAGCACAAATAAACAGGATCATCAATGAAAGAGGAGAAATCACAACGGACACAGCAGAAATCAAAAGAATAATCAGTAACTACTATGAACAGTTATATGGAAACAAGTTTAACAATCTAGAGGAGATGGACAAATTCCTACAACTCTACAATCACCCAAAGCTAGATAAAGAAGAAATAGAACACCTAAACAGACCAATTACAATTAGCGAAATTGAAATGGTAATCAAAAACCTCCCCAAAAACAAAAGCCCAGGACCTGATGGATTTACAAAAGAATTCTACCAAACATTCAGAGACGAATTAGTGCCTATCCTTCACAAACTCTTCCAAAAAATTGAGAAGGAAGGGACAATACCAAACACGTTCTATGAAGCCAACATTACACTAATACCAAAACCGAACAAGGACAACACAAAAAAGGAAAACTACAGGCCAATCTCCCTAATGAACACTGATGCAAAAATCCTCAATAAAATTTTAGCTATCAGAATCCAACAATGTATCCATAAGATAATTCACCACGACCAAGTTGGATTCATTCCAGGGGCACAAGGATGGTTTAACATCCGAAAATCAATCAACGTTATCCAACACATCAACAAAAAGAAATATAAAAACCATATGATAATATCAATAGATGCTGAGAAAGCTTTCGACAAAGTGCAACACCCATTCATGATAAAAGCCCTTGAAATTCTGGGGATACAAGGAACATACCTCAACATCATAAAGGCCATCTATGACAAGCCAACAGCCAGTGTCATTCTCAATGGTGAAAAGCTGAAAGCAATTCCATTAAGATCTGGAACAAGACAAGGATGTCCACTCTCACCATTGCTTTTCAATATAATACTGGAAGTCCTAGCCAGGGCAATAAGACAAGAGAAAGACATCCAAGGAATCCAAATAGGAAAAGAAGAAGTCAAACTATCACTATTTGCAGACGATATGATATTATACATAGAGAACCCCAAAAACTCCACAGAAAAGCTAATTCAACTCATCAATCAGTTCAGTAAAGTGGCAGGATACAAAATCAACACGCAAAAGTCAGTAGCCTTCCTATACACAAACAATAAATCTGAAGAAGAAGAAATCGAAAAGACCATCCCTTTTGTTATTGAAACAAAAAAAATCAAATATTTGGGAATAAATCTAACAAAAGAGGTAAAGGACCTATACAAAGAAAACTATAAAACACTGTTAAAAGAAATAGAAGAAGACACAAAGAAATGGAGAGACATCCCCTGCTCATGGATTGGAAGAATAAACATTATTAAAATGGCCATCCTTCCAAAAGCAATATACAGATTCAATGCTATTCCAATCAAAATTTCAATGTCATTCTTCAAAGAAATAGAAAAATTATTGATGAAATTCATATGGAATCACAAAAAACCCCGAATAGCCAAAGCTCTCCTGAAAAAAAAAGAAGGGAATGGAGGCATCAGACTCCCAGACTTCAAACTATACTACAAAGCCATAATCATCAAAACTGCATGGTATTGGAACAAGAACAGACATACAGACCAATGGAATCGAATAGAAAATCCAGAAATAAACCCACAGATTTATGGTCAACTAATCTTTGACAAAGGAGCAAAGACTATGCATTGGAGCAAAGAAAGTTTGTTCAATAAATGGTGCTGGGAAAACTGGGTCGCTACATGCAAAAGAATGAAGCTTGACCACCACCTCACACCATACACAAAAATCAACTCAAAATGGATTAAAGAACTAGACATAAGACCTGAAACCATAAAATATATAGAAGGAAATATAGGCGAAACACTACGTGATTTGCACATCAAAGACATCTTTACAGACACATCACCCAAAGCAGTGATAGTGAAGGCAAAGATAAACAGCTGGGACTATATCAAATTAAAGAGCTTTTGCACAGCAAAAGAGACAATAACAAAAACAAAGAGAAACCCCACCAACTGGAGAACATTTTTGCACCCAACACTAATGATAAAGGACTGATCACAAAATCTGCAAAGAGCTGATGAGACTCAACAACAACAAAGAAAATAATCCAGTCAAAAAATGGGCAGAAGAGCTTAAAAGAAACTTCTCTGAAGAGGAAATGCAAATGGCCAACAGGCATATGAAAAAATGTTCAACATCACTTGTCATCAGGGAAATGCAAATCAAAACTACCATGAGATACCATCTTACACCAGTGAGAATGGCACATATTAAAAAAACTAGCAACAACAATGTTGGCGAGAGTGTGGAGAAAAAGGAACTCTTCTGCACTGTTGGTGGGAGTGCAAACTGGTCCAACCACTGTGGAAAGCTGTGTGGAGATTTCTGGACCTACTAAACATAGAGCTTCCATATGACCCAGCAATTCCACTCCTAGGTATTTACCCAAGGACACAGAAACATCAATTCCAAAGAACACCTGCACCCCTATGTTATAGCAGCACTGTTTACAATAGCTAAGCTTTGAAACAACCCAAATGCCCAAAAAATAGATGACTGGATCAAGAAGATGTGGTACATATATACCATGGAATATTACTCAGCATTCAAAAAAGATAAACACATGCAATTTGCTGCAACATGGATGGCGCTGGAAGGATCATGCTCAGCGAAATAAGCCAAAAAGAAAAAGAAAAATACCGGATGTCTCACTCATAGCAGGAATCTAGAAAACTTAAATAAGGGACCAGGAAAATGAAAAACTATAAGAAAGTGAAAATCAAAATCAACAAAAAACTATGAACCAGAGAACACTTTAGGGGGGCGGGGGCGGGAGGGGAGGGATTGGGGTCAGAATGGGGGCGGGCAATTGTATGGGGAATATAACAATAAAATTTATTAAAAAAAAAAAAAAAAAAAAAAAAAAAAAGAAAGATGA